>NW_028288742.1:10300000-10600000 GCF_059628265.1 Tinamus guttatus
CTCGTTGCACAAGGCCTCATGCACCCCAGGGCCTGCTCAGAAAGTTGACAGGCTCAGCCCAGCACGGCAGGTGCTGTCCGACCATTGCCTGCATGGGTTGGGAGAAATAACTGCCGCAGATTGGCAGAACACATAGAGCTCAGCCCCATGCAACACTGAATGCATCAGCCTCAGAGGAAAGAAAACAGCAGGCAAAGCAGAACATAAAGGAGAATTATACATCTATAAATATATATATATGCACATATATATAAGGATGAGTGTCTCACAGTGCATTGGCTATGCAGTAATGCCTGGTAGCTGCTTGTGCATCTGAAGCTGGAGAGCCCAGAGAGTTTCCCTATTCCCTGGGGCAAGGTGAGCAACTTCTGAGATTATCTTTCTTGGCTATTCTTAGAGCAGCACCGAGGCGGAGGTGCCCAGCACGGTGCTGTGTGAGCACGGTGTTTACGAAAGGAAATACCCGCAGCTCTGCTGCTAATAAAACCGCCAGGCCTGCGCTGGGGCAGCAGCCCCGCTCGCTGCCTTGCAAGGGGAGTTACACGGAGGGCTGCACAGCACAGACCTGGAAAAGGCCGTTACCCAGCACGAGCGAGAGCAAGCGCGCGAGAGCAGGACCGGTTTCCTTCCTCCCTTCATTTACTTGTTCGCTTGCTTTGTAAAATAAAACCCCGAGAAATTCTAGCAACAGGAAGCTCATCTCTACCCCCGAAATAACATCTCTCCTTGCAGTGATGCCAGCTGGGCGAAGGGTGCCAGAGCACTGCAGAGCTCGTTTGGGTAGCAGAGCTTTTTATATATATATATGTGTGTGTGTGTGTGTGTGTGTGTGCATATATGTATATATATCACCAGGAAC
This sequence comes from Tinamus guttatus, assembly GCF_059628265.1. Classification (NCBI taxonomy): domain Eukaryota; kingdom Metazoa; phylum Chordata; class Aves; order Tinamiformes; family Tinamidae; genus Tinamus; species Tinamus guttatus. Next base: position 10,300,860 of record NW_028288742.1, read on the forward strand.
GAGAACAGGAGCATCGTGTCACTGTGACCCAGGCAGGAACGCTGTCCCTGCCCGGGACATCAGCCTGTCGGGCTGTAACCATAACACTGCTGCGGAGGATAAGTGTCAGGACAGTTACCTTGCGCATGGACACAGCTGGATTAGTGTGGAACTGAGCAATTCGCTGCTGTCATTTCATAATTTTTAAGCACTCGAACCTGCAGTCTTGGAAAAACTCTCTAAATGCAGTTAAAAAACTCTCTAAATGCAACGTAGTGACACTTTCTGGGAAAAATATAAATATAGGCTTTATTCTGCAACAGGTTTCATATACCCATGTTTTGATGACATCTCCCCAACTTTGCTGCAAAACCAAAGTACAGACAAGAACATCTGCTCAAACTGAGGCAGTTGTTACTGTACTGCGTCCAGACAACTCTCCTTACCAAGAAAATACGGCTTGAGGATTGGCAGATACATGGCTCTTGCATGTCAAAGGGAGATATCGGTATTCACATTTTACCTGTGGTTTGGACAGGACTGATGCCCCAGGAGAAGGTGCCCTTGCACTGCTGCCCTTCACTTTTGGCCAAGAAGGGTTGGGAGGATGCACAGATTTACCATGAGAGCACTCACACTTTTCATAACGTTGTGGCATTTCAGTCATTCTCCGGTCTTGGCTAATGGAAAGAGGACAACGATGAGTAAACTTGACCTGAATAGATGAGTTCAGCAGAGCTTTGTCTGGGCCCTGCTGCTCCTTCCTCAACACCCTGCGGGACTGGAGGCATCAAACCCATGCCATGGTCTCAGCGCAAGCAGCAGGATCGGTGGGGAAAATACAGAAAGCAGCCACTGACAAAACCAGCCCACCTTTGGCAGGGAGGCATCTTTTCTGTAGCTCTCGCAGACTGTACAGCCCTCTCCTGGGGGGTTTTCGGCATCATTTTCCCAGTACAGAGAATCGCCACTTTGGCACCATTTCAGAGAACAGCTCCAGATCAGTAGTAGTAGACCCTGAGAAAAGGATCCCCATGCCTATTGCCGAATACTCACAAGCACAGAGGAGGAATCAAAGGCAAAGTTAGCGCGTTTCATCACTCCTTTCCCCCTAGTACACCCCATTTTCTCACCCCAAGATTCAAGAGCAGATCCTCAACCTGTCTGCGCACCAAAGCACTGGAAATGCAGTGCCTGAGCTGGGAGAAACAGCAGCGTCTCCTGCAGAGGCCGAGGCTCCGCACAGTGGGGCAGTCTGTGGAAGCAGCCCAAAAAACATTTTTGTTTTGCCGGACACAAGTGCTTAGTTAATGATTCACTAAACAGCCAGGCAGGGGATTAAGGCAAGAAGTGAGACAGCTTATTTTCCTCCCCTGCATTCCCCCTTAGTAAGGGCTAGTCAAGTTAGTTGGCCCAGCAATATGTGGAACTTGTGTTGTATTTTTCATTAGTAGACTCCGATGCTTTATACACTCACCATCTCACAAATGCAAAAATTGAGGTGACGTCTCAACAGACACCTATAGTGCCACTGTCACCACTTAGATCTGAGCCCCGGGTTGGGAACCTGCAAAATTCTTCTTCTGAGATGCTCCTGCAATGGAGCTTGGTTAAGCAGTGCTCCTTGCCATTTTACAGGAGGTATTTAGGCAATGGCAAAGTTGTTTGCCTGTTTCGCCTGTGATACAACTTCAATATGCCTTGTGAAACACACACTTGCACAGAAATCTGAGGAGGAAAACCACATAACCAAGAATTCAGTAAAATATTTTTTTTTCATTTAGAGCAGGCAACGTTAACAACATGGTTTTAATGACAAGAGGACTTGGTAATGTTAATCAGTGGCAGCACACTTGTTTTTTCTATACAGAATTTTAGGTCATTCATTATATAGATTGCTAATCTGATAGAAAATAATAATTTGGGATGCAGTCGAGCCTGTGCTAATGGTATTAAAGAAGTCCTGTGATTTCCATATGCAATTTGAGAGACAGCAGCATGAGGTCAGGCTAATTCAGAATATAAGGTCTCCTCAGCACTTAATTGCTCCGGGTCACATGCACCTTCTCACTTAGCCGTTTGAAGAATCACCTGAATATCACAGTGCTCCCACAAGGGACTGCACGGAACGCCCCAGCTCTCGTTGCTTTTTGATTTAAGAGTCACACAAGCACATAAACATAAGTGATTCCATGCTCAATAACTAAAATTAAAATTCCCACTGCCCAGAGTCTCCTGCAAGAATGCGACTATTTTGTCTGAGAAACCACATCCTGTCCCATAGTGTGTTCAGATGGATTCCTGTCAAAAGGCACAGCCCAACTTAACAACCATGCAGGACTGTCTGACGATCTCTTGGAGCCCAGGGCAGAGACTCCTTTACAGTCCCAACAGTTGGGTCAAATCTGGAGGACCTGTAAAATTTTGCAACGCTTGGGAAAACGTTCGGGACTATTCTTTTAACCACAGCGGACATATGGGTGTGTTCATAGGAAAATGTAGTCAGATTCCTCTAGGGAAAAGCCCTCTTTCTCCCCCCTCAAAACTTTTGCTCAGATGGAGGCAAGGGCTCAGCCTCCAGCATCACCTGGGTGGAGCAGCAGTTTAAGATTCCCAGGTCCATCCCTGCTTCGCTCAGAGGGCATCTCACTGACGTTTTGTCCTGACACTTAGGCTGACAGAGCTGCCTTCGCCTTGGAGGCCAGACCTCAGCTCTGGGCTGTGCAAATCCACCCAGAGGCTCCCCGAGAGCCACAGCAATGACAGCAGCGGGAGAAGAGCAGCAGGGAGGACCTACCTGGTCATGGGGTAGGTACAAACATCTGTTGGGGATGAGGCTCAGGGGATTTCACTGTAGGAAATAACTTTGGACACCAGGTCGGCATCAGCTCGAGGAACAGGCAGAGCCTTCAACGAGGAGGCTGAGGCCTCGCATGGGAGCGGGCTCCATCAGACAGCGACTCTATTTAAGGCATGGAGTTGAAGGTGCTGTGACTCAGATTGCAGAGCAGAGCTCTCTAAACTATATAGCTCTCCTAACTATATGCAATATGTAAATACATGCCGTGGGCAGGAAACCTATGAAATAAAAAGGCATTTTTTAAATATTTTAAACACTCCTTTAAAATAATTGTAACTATTTAAATTGACTTAAGCCAGGTTAATAGCAACTGGCAAGAGACCCAGAGCTAGATAGCCTCCTTCCCTCAGCTTGCTTTCTGGCCACTTGGCAAATGAGGCAAATTCCACATTTGTGTCTCAGTTTCTTCATTTTTACAGTTCCATCAGGCAACACTTTACTGTTTACTGAACTGCTTTGAGATTGGTTGAAGGAAAAGAAGTTGTAAAGTTCGGTATGATTCTCAACAATAAACTACTGGGATATTTAAACTGACAAGGCATAAAGATCCCTGTATTTCTAGTTTAGTGTTTATAGTAAATTAATCTGCTATGAAAAAAGCTGGTATGGCAGCAATGAAGGAAGAGCATGGAGCTCTGCTCAGCCACGCTCTGATATGGGCGTGCAGGACAGAGCTGGGAAGGGAACAGTCGCTCTCCGGGCCCATTCCAAACATCTCTGAAGAGCATCCAAGATGACCCTGCAGGACTTGGATATTTACCCATCGTGTCCGCCACATGCCTGGTGCCGGCCAAGCTGCCGGTCTTCCTATGCCCAACTCTTCCATCCCCAGCCACGGCCTGGGAGCATGGACACGGGGAAGCAAACGTCACGAGAGCCATCAAAGCAGCCACCAAAGGAGCGGCAACGTTGTGGGACGCCCAGTATTCATAATGGTCTCTTAATGGGGGGATTGAACTTCGGCCAGTGACGCGTGGTGCCCAGTGCTCAGGCAGGTAAGGCTGCACGTCCAGTCACTGCTGTTGAAGTCACCCAGCTTCAAACAACTGCTGCTTCTAAGTGCGATCTGAGAAACCACAACTACGACTTGTTCAAACAGTAGAAGAATGTGGTATTTTTGATACCTGCACGCACCAGTGCCTGCAACAGCTGTAAGTGCTCAGCTCAAAGGGAAATGGTGCTTTCAGACAAACTTCATTTCTGATGTTAAGAAATTTGATCCATGCTAGAAGGTCCATGAGCTATAAAACACATACATTACAGATGCAATTTTAGCCCTAGCTGTCAACATAAGCATTGGACCAGTGACACACGAATACGAAATAGACTCTAACCTATTAGAGTCTAACCTGGAGCCATCTACTCCTGCTTTCTAACGTACTGAGAGAACAAAACTCACTGGCAGAATCACAGCTTTCTAAAGAACAAAAATCAATCCATAGAAGTGGTGAAGAGAAAGACTTTGAGAAAAATAACAGCAGAAGTAAATCCTCAAATGAATCAGAGGAAACCTTTGACAGCAATTGTGGCTTCGGAGTCTGAGAAAGCAAAGAGCAGCGAACGAAGAGCCTCACTTCCAGACACGAGTCTGGGAGACTCCACTGCTGGGGCTGGCACGGAAGCTTCACTGGGGGATTATCACCCCAGTGCTTTCCAGCAAGCACACCTATGAGAAAAGAAAAAGTTGCCCCGTACACACCCAGCTGATTAAATGGATTCCTCATCATTCAGACATTTTCCAGTGACTTTGAGATCAAGCACCATCAGCCTGAAGGAGTGAGAAACACCAGCTCCTCACTGCTTACCTTCTGCCAACCCTGCTTCCTTCCCGGTCACGAGGATGGGTCTCACTTACTGGTCCTTGCCTGAAAACTCACCTCTCTACGGTCTCAGACAGAAGGAGATGACATTCCCCCCATGGATTTAGGAGAGGTGACAACCAGGACAGTTTGAGACAACCAAGGCCCTAAGCAGAGAACAACTAGGCACGTGCCAGGAGCCTGGTACCATTAGGAACCAGAGGATGCACAGAGATGCGAGGGATCTGGAAGCAGGCTGTTGCTGACCACAAACACCAAAACATCTCTGCTTATTCCCACACTTAAGTTTAGGAGAATATTCTCTGCTCTGCATCACATCTTTTGGCACATCTCTCTAAAATAAAATACTTCAACCAACCAGACTCTGACCTTTAAGAAGTCAAGCCTGGAGATTAAAGTAATCTTTATATGGTCAATTTGGGGGCTTCCCATCTTTAGGAGGTTTTAAAGCATGCAAATTATGCAGAATGCTTTTATAAAACAAAATATAAATTAAAAATACCCAACCCGAAAACCACAGTAGTAGGGCTCTGTGGAGAAATCAAAGCTTCCTTCATCATCAGAAACAGGCTTCAAAAATTCAATGTAAAGATGGCATGTTTAGACCTGTATTTCCAGTGTTGCTAATAGAAAGATTGTTTGGCTAATTCTTTTTTTTTTTTTTTTTTTTTGCCATTTTAAGTAAAAAATGCTGGAGCACTGCCATTCATCTTAATGTGCCTTCTTTCAGCTTAAACTTTTCAAGTGTTTACCATTAAAGGATATTACTCTTTCATATGATATGGATTTACAAATCAGAGATTTTGTCCCAACATGAGTAGTCTCATTACGAATGGAAATGCAGGTATGTCCCAGTTTATAGAGCAAACTCCTGATGTCACAGCTACTAATTTATAATTAAAGAAAACCCATACCATTCCTGGAGAATTTCTCTTGCAGATCCATTCAAAATCATCTAGGCAAATTCTTCATAAATCTTAACTAAATACATCTAAAAAGAAAAAAAAATCCCAGCAAGCATCACCAGAACAGAGGGCCTAGTCAGTTTACATTTCAACAGATCATACAATGAAGTAAAACAAATTACTTGCACTGTTTGTCTGCATTCCAGCTTCAAAAAAAAAGAAAAAAAGAAAAAAAAAGAAAAAAGCTTTATTCTTAAATATGTCTACATTTTTAGTCAAAATTATATGCATAAAGCGCAGAGACATGTAGGACCTTGTTCAAGTGATAACATATGTAGATGAGTTGCAATGATTAATGCTCCCATGACCTGTTTTAATCTTCCTTGCGATGCTCAAAAGCCTTTCTATTGCACAAGTGATAGCTGGGATCATAATCAAGACTCTCAGGTGCATGTGCATAGGGAGAACATTATCTACCATTAACAAATTACCTAGCGGCCCCCACAGCTGATTTAATTTCATTGATTGGAAGCTGTCAGACTAAACCTTTGACCATCTCAATAGCAAATTAGTTGAGCACGAGACCTTTGCTGTGGCCAAATATGGCTACTTTGGGCAAACGTGCTCCAGGAGGACCATGCGTGTCACTCTACAAGCATTTGTTGGCGTATGGAAACCCAGGGAAGACCCTCGGGCAGGAGGGAGCGCTGGAGGGCAATCGGCCCTGGTTTGCTGAAGACACAGAGGATGGCATCATCGGGAACGTGACAGCAGGACACACAATGAACACAGGCAACATAGTGGGCATGCGGGCACCACCGGCTCGTTGGCTCTTCCGAGGCAGATGGGGCAAGCAGAGAATAATGGAGACTCACACTTTTCTCCAGCAAATGCTAAACAAAAAAATCTTATTTGGACGAGTGACGCATCTCTAACAGAGCACAAAGCACAACTCTGTCCCTTAAGGACCGTACAGCCTCACAGAGAGGGCCCAGGGCAGCACTCATCTTCTGCGGGGTATTTTGAGGAACCAGCTGAGCACGCTTTGCTTCTGTGCAAACAAAAGCCCATCACATTGGTCAAAAATTGCAAAAATTTTACAGGCTGGATGATTAGGGAACTAGAATTATGGGGGGAAACCCAAGCAATGAACACTTTCCAGCTTCAAGCACTGCAGACCCTTTGCTTCTGAGCCTGTAACTGCTCCAAATAAACCAGAACATCCCCTCAAAACTTTTCCTCAAGTCGCCTGGTAAATTCACAGTAGCTTTTTACCTCAAACAACAGCATTTAATCACTATAAAAAGCAGCAGGTAAGTTACACTACACACAAATAATTAAAATCTACAGCTTCAAATAAATCTAAAAGAAACTGCAGGCAACATGCCATTCCAGACCTAATTGGCACTTCCATAATTCCCTAGAATCCTCAGGAAATTCCAGTTATATCAGTTTTCTCCCACGAGTTCTAATACCTTTTAACCCATCATGAACATATCTTACACACCTTGCGGCTTCTCCAAATTTGAGGGATCCATATATTAACCGACAATAATTGCCCAGTAAGTTGTGGGAGGGAAAAGACTAGAGAAACACGTGCACAAGTGAATTAGCTTAAGCAAGACCTAGAATGAAGGCATAGCTTTTGAAGGCCATTCTGTACATGAAGGCACTTAAGAGTTTCAACTCCTTTTTCAAATTTACTGATGCATTTGAAAAGCTTAAGCAAAGGCACTTCAATTTCTTTGCATGAATAAGGAAATGAGTAAAAATAAAAAATTCCATGGAAGAGCATCCTCTCAAGTATAACTTCAGTAAGCTTGAAAACAAACAAACAAACAAACTGAAAAAAAAAAAAGGAGAATATTCCCTACATCCGTATTGGAAAGGAACAGAGTGCTCTTGCAAGCATTTCCTGTACACACAGGGGCATGCACTTTGCTTGGCCTGCATCTGCAACAGATGCAGTGCGCTCACTGAACCCGCACTAAAGTCAGTCTGATGACTCAGAACAAGTCACAGAAGGGTCATATTCCTGGGAGCAATGTCTGTTTGCACTGGCCATTCACATGGGAGATAACACCACTACCTCAACTGAACCTGAACAAAAGATGCAGTTAAGTATTTTGCAACCTTATGAACATGGTGAGCAGAGTTATCTCCTCTGAAATCCCACTATACCTGGAAACCTTGACAATGGCATCTCTTTGTAAGGATGAAACTGCAGTTCCAGGTAACTGCTTTACTCGCTTAGTCACATCCGAGTTGTCCAAGCTTTGGTGAGCGGTGTCTTAACCACCTTTGATGTTTACGTCTTCTCATTTTCATAATAAGGGGTGTTACAACTAGCTCTTCAGAGCTAGTTCAGAGAAAATAGTTGAGTCCTGGAAGGCCCAGACTTCTGTTGTGAAAGGTCCTTCCCAACAGTTTCATGCTGTTCGAACAGAAAACAAAAGGTTCCTCAATATGCAAGATACAGTAGGAAGATTCTGCAGCTTTAGGAAGAAATTGAAGCAATTAGAAGGAACAAAACTCACCTAATTTCAGACAGAAATGCAAAGGGTAACTTTGTGAAGACACACACAGTACAGAGAAGGTCAGCTGCAAGGGTTCCCGTTTTATTGAGTGGCTTTCATTAGAAAATAAAACAGCATGTAAATATATGGGTTCAAAGGCCTGATCTTCACAGATATCTAAACAAATTTCAATAGCCTGTAAAGAAATAGATTGTAAATTAATATAGGGAGGGAGAAAAGAAAAATGAATGAAAGAAAAATCTTTCTAAACCTTTGAGATTTCTAACAACTGCAGGCAAAGTAGAAAAAAAGAGTTCATTGGGTGTGAGTAGCAGATATGGCTGTAGACAAGCTTTTATCAAAGCCAAGCTCAGACACTAGACAGTGCGCCAGAATTAAAAGGGAGGAACACTACCCCAGGGAAAGGAGATGACTAAACTTCAAGTGGAGAATCTGATTACTTGGCGTTGTACACTGTGGCATTCATTCTTGCTGTTAATTAGAGTATTTCCCAATGGAGAGAAAAAGGCATGATCTAATGCCGAGAACCATACACCACCCGGACATAGTGCAATGAATCAAGCTTCGCGTGGAGAAGATGATTTAAAATCTATATCATGATGTCTAAAACACCAATGCCTACTGACCGGTGTTATGGATTAACTAATTGCATTACTATTCACACACACACACACACACACAAAACCCACTGCTCTTGGATTATAAGCTATTGGGTTGCAATGGACATGCTGAGAGCCAGACACTCTCTTGAGAACCCAGAAGCAGCCCTTTGAAGTGACCTTAAGAGGACAGTAACAGCCCAGAAACTCTGCTTAGACAAAGCTGAAGACAGCTATCTGCTCAAGGAGGGCCAATAAACGGGTGTAGAGAAGTTACTAAGAAATGGTAGTCTGAGGAGAGCACTGTTGATTTATCATTAAACAAGGCAGTTGTGCAGAACCTTGCAACTAGCAGGGACACATCACAGAGGAAAACTCACTGCGAGAGCAGCCGTGCTGGGACCAAAGGAGCTGCTCCACAAGCTCACCTAGGGAAGAGCCAAGCCAGATTTTCTCCTGGGAGCTTGCAAACCTCGCCTGCAGAAGGTCTTAGAAGCTCCATGACTGCAGAGAAAAAGGAGGATTGGACACCAGGTGCATTCTGTGCCTGAACTGAGGTGGGGATCAGTTCTTGTGTCTGCCCTTCTGCGTCCACCTGTGCTAGGGGACTCCCCAAGGAGCAAAGGAATGCCCAGCCACATTCAAAGTCTCCAACAATTTTATTCTGTTTCTTTACATGACATTGTGTGGCATTGGAGTGGCGCGCAAATTTGAAATGGGACCGTCAATAAGGGGTCCGAATTGCCTGACACTAGTGAAGACCTCTGGGCAAGCTCTGGAGGGCACCAAAGCATGCAGTGAGATAGGCAACGAGCTCCTGGAATTGGCTTCCAAGGCATCTACCACAAGCAGCCAAGTAGTGTTTCAACTCAACCTTTCTGGGCAACTATAGCTGCAGAGTGCTTGCCAGCTTTAAATTCCTGTGAGGGATACCAGACATCTGATAAATTTAGGCGGTCTTAAAGTGATACCCATCTTGGAAAGGGTTCATTCCCAATTTATGCTGGAATGATTTAGGAGTACCTTCTTTTCTTTCTTTCTCCTCCATGCAAAAGAATCTAGAAGAGGTGACTTGGAATAAGTATTAATAGAGCTTTTCAGTTTGGAATCAAGACAAAAGGAAGATCTTAGAGAAAAATAACTAAAATGATCTTACAACCTTGTGGCTTAAAACCTCCTGTTTGCAGAACACTTCCTAGGTGCCTTTTTCTCAGGAAAATAAACACTAGCAATATTCATCTGATGGTCAGACACAGCTCTGACATATTAGGACAGTTTAAAGACAATAAAACGTACATTTGATTAAAAAGACTCAACTCATCTGGACAGTTAAAAGAACAAAGGGTGAAGATAACACTCCAACAGTGCATATGCCATGCAGAGGAACAGGGAGGGGAGCACCTTTATGAATATTACTAAGGCATAGAAGTATTTGGCTCAAGTATCAGGCATATGCATACCCGTAACATGAATGGTTATATGAGCAATCACTTGAAGAAGTCTGGCTTTTTTCTTCTTGACATACAATGAAACTGAAGACAAATGGCGTATAAATAAAAACTGCGTGTTTCAGTAGTACAGAATGATAACAATCTCAGCAATTCAGTGGCTCGTGCCAAGAGATTCTCCTTGCACGCTGCTTGCAGGTTAGCTGCTTTATCAGATTGGATGCAGAAAACAAAATGACAGAGGCAAACAACACCTCCACACAGAGCTTGCACAGAGAACACCGCTTAGAGCGGTAAGAACCCAAACTGCATCTTGATAAAGAGGCTGGGTTAGGAAACGAAGGGCATGAGGCACTCAGCACTCTACATCTCCGCGCTCCCTGAGCAAGAGCAGCTGGATGTGTTCAGACATTTCCAAATAATACAGACTAGTTCTTCTACTATACCACTTACCAGTAAATGTCAAAATATGCCTCAAGGGAGTCAAAGAGCATCATTCTTATTTTACTAATGAAAAACCTGAAATGCTAAGTGGCAGCATGTGCAACTCATCCTCATCCAGCAACTGTGGTTCTAAGCAACCTTTTTTTCTATGACCTTGAACCAAAATCTGTACCCTCTCTTAAAGCTAAGATGAATTTATATATTCAAGTAAAACTAATGCAAAGATTAGAAAGCCTATTAACAGCATTTACTAATCATCTTGGTAAGTTTTCAGATGAACCCTACTGAAGTTTTACCACCTGACTTGCTCAACATCATGGCACATCTGGTAGGACAGAAGGGTATTTCTCAAGACTTCCTACTCCCTAGATGGCAACCAAATTCTCCAATAGCTATGTGAGAACCCTTTCTCAAACAGGACCTGTCAGTGCTATTCCTCTCACACCGGAATTATCCCGGTAACTTTTGAGGAGCTCAGATGTGGAGCCACTTCAGCGCTTCTCACCCCACCAGCTGCTTCAGAGGCGAAATGGCACCAGGAACCCTTCCCATGAATTCATTTGTCCAGGTATTCTGGATCCGGTGCCACCAACATTGCTTCAGTTCCTGCTTTGCAGGAAACCCCCATGTTGCCTCTCAGTATTTGACTTGGGTGACCCAGCGAATGTTCCTGTGGACAATTAGAAACTTAGAAATCATCCAATATAGGTACAACATCTTCTCTACACAGCTCATGCCATTGCAGGCTGCCACGCTCACCCGAGGCGCTCTCCTGTATTTATTCTCTGCAGCAAGGCGTTTTGTCATCCTGCACAGCCAAGGCTTTCCTGGATGGATTTTTTTCCTTCAAATCTCTCTCACAAGAGGCTGATTCTAGAAATTTTCCTTCAGATCACTGGGTGCTTTGAAACCGTTTTGAGATATTTGTCTTCAGTGCAACGCTTGCACCTTACTTACCTAAACACTGAATATATCATTAGTACTGTGATTGAAGTCCATAGTAAGTTGAACAAAATTATAGTTTCATATTTCAAAAACACAACTTGTAAGAATTTAATTTTCATAGCTTATATCTATTATTAATTTGTTTTACCAGAGTTCTAGACAATTAACCTCTTGCACGTTTCAATGAAGCTAAAAGCACACGGGTAATCTCATAAGTAGCTGAAACTATCATTTAGTTTTCAGCATTTTTTTTCATTTAGTAGTTCAATAGTGATGACAGCTGGCAAAAGGCTCCAAACTTGTATAAGGTAGCCTAAATTCATTTTCAGGAGTGAAACTGTAGAAAAAAATATAATTAGTAAATTAAGTGAACTGAAACAGTTCAACAGAAAAACCTCAATATTTTGAGGGAATGTTGTATTGTCTTTGCTGTGCCCAGTTACAAGTGTTCACTAACAGAATTTTGGTTAGTTTTTATAGTCTATAGACTTGGCACTGACTTGTTTTAGGAGCAGCTCCCAGCAGGGATAAGGAGAGCAGCCCTGTTTAAAGGAAAACAGCTATGTGTATTCCTCATTTGTGCTAACTGGCATCATGCTCTAGACCACACACGTCACATAACAAAATCATATGCACTCAGCCCACAAGCCAGTGGGACAAACTTATGATCCCACTGAAAAGCCACTGAATTAAGAACTTGCTGGAATTCAAAAGGAGATAAAACTTCTAATGAGAATTATTACTGATCCTTAGGTATCTTGGGAGCTTTGCTGATGTATTTCAAATGGAAGAAAAGAATGGTCTGGGATAAACATGAGCTACTGATAAGTAACTGATGAAAACTAGCCCTTTTACATGTACAATAACTAAGTATCTGTAACAATATATATTTACAGTTTGGCTTCAAAATGAACTCCTTACGCAACCTCTTGCTCCCAAACAAACATAAAAAGAAAGCAATATGGTCAGTTACACCCCATTTATTAAGACAGAGGCCATCTATTACTCAATACACTGGTTGGGTAGCTATAAATCACATTTTTTGTTCCTTACTCTATTAAGTTGCAAGCCAGCTTGGCAATCAGTTAACGAAGACAAATTAGGCAGGGGAGGAGAAACACTCGAGCTGCTGCAGCGGGTTAAGAGCCACCAGGCCGCGAGGCCTGGACCGAGGCAGAGGCGCTGGCCCCGGGCGCGCTCCAGCTCCTCGAGTGCCCCGCGGGGCTGCCAAGGGCTGCTCCGATGCCAAGGGCTGCTCCGAAGGAATGTCGGGAAAACGTCCAGAGAGCGGCTCGGCACCTCTTCTGTGGCCACGTGCCAAGGCCTGCACCACCAAGGGATTCTTTCCCCCCCACGCTCCTCTCTGAGCAGTGACCAAATCGTTTTGCAAGAATGAAGGCTTCTGGTAAGAAAGTTTATAGTGCAATCTGGATTAATTTGTGCCCACAGCATCATTACCCATTCTCCCAAAACAGTTTAAATATAATCACGTAAGAATTTACTATCTATAAAGGTCTTACAAAGCAATGCTTGTGTTGTCAGTAACTACATAGAACAGATTTTAATACATCCCTTCATGCTTCTGCAAAACTACAGGCAGGAAAGAAGTGACAAAGCAGCCAAATGCTTCTGCACTTTTCAAAAAGCTGTTCAAATTCTCAGGATCCTAAAACTTAAATCTCCCTTATCACACAGGAAACTCGCACAAGACTCAGTTAACAACTTCTCACCAAAGAGCAAAACTTAATATTCCTTCCTCTTTCCCCACTTGCCACCGAGCTGTAACTCCTGCTAAGACATCCTAGAAGTTGCTTTGCTTCAGACAAGGAAGTCAAGATCTGCTTCCACTTGTCAGCCTGTGTGCTTGATAAGTACATTTGTAGCAAGAGTTACATCATTGCCATACAACCATGGGTTATTTCTGCTGAAGACTGGGGAAGAAGGCAAGCACCAAGAGCTTCAGCCCGCAAGAGAGATGTTGAGTTGGCCCTCGGAAACCTCTATGTGATAACAGCTGTATTTTTATGCAAGTTTACACAGCAAGCATTCATTCAGCTTGAAGAGTATATACAAAATGGTTCCTAGATACCAATGAATTTAGGCACATTATGGAGTTACCATCCAATAAATATGCTCGGAGCTCTGCACGTTTAGCCTCGCACACAGCTCTGCAGCAGATGTGACACTGAAGCACGGGCATCGCCAGCAGTTCTCAGCAACGTGGCCTGCACCTGCAGAACAGGGCAAAGCAGCTCTAGGTCACAGCTCAGAACCTTTGCTTGCTTCCACAAAGTGCAGAGGCAAAGTTTAATATGGACTGAATGACACGAGTGGACGTGTTGCCAGCACAACCTCTAGCAAAGGCTGGTCTTACCCAACACTACAACTCCGGTCGTCCAAGGAGCAAAGGCTTCTGATTTAACAACTCTTGCTTTTTAAACTTCCCCTTGCATATGATTCACCTGTCATCTACAGTAATCAACACTCAGTCTCTTTGAGTCTTATTTTAGGTCTTATTGAGTCTTCATCATCCCCGTTGAAGTGCTATTACTGACAACGCAAGTGGGTATTTTCTGTAAGAAAAAATACTATATTTTAAGAAAAGCTATTTATGGTGGCAGTAAGTAGTAAATATAGCAAGCATGTTAGTTAATAGAAGCCTGGGGAACTAAGTGGTGAAGCATATTCAATTCCAATCTATTAAGTTAGTAATGGTTCCAAACAATTATCACTTGCTTTTGCAAGTGCAAAAGTCTTTAGTATATTCAGAGTTTGTGATACACGAATGCAAAATATGGCTTTGTAACTTATTTTTCTCAGGAGAAGTTTCATTCTCACAACAGCAAGTTATTCAGATCACTTGTGTCTAATGTCCTTAAGAGCATTTTCAGTTAAGCCTTTAAAAGGGAGGAAGAGAAAGACAAGGTAGGAAAGGGGAAAACTACACAATGCCTTATATTTAATAAAAAGACTATTTCTCCCTAACTCTAAGATGACTAGAAAAAAATATTTCTAAAAATATTAGAATTTAATGTTTTGTTTTTTGTTTTTTTTTAAGTTTTATAGATGATGATCCAGTTGCATAGTAAAATACTCTAAGCACTATATTTCAATGCATTTCTGACATTATTCTATTTACACAATTTTTCAGTGTTAGATAACACGCAGTATGGAAGCTACAGCTGTCAATTTCTATCTCTTGGTAAAGTATGCTAGAGCTGCTGCTGGCTTCCTAAACTATTAGGATGTTTTTATTTATGTGCCACACCACAACAGAGCTCTGCTCAGTGTTCAAAGAACTTAATTCCTACATAATTTATCATCTTGCTGTTTTCAAGTACAGTCAAAGACCTTTGCAAGATCTTGTATAAAAATAATAATAATAAAAAAATCCTGTACAGAAAGTGCTTTCTATAGATTTTTGCAGAAGAGAGAATCACTTCCAAAAAATTACTTGAGATTACATAACAGATAGCTATTTGCACCTTAATCAGGCTTGAAACATGCTAGCCTACCTTATTAAATTGAAACTCACTGTTAAAAAAATCAAAGCAGTTTTGCGTACATCTTTTGAAGAGGACATTTACAAGTTTTTTGTTTGTTTTTAAAGAGAATCAGAATGTTGAAACAGAAGGAAGCAGTTTAATACCTACATTCTCAACTTACCCAAGTCTTAGTGTCTTTAAAACTGAAGATAAATGAATGCACTGCATAAATATTGGCACTGCAACTCCAGTAGCCAGCACTCGACACTACTACAATTAAGAGAGCTTGATAGGATATTTAGGCTAAGCACATTAGCAAGTTACTCTCCTGCATACTCAGTGAAGCAAAGCTTTTCCAAAACGTCACCTGAAAGAGGCGCTTGTGAAAGGGTTGTGTGTTTTAAGGGACCCTCTCTGCAAAGGCTCCGCTTACACAAATGCAAGAGCAAACTCTCCAAAATGATGGTTTCCCTCCTCCCCCCCAAAGCTTCACGAGGTAAAAACTGCTCAGCCCGTGTAACCCGACCGTGTTAATATTGTTATAGCTAGAATCTCTGCGGCCGGTTTATGACAAGCAAGAGCAACAGGTGTAGGCAAAAACCAGACCCCTATGTTGAGACAAAGCCTGGCTGCAAGTTGGCTGTAAAATACCACTATTAAGAGCAAGCTACACAGTAAACTCATCTGGACTTGAAATCCAACTGAGGGACCAGTGATAAGGACACAGTGAAGGTAGACTTGGGTGCAATTCCATGCTGGTGATTTTTCTTCCTTTTTTAATGTATGCAGCTATGCTTAGAGCAGATTTTAAACCAGAAGTTGCATATCCAACGACACACACAGTTCAAAAGTTAAGTGACCGTTTGCACATTTGTACACGTACTTACAGAAACTTAGTGATAAGTATTTACATATTCGGAACAACGCTTCATTTTAACAGTTGAAGTACTTTAACACATGATAAGTGACTACAAAGAACGCATAAAGGGATCACAGAGTTTCCACGAGCATATTAACATACGTTTTAAAGTGCTTTCTGGGTGCTTCAAATGAACTCCTTTCAGTAAAAGCTTCTACATAGTAGTGCTGTTCCAGTCATTACAAAATTATTTCAATCACTTCTCTTCAGGTGCACTGTGAACTCAAGAAAAACGACGACACTGTTGACATTAAAGGTATAGCCCTACCAACATGAACAAATACATTGCTTAGGTTTCAGATGCAGTTCTCAAATGCTTTGGTTTATGGTGATTTGGGATAACCATTTGCTAGAACAGAGATTGCACCTCTCCACTCGAACGTTTCTGCTAAAAAAATACCCCAACATAAATTGACAGTATTCTTTGGTAAAAAGAGGACATTTGACCAATTTGTATATATGTACTTATTAAAAAATAGTCTAAAAGTGAACAAATGCCGCAGCTGTACTGTCAATTTACAGGAATTAATAACAATTCCTAACTCTGGGGGGAGTATCAGAATATTACGACGATTTATATAACCCGCTGAAACACTTTCAACAACCACTACAGGGCATCAAGATTGCTTTGAAACATTACTTTCCCAATACTTATCCTTTACGCTGCAAAAACTCCAAGTGTTCTATGCCTGCAGACAAGTCCATTGCTTTGCAGCAGCCACGGCAGCATTACTCGGTGGTGCACGTGGGGATGCTCCCGATAAGCAGTGTAACACGGACCAGGAATACGGTGTGCTGAACAACCAACGTCCAACTGCACTAAGTACTAGGAAAGCCTCTTAAAAATGCAGTTAACTGCTACAAGTTAGGTGAATATATAAAAACAGAGCAGATATACAAGTATAACACTGAACATACTGTACTTTATTAGCACAAAAAGCCAGAACAAGGCACAGCAAGCAGAAAAATACATCAAGAGAAGGGTTAGTGTAGCGTACAAGAGTGACGTTTATTGTACTTGCAGCCAAGGTGTTCCCTACCTCGCACAGGTCGCCCCAGGGAGAAGGAAGTTATTACACACTGTAGCAGCTGGTAAAGAAACTAGGGAGCACTCAAAATTGGTACAAACAGTAACAGGGACAGGGCATTCCAACAAAATTTTAGTGCAAATGTGTCTGGACAGAACTGTGCTAAGTTCCATCTTTGATTAAATAAATAGAACTTAGAATGTTGGTTCTAAGTCACTTGTTGAAACTATAATCAGTGCATATTATTTCAAAAACATTTTAAAAAGCGCTAATGGCAAAAATATTTACAAATAAAGTGTAGCAGTACCTTTGAAACCTAACATCTACTTCAGACACCTGTCAGGTTTATAATAATGTCCTGATTATAATAATTCAACCACTGGTAACTTTCTCCATAAAAATATTAAATGACTTTAAACACTTTCTCTTCACCTTTATCTTCGACTGTAAATTATAAGTAGTCAGGCCACCGATTTCTCTTTTAGAAAAAGCTAAAAAGACTTTTTTTCCCCCCCATGGCAATAATCTACTTCTGTGTTTAAATTAATAATTCACACTACAAGATATTAAGCTGTCCACGACAGTGTTACTTTTGCTAACAATGCCACTTAAATCCCCAAGTGTTTTAAGCAGAATTACAGTACTGAGCAGGCATATTCAAGTCTTCATGATTAGAAAACCTTATACACTGAAAAAAGCATGATTCATTCATTAGCATTAAAACCCCATCAAGTCTTACTGGATGGCAGGACACCCCTGCTTCTAACAAACTGCTCTCCATTTTGCAGAAAATACTCTTTTTCCCTGTTCTCTGGAAATTTATATTTATGAGCTAAATTAGTACTTTGAGTAGCAGAAAGGTAGTGAGAAAATTCTTTAAAAAAATACTTCAAATATTAGCAAAAATGCTCCTCTAATAACATCTTTATTAGCCTAGCATGAATGCCCCATGGAAAATGCCTCATAGTTTCTTCATCCAATTACTACAGCTATAAAAGGGAAACAAAATATTTAGAAATTAGCAAAAAATACTTTAATTAGGCCTAAATGAAAGACGTGCAGAATTGTGTCTGCTTATTGTTTCCAAGAGGCATCACAATTTAGTCTGATTAACAGCAGGCAGCATCTGACAGGATACTAACACTGAGCTTAAATAGGATATAGCAAAAAAGCTAGACGTCGTCGGTGCACTCGCTGCAGTTAAACTGTAACACACACACACGCACACAAAAAAGAGCGTTTCTGTGAGCTTATTGGGGACTCTGGGTTCCTTTTACTTGGTTTTAATGGGTTCCCGCTCCAACCATCGCACCCTGACTTTTTGCTTATAGTGATACTCCTTTAGAAAGTCTTGCAACATTGAAGGTAGAGGAAGGTCATCGATGCCGTCGTACGTAGTGCACCTGCAGATCACCGCCCGGCAGATATACTGCAGGCTGAAAGGGAAGGTCCTGTTCAGGGACACAGTGAGTAACGGTTCAAAGAACATGCAAGAGCTGGGGTCCTTGTAGTGCTCCAGGAGGCCCGTGACCGTGGAGGAGTGGAACACGCAGGGGTCGTGGGCGTCGAAGCTGAAGTTGTGGTTCCACTGCTCGATGCGCGCGTGCAGGGAGCGGTTGTAGCGGCGGAAGCTCACCGAGAAGAGGTAGTCCTCCTGCGCCGAGTCCCTGAGCAGGAAGGTGCCCTCGGGCTTGCCCTCCAGAAGCGCTTCCGCCTCGTAGCGGTCCATGACGCCCCAGTAGCAGGGGTTCCCCGTGATCTGGAGCAGGTCTGGCACGAGGCAGTGGATGTAATCGATCTGAGTGTGCACCTTCCACGCGCCCTGCCTGCTGACGTGGCCGTGGCTCTCCCCCGACGCCTGGCGCTGCTTCTGCCTGCGCGACTGCAGGCAGAGCGTCGTCGTGTCCTCTTCCGAGTCGCAAGTTCCTGGCGGTGGCACGTTTTTGTCCCCCGTCAGCTCAGTCATACCGGGGGCTAACTTTGGTCCTAGTTTATATAATGGATTAACCTGTGCTGTAGCTTCAAAAGTGTGTATTTGGGCATTGGGAGGGGGGTCAACCCCTTCTTCGATACTGAGTCTACGTCTCTCTCTGAGCCTGTCCTCCTCATCCTCTGTAGAGACCAAGGAAGGATCAAACGTATCAAAGAAGGTTGAATGTGGACTCACGGGAGCTGTGTGTTGCTTAATGAGATGCCACTTCTGAGCCAGATCTGAGCCTGCAGGAAAAGGGCATTTCTCAAGCATTAGTTCAGAGAGATGGATTTTTCTTTTGTTAGAAAATAGAGGTTTAGATTGTTTGCTGTAAGTTCTCATGGGAAAACATAGACCAACAGTATCTTGTAGACGCTGCCGCAGAGAACGGCTCCCTACTGTCCTGTTTGATACCGTATCCATATCATGGACGGAACTCACCCCATACCTTCTCTCCCTCCTCTGCAAACTGCTTCGTGTTCTGCCAAACCTCTTCTCGGTATCCAAGGAGCTCTGGGTTTTGGTAGAGCAGGAATGTTTCTTCTTCCCACCCCAAGGAGCATGCCGAGAGTACGAGTCCCTTCGAGCAAGTCTAGCTCCTGTGGTGACACACGAGTCGTTCTCTTTCTCAATGCTTATTTCGACTATCTGAGGAATTTCAGTGACACAGTTTGGGTTTCGCCTTGCCGAATTCTTTGAAGGGCTCAAGCCTAACTGCAAAGCAATGTTTTCTCTCAGAGGGCTGCTGGGCTGCTGCTGAGCCACATCAGTTATCTGGACAGCTTTCTCTTTAACTGACGAACAACTGCTGGAGTTCACAAGTACATTTTCATTCTGGCTTCCACCTTCATGACTGAAGAGGTTCTGGCATCTGTATTTGAAATTGTTCCACATCTTTCCCACTTTATCCATGGATTAGATGATCTAAATTCAAGAGGAGAAAAAAATATTAAAACGCAATCTTTGAAAATAAGAATACATCCTCAGTTATCAATTAAGTTATGAGGCACAGTTTCCTTAATCAAACCTACATTTGAAAAGAGTGCCCTAGTTTTTAGGCAGTTATGTAGCATCAACATGCATCACATAACATCATTTGGACACTTGGAAAACCAGCAGAAAGAAAATGTTCGGGAGATTACAAACATCTTATTCAAGAACAGGCTCTCCCATTACTCTATAGGATCATTAAAAATGTCATTAGGACTGCACTGAATTTGATGGACACTCTGGATCACACAATCACAAGCTCTTCATTTTAGGTGCCATATGTACAGTATGACTCCCTGATGAGCTTCCATGGAGCAGCAATAAAACAAGCCCTGAAAAAGAACAATTCAGATCACCTCCAAACAGGAGAGCAGTTAGTGAAACCCAACAAGCTCACTGCCAATTTCCCTGTGCAGCATCTCAGAGGGAAAGCTCCAGCCAACAGGTTTCAAGCTGTACCTGACTGTGGAGGGAAGGTACTACAAATGAGGCATTTGACAGGAGGGAAGGCAGGGAAAAAAAAAAGGAGGAGACCAAAGACAGCAAAATACCAGGAAAGCTTTATCATACATTAAAAGCCATAGATATAAAAGAAAAAAGTAAGCCTGGTGGTTACTTCTTAGTAAGTCGTGAAAGAGTCCAGGAAGCTGTTATATTTAGCCAGAGCTTTTAAAAAGAAAGCAATTCTGCAACAGAGACACGATGACAGTGATTCACAAAGATACAGTAAAAAGATAAAAATATTAGCACTGTGTTTTGTGCCTGCTCCTTTAGAAACCAAGTTTGGTAATTTGAACAGGGCTGCCAAAACACAGGACTGCCCTAGGACACACAGAAACGGGCTAATTCCGTACTAAGAAAAAGTCAGGCTGTGCCAAGCTAAATTAGATCTAATTATGTTCTGAGAAAAGTGCTAAATTGATAAAGAATTAAGACATATCACCTTATTTAACCCTTAATGGAAACTGTGTTTTAGGGATACGTATTATTTTGAGGAACCATTCCTCTGTTGCTGCAGTCCTCCTTCTGTACACAACTAGGGACCTAACGCAGGGAACAAGCCCACTGGGTCTCACGAGATTATCGGGAAGATGATAAACAGGTAGGCAGTACTCAGACCCCATCCAGAAGTCCCTCAAAATAGAAGCATGGCCATAAGCCTATGATTTTATTAGGGTATCTACTGAGACTGAGAAAAAAAGTCAGCTTACATGAGAATCCTGATAAAGGGATCGTGAAGGGGAACCACCAACCAGCTGCTGTGAGAGCAGAAAGCAAGAGCAAAGAAATTTTTTTAAATCCTTCCCTCTCCCTCCCTTCTCAGATGCTCCAACAAAAGCAGCAAGACGGGTATCTATATCTAACGATATGAAATAAACCTTGGGACCTTAGTGTGGATCAGACAAGTAGATAAAAGGAGAAGGAGGGATAAAAGGAGAAGGGGGGAAGTCAAATCCTCACATTCTCTGGAGACTGCTGGTACAGGTTACCTAGAACACAGTGCTAAGAATAGCATGAGCAACAGGCAAGAAGTTATTAAAAGGGGAGACAACATTTAAAGTAAGTTTTAGACAAAGAAAAACTTTCAAAGAGAAATGGTATATTTAAAAGACCTCAGAGTGCTGTGCAGATGCACAAGTGAGAGTGTGCAGAGACACAAGCAATGTCCTTCAGATTAAGAAATATTCTTGATTTAGGCTTTTCTTTAGCAACTCCAGGCCAAGCTGGGGGCATATGGAGAGCCTGCTCTGAGCTGCAGAATGGGCTCACCCCATCCCCTACGGATCTGTGAGGGCCCTGCAACCACCCTCACCCCATCACAAGCACCATGAAGTGCCTCCAGGCACCTGTGGTGCCTCCCGCCACATCCCCACGGACCAGGAGGCAGCCCCTGCCTGATGGCCACCAGCCTGCCCCTACAACAAGGCCAAGTTCCACCTAGATTTCTTTCAAGAGGTATATCCATTTGTTTCTTCTCCACTACCCGGCCATCAAGATATACAAGTTTATTTTTGCAACACCTACTAATGCTGTCAAATTCAGCAGTAAACTAGCAAAGAGGCTTAGCTTTTTGGGGCTGAGGGACATAAGGGAAGGGACACTAGATAATAAAGATGGACATCTTTGTTCCCTTGGACAATCAGGCTAAAAACAGCAAATATCTTTGAGATAACCAACCAGAACTGCATTTCTGACCACATAATCACACACGATTTAATATAACATTTATTCTCAAGTTGGTCACACTACTGCAGTTAGTCTGGACAATTAGGTTAGAATGTCTTTAGACTGCTATAAAGGTTGAAAGTCATCTAATTCACCCAAGAATCCAATATACACGCCAACCCCCTTCCTCCTCCCATTCCACAGATTTGGAACAGAACACAGCTGGCACTTTCCAAAAGTTTAAATTTAAAGGTTAACTACTCTTTGGCCTTACTCAAGAGAATATGGATACCCCTCTTACCCAGCAAAGCATATGAGTCACTGTATCTTGTCTCGAGAATATACCTCAGCATGAGCCTGCTAGGTTCTGTTTCTGAGCCGCGGACAACATGATTCCTAAAAAAAAAAGAGAGAGTATTACGGTAAGCTGTTAGAATACCTTTTCGTTTAGATATTTAAAATTTATCACCGATATCAGAACGCTTTTAATTATTGTATTTTTATTTATTTTTGTAATTATATTTTAAACATGTACATAGAAGAGGCTACTCATTTTATACTTGCTCTGCCTATTAATATAAACAAAAATCTTCTTTTTTTAAAATGCTCCATTACCACATTTGGGAGACAGAATCTGGGGGAGGAGCAGGGAATGAAGCTCGAGAGAGGAGTGAAGCTGCAGCACCTGGATCAGAGAGCCAGGCACAGGGCCCTTACCCAGGCCTGCAAAAGAGCTTTCCACCCATGGTGGTGCCCAGCCCGGAGCCGTGGCTCCCAGACTGCGGGTGGCAATGCCACGAGATCACCTCACGCTGCCTTGTTTCCAGCTGCCACCTCGCATCAAAAGGCAGCTAAAAATACCCACTTCTCTAATATTACTTTTCCAGGTAAGCAACTGTTGCACTTGCCACCGGGATGGTATATGATTGTGGAGCAAGAGGAATATGAACCAGGATTCTAAAAATGGGAGAGTAAGTGGAATACAAGTCCTTCATTAAAATGAGTATGTGAGCACTTCCTAAAAATAATAAGCACATTGTTTTGCAGAAATCCAAGAGCAGTTTAGGGACTTAAAAGCATGTGCCCACATCAGTATCAGAATTATAGCAGGAACAGAAGGCTAACTTGCTTCTCAACCCAAGAGGAGTAGTAAGGAATAGAATACATTAATTTATGCTGCTGATTTACATGGAAACGGAAAGAAAAATATTTTAATATGGTATGAATTTACAGGAATAAACACCATGAGGATGACGAGTCACATTCAGGTACTAATGAATATTGGAAGCTAATTTTCCTAGGCAGAAACTTCAAAGTAATGGCAGAAAAGTACTAAGCATTTTCCATTTCTACTCACCTGAGAAGCACTAAAAAACCACCCTAAAATACCCTTTAAGCCAAGCCCTATGATTACCATAAAACAGCTCCAAAGAAGTAGGTTCCTTCCTAAAACACAGAGTTGCAAGTACAGAACCTTGGTTTAATTTTAAGTTTATGCCAAAGGCAAGAGAATTTCATTTCTGCAACTTTAACATTTATTGTATATCAGTTTCTTCTTTTCTATTATGTTGCTAGCAAGCCTACAATATACAAGACAATAAGCTCTATTATATTTGATTCAGAGGAAAGCTCTTCACAGAGCAAAGATGAGCCAGGACACTCCTCAGTGAGCACCACACACTGTCAGGTCACTCAGGCTTCCAAGCACACACCTTGGACTGCAATTTGGAACTGCACTCCAAATAACCAGAAATGCCTTGGTTTTCCTGAGCTCAGGTGGCAAAGGGGCTGCACACCAAATACTTTGGCTAATGGTAAGTCTGAAAAGGACAGAGACGCTTTTCTTAAGTGTCAAACCAAGCAGTGCCAGGCAATCTAATGATTTCCTACTTGCTTAAATTAAAGTGCAGCAGAGTTGCAGTTCAACAGATTTCCTCTTGCAGCACTAACGTTGATGTACAAATTACCTCTGAAAAGGCCCTAAAGCCATCCTGATTTTTAGGAAGTAGCAATGCCAGCGGTTATTTTGCCCTAATAAAAAAAGAGAATTGAATTCCACCAATGAATTAATCAATTCTCAGCTTTTTTTTCCTGGGGTTCCCAAAACATACTACATCTCCAGAAACACAGCATACTTATTGCAAAAACAGGAGTCTCTGAAGTTCATTATTTCGGTATTTTCACATTACGACAGCGTCAAAACACAGACAAACAGTTCTAACAAGTCAAAATATCGAAAAGGTGAAGGGGGACAGGAAAAAAAAAAACACAATTAAAAAGCCTACAAACAAAACAAGCCACAACCTCTGCTCCTTGCGAAAAGTTTAATTCAAGGCTAGGGTGAGCACACGCACGTACACAGGCCAAGCAGGCCGTTCAGTAACGCGTGGTACATCACCTCGGACCAGAGGTGCAAGCAAAAGGAACAGAGACGCTGCACATCCGTCTGGATCGTTCCTTCCTTTGAAAGGATTCACTTAGCACTGACGAGGGAGGCTCAGTTATTAAAGGCCTTCCCTTCCCTGGCTGGCTGCAGGGCTCAGGGTCCTGTTGGCACCTTGCCAAATGCCACCAGCTACCCCTCCTGCCGAGCCGCTCACACCAGCTCTCCTTGGCCTTATCCAAGGTTTGCTCATTCAAAGGAACCCACCTGAGGGAAGAAAAGGATACTAAAGCTTACAAAGCTATTTCCTTCCTTCCTGTACACAATTCCAGAAATAAAGAAGTACTGCTCTGGAGATAAATCAAACGGAGAAACACACAGGCACATACATACACACACAAGGCTTAAGTGGCCACGTGCATTTCTCTACACACATACACAAGGAAGCAGTCACCTATGCAGTCTGAAGAACTGCTCTGGGGGGCTGCTAGAGTTTTTTTGCTTGCTTGTTTATTTTAAGACAAGCTGATGTGCACAAGTTCCTCAAGGTTTCATAAAAGCCTTATTAGGACCAAAAAGTACATTCCCTCCCCCCTCTAACTTGGAAATATGGACAGGACACTGTGCTATAATTCCCCTGCCACACAAAATGGGCATAAATCAGCACCACATCCAAAAGAAGTGGTTCCAGCCTCTTCCATGCAGACTACCTCCTGGCACGGGGCAGTATCTACACTCCACATGGCTGCTCAGTGAGCCAGGCCAAGGGACTGATGCAGATGGAAATGAACTGCCAGCGAGACCCACTTGGGGTGGTTCAGGACTCCTCTGCAAACGCCAGCCCTCGTGCCAGGGAGGAGCTGGTGAGGAGGTGGCCGGGGCAGGGCTGCTCCTGCCACAGCAGCACCGGCCCCTGCTGCTCAGGGCGCTCGCAGGTGCCTCCTGCGCAGGAGAGCCTTGGTTGAGGACGATACTTTTATCAAATATGCAGCTCTGGCTGCAAAGAAGGATGAGGACTGTATTTATGCCATTTCTTTGGATGTTTACATTAAGAGTTCAGCCGCTGAAAATGTTTATTTCAGAAAAAAAACACTGCACTGGCTGGATACGCCCTGCTAAAGCATATACCAAAAGCTGCAAGTTTCAGGCACTAACATTTGGCACAGCGTCAAGTCGAAGGCCAACACTGCTCTTCTGCCGTCGTTCAAGCCCAAGGTGGGAAGCGACCTCGTCCCCCTGCTCGCTGCAGGCTCAGGGGGCCAAAGGCAGCCCCAGCTCCTTCCCCAGCAGCTACGCGCTGGCAACGCCGGTGCAAAGACGCTGCTCCGAAGGCTTCCGAGCTGCCGGGCAGGCGAAAAGGGGCTGTCCCAGCACCTACACGTGCCACAGATCGTAAGACTTACAGAACATCATACAGTTGCTATCCATTCTTTTCTGCTCACAAATTCCAGAATCCCTCAAAGAGAAAAACTCAGAAGAATGGAATATGAACACCACTATCTCAGAGACAAGTATTTTTGAAGCGCTCTTTTCCGTTGACTTAGAAAAGCCTTGCAGATAATATAGCTAGAATTTCTCACTATAAAAAGAATACTTGCAGAAATACACATAGCAAGCCTAAATTTCAGATATTAATAGAGAAGTAATGCTGCACACCCCTGCAAAGAACTGCACTTGACTGATGGATACAGCTAGTGGCAGAAGCTCTCTCTATAAAAATCTAATTAATAAATAAGGCATTTCAAGTAAGTAATCCAGGGAAAGGCATCACCCCTTAATCACTTAAACAGTATCCCAACAGCCACTGGGTACAATGTGTAAATCCACACAAGCAACATTAAACAGATTCTTTTACACTGTCTGGACACACATAGGTAGGAAAGAGAGCACAACTTTACCTTATAATTTAAGTTGTTTTGACATATGAGAGAAGCCCAAGTCTTGTGCTGTTCTCTAAAGACAATTCTTAGATCCAGCACTCTTTCTAGAAACAGGAACTACTGGAACTCCAAGACTTCAGGTCAAGCTAGGAAGTTACCTTCTGAAAGTGACACTCTTTCCAACAGTGAGCAATCTAGTAGAAAGAAATACTTTATCTTCTTTCAATAGAGAGTTTAAAAACCTCCTTATAAAGGTCATTGTTAAGAAAAGTATTATGAGAACTGAGATAAAATTCTCAATATGTATTCACATTACTACACTCAATTTTGAATCCTCAGTGTTGTATGAAGATGCATTGCCAAGTATGACCTTTTGACTTTTGACCAGTAGGGACCTTAAAAAGAAAATTCACATCCTTAAATATAGTGAAACAACAATTATCGCATGACCTATTATTTCTATAGGACTGCACAACAGCAATTTTAATGCAATCATCCCTCGGCATTGAATAAAAGTGGAAAACAATAAAAACAAACCAGATAAAGCACCATTAACATAGTAAGGTGCCTGCAATGAAGAGCACTGTAGATGACTCACTAAGAGAGCGTCTTCTGTTTAAGTCTCCTAGAACATAAGCTGCCAGTATATTTTTTTAAAGTTTGCGTGGGCAGAATAAACAGTTCCAGTGAGTGCTCCAGTCGAGCATGGCAGCCCTCCTGGTGACCTCTGCAGAGCCATAACTATTCCGGGGAAAAGCGCCTCCAGGAGCTCTCCCGGAGCCAAACGCAACTCCGTCCTACATTTAGGAAGACTAAAGCGTATCCTCCTCTAGCAAGTTCAAAAAAAAGTCTGAAATTCATATAGAAAGTGCTCTAACTCAAACATGATTCTGGGGAGTTTTCCCAAGCTAAGGGAAAGCAGACGTCAGTATATGCAGCCTCACCAAATGCTGAGGGATTCGGAAGCGAAGACACAGCTGTGACAGTGTCATATGGCAGGTCCCCGACTAGCTCAGCAGCAGCAGTCAATTCAAGATACTGAAAATTGGCCATTTTGCATGCAGAGAGGTCCTGCTTTAGAATCACCTTGCACTGTTTTTTCTTAGTCTAGGATTTCTCACATATTCGACATTATTCCCGGCCTCAGTAGCCCAATATCTTCCCCCATCATCATCCCTACACTCCCCTCTCAGACCTACAAGCTAATCTCTAGCTCACAGAGCTCTTTCAAGCTCCGAGCTGCTCCTCATGTTTATTTGCTATCTAACCAAGCAAGAAAACAGATTTTCTAATATGCACTGACTAGTTGCCACCACTTGAAGTGGATAAACACAAATTTCTATTTCTATTTTAGAGAGAGATGTATGGTGGTGACTAAATAGGCAACAAGCAGCACTGACATGCACAATTTACAAGCTTTCTTAAAGAAAAAAAAGTCAATTTCACTGAAACTTGAAAGGAAGACTAAGAGGTTCAAAACTTCCCAGAAGTGCGGAAACTGAAGTTTCCATGACAACATAGGCTATGATTTATTAGGAATCCCAATATTGAAAGTGCACATTATCCTGAGGAATTGCTGCCTACACTTAAACTCTTGCACTATGTCTTCCATTCAGTAATTCAGTTGTTCGATTCCAAAGTTTCTCCTGCAAGGAGTCTATATCCAATGAGGTGTTATGGATAGCATGTGGGGTTTTTTTGCTCCCTGTTAACTTTACTGGAGCAAAGCATTTGACAGTAGCAAGGTCACACACACTAAAAGCAAGTTCTACTTTGCAGCAGCACAAGTGACATGAGGGGAAAAAAAAAAATGAAAGACATCCAACTCTATAGCAAGACTATATTAGTGAACGACCTCAAAAACTTCTTCAAGCTCCCGTGTGTCACTGCAACACTTGAAATGCCATTCAGCTTTAAGTTATTGGGGGGAAAAAAGTGATGGAAAGGCCTGGTACCTTTTCCAGCTACAAATACGCTCAATATCAAGCAGAAAAAATGGCCTGAGATGGACCTACAACTTTATAATACGTCCTTCAGATTTGGTGATGTAGCTCCTCATTTTTTCCATGCCAGAAGCTGCCCAAGTTAGTCTCGTCACTACAGAAACGGATTCAAAATCAGCAGCACACGGTACAAAATAATGCACTTGCACAAAAGCAGCACGCTCTGCGAAACGGAGGGGTCAACCTGCAGCACAGCTGGCAAGCAAGGAGTTAAGGCCCCGTGCGGAGACTCCTCCAGCTGCTGTCAGCAGTCAGGCTTGTCAGGAGGAGCTGGGGCTGCCCTGACAAGACTAATAGGCAGGGAGCTCCTCCTTCCTAGGCCAGGCAGGGGTAGGTAAAACACAAACCGTGCAAACACCACCGGGAAGGAAGGCGCTGGAAGGCTGCCAGGAGGTCCTGCCCGTTCCGTGCTTTCCTTTTGATGCCAGGCAGCTCCATCCTAGCAGCATCCTTGTTAGAGCCATCAGAAATACCTTCGCCGTGAAGCTTCCTAGCTGGAAGGACGCTGCAGATCCCTGCCATGGAGCGCTGGCCAAAATCCTCCCGTGTGGGCTCGCACTGCAGCACAGCCAAGCACAGCCACTTGAAGCACTAAATAGTTAAGGAATTGAAAGGGAGGTTTTCAAACAAACCCCAAAGTCAGGTTAAATGCATTACTTTAAAAATAAGGGCTTGTACCTTAGGAAATCAAAAGTGACACTGGGCTGGAAAGAGCAATTTTGGCACAGACGACCTTCTGTGCCTTGCACGTATAAAACATGTGCAAACATCTTTAAAATAAAGATCCAATGTAATTGGCTTTGTAAGAGGGAAAAAAACATTCTGGAAACTAGCTAGAAGTAGGTTGGATGAACCACCTCAATCAGGACTTTCAGAAATACAAATACACATTTTGACTTTCAACAGGAATCAGGAGTTCAGTAAAATGTGATGCTCTCTGAAATCCTGCCCTGCCTTTTGTTTGTAAGATCAAGAACAAGTCAAAAGTGCCTTAAGGCATTAACCTTAAAGGTTCAGCCTCCAAAGCAGGGAGGCTCCCATTGCTCCCCTTTTTTAAGTAGCAAAGGGAAAAAGTACATATCAGTCTGTAGCTTTACCAGCAAAGTTTTACATTTTTGAACCAACAAATGTCTAATTACACATACATCACATCAATACATCTTCAGTTTTTCATTTTTTGTGCCAGCAAGACAGTTTAAACACAAATATTGGAAAGCTGAAACTGCATTTCCTTAAAGCAAGTGCTCAGCAGAGACTACATCTTTACCTCTGCCAAGTTTCACGTTTTAGCACTTTTACTTCTTTTGACTTTTTACTCGAGAATTCTAATGGTAGACAGTAGGTCAGATATCTCCATAACTCATAGTTTCAGATTTATGTTTAAGAAGTCATTCTTGCACATGGCCTTAACTTTCAAACAGAGAAGTATTAATGCTGAATTAGAGTTTGTGAAAGCAGAGGTTATAATGGAACTTTTGCACCAATAAACCAGTAGCATCACTGCTGAAATCCTGGGCAAGTAGCATGGAAGCTCTGTTTTTAATTGAGCACCTTGTATAAACAACTGCACCATCCTTTTAGCTGCTAGTGATGTTAATCAGTACTAACACCAACATCTATTAGTAGCCCTTAAAAGGCAAAATGAGATTATAAATTAATAAGCTTAGAGTTACTGCTCTAACCAAAAAGAGTTGTTCAAAGTAGTAACCAGGCAGAAAAATCATGGTCCTCTGCAGTATTTGTTGCCCTTTTGTATTCTAGGACCTTGCATAAACAAGACATTTATTAATGATTTAGAGGCTCTTTTGATCTTTGCTGGTGAAGAACTAAAGAGACTTTCACATTTCTAACAGAAAAACGCTTATTTTTAATGCTATGCAGAGATGGAGTGACTCATGACTTGAAACACAGAAGTGGTTAAATCTCAGGGTGCAGCACAGAAGAAGCAAAAAAGCTAACTCTTCTCATAGCCACAGTGTAAGAGTATCACTGTGCAAAAGACATGCACCAGAGAAAGAACAACTGCTGGTAAGGAAGTCGGGTTTGTCCTTTGTCTTAAGGAGCATCTGCTACTTTACGATCCATTTCAACTGAGGAGTTACCCAGAACATAATTATGTTACTACATTAGCTGTAAGAAGCTGGTTTCCATTTCATAATAAGATTCAAGGAAGCAATAATTTTATCAAGATGCAGTTATAGCTGTCTTCTCGGCCTTACATAATGCAATCAGGTACAGTAAAACTCTTTGAATAAAATGCTTATTCTGGCAAAGAAACATCTGTGTATGTTAACTGAGGGAGCCCCCACAGCACGAGTTTTCAAGTGTATGGGTTTGATTAGCTCCTATATTACCCTGCAAATAAGTTATATAAATCCTTTGCCTTTTGATGTCATCTATTTAAAGCTGCCAGCTATCTTCCCTGATGATGATTCTCATCGTTGCACCAAGACCTAGTCCTAGATTAGTAACCCAGTGTACAGCTACTGTACATTTCTCAAGATTAATGTGAAAAGAGTCCATTACAGTAGCTCGTGAACAGCACTCCTCAATGCTCAGCAGATGCAACAGCTCACTCGGGATTGAGAGGGCACAAAGTATCCCATGTTTGACATGGGTCTGAGAAACTCCAGGGTTGACCATGAAGAACAAGAGGGAGTAGAAGCAGCTCTACCAGCAGCACTGAGCTGCTAGGGAGGGTTCAGACATTGCCGTGAAAGCTCAAACCCTCACTGTGAGACCAAGTTCTCCTTATGCTAAGAAACAGTTGTTTTATTAAATCAAAGTCATAATTGCACAGCAAAAAGCTAGAAATGAAGACCTCAGACAAGGATCACCTAGGAAAATATTATTTTAAATTCAGAAATATCAAATCTAGATTAGCCATATAGAAAAATTCAGAATTTAAAACGATCTGAGCCATGTAATTGCTAAAAGGAAAAACTACTATGAAAACTGAAGAACTATTCCCTTTCATTTATCCATAAGGAAGATTCATCTGTTACTTGAAACCAAACCACTTGCATAAGCATATTTAAGGAAATATGAAAAAAAACTACTGAAATCATTCATTGAAAAATAAGATCCTTAAGCATCCTGTGTGATGAAAAGAATTAGTTCTCGATTTAGGAAATACAAGTTTCCTCAATTTATCACCAGGCCAGATAGCAGTTTCCACGTCTAGCTGTTGTCATATAGTAGACAAATTCCTGAATGGAAAAATGCACAAGGTGATCACAAGAATGACAGCTACAAAAATCTGTTTCTTATTAGTAAATGAAAGCTAAGAAGTTTTCTGAAAATACTTTTAACAATCCACAAATTAAGCACATCACAAAACATCAGATAGAGCTGAAAGGGATGAATAGCTAAATCGGTTTTGCAACTTTGCACAGATCTCAAACTCTCTGCTACAGATTGGCCAAAGATTCTGGTTGGGCTGGGGGCAAGGAAGAAGCAGCAGCAAAGCCCAGAACACTCTGTCTAGCAATTGAGCTGGTCCCATAAGCACTGGGATCTGTGGCAGAAGCACACAGCACTAACTAGCAGGTAACTTAAAAATCAGTTGTGATTTTAAGAAAAACAAACACACACACACACAAAGGTGCATCTTGTGTAAGAACTCCAATAACCTGTCAGATCATAACTTTTTTCACCAAACTGTCTGTTCTCTGCTATATTGAATGAACACAGCTCTAGTGAGGTTCATGCTGCTGCAGCAAGTTTTTCTGCTTCTAGTTCAGAGGAAGGAAGGGCGGTAAAAATGAGGGCAATTAAGACTGAGGGAAGGTTATTTCATATAACTTCAAGCATCTATAAAATTGGCATGCATTTCTGCTAATTAAATTTGGAGAAAAATTTGCTTTACAGAGGAAATCCTTAAAAAAGAAAAAACAAAAGGTTACTTAAAGCTCTACAGTATCAACAAAGCCATCTTTACAAGCTTGAAATACATACCTCAAAAGCAACAGTGAATATATCTTGAAGTTTTTTATTAATGTCATTAACATCGCCTAATGCTTCCCATTATCCTATCACATTCAGTGGCTTACTGCAGCTTCCCCATTTGGGGCTGATTTTTCAAAGGTGAGACTGTTTTAGGAAAATAAGTGTTAAAAAAAAGTTATATCCCACCTATCCTAAAAACAAACAAAAAACCTACTATCCTTTTAGAAGTACAGATAAATTTAGTACAGTTATAAATCTCTGAGAGGAGAAGGAAAAAAAAAAAAAAAAAAAAAAAAAACACACACCCCAACAACTTTAGGTTCATGGTTTTAGTCTTTCCAGATTTTACCTGCCGAGTTCTCCAAGAGTTCTCAGAACTGGGCCTCCTGGATGACTGCCACAATATTGAGCTCTGCCCAAACGCACAGACCCTGTTCTGTCTCCCTCCAGCCCACGTCCACGGGTGAGGATGGAGAGCAGAGCCCTTGCTACGCTCACCAAAAGTCTTGGCAGAGCCACTGGCAACGCAGGCCGCGAGGACACCGCGGGCGAAGGTCACCTGCTGGTTGCTGTTTGGAGGCACTGGGGTGCTAAAGGGAGAAGGAAGGAGGAGAAACAAGCTCGGGGCGAGCAGGGTGCCACCCCAGGCCGGCCTCAAGGAGGCCTGTCCTGCGTGGCGGCTCCCCGACGGCCCTCCTGCCCACAGCGCCGGTTCCCAGGCCCGTGCGCTCCCAGCGGGACCTGCCAGGGAATCCTGCCGAGCACGCGGAGCGCGGACGCTCTCCAGGGCATTCCACACAAACACCAGCATGCGCAGACTGAAAGTTTTCAAAATGGCAACCGGCTGAATTTTGGCAGATTATCATATAAAAATGAAACGCTACATCTCTGCCAGGGATCATCCGCTGACAAATTTCGAGCCCATGTTCCAGTTCAGAGGTACACTAGCATATTTCAAAGAAAAGCTGCCGTAAAAGAATGGAACAGACCATTATTCTAGTTTTGTTTCTGGAAACAAACGAACAATTCTGGCTGAAAGCTTTAAACAAAATTAAATCCAAGGCAAAGATAAAGCATAAATTATGCCAGACCCAAAAGACTAGAGTTCAGCAAAGTTATAAACAACTGAATACAGCATCTTTTAAAATTTTCTATGGCTTCCTATTTTTAATGGAAATAAGAGATGAAGGAAGAACAGCAAGGGGAACAAGGACTCATGTATTAAATCCCATTCTCAGCTATGTAGTTTGCTACAGCAGTTCACAGCAGTGCAACAAAATGAAACATTTTGGCAGCGATGCAAAACCACATCATTCAAATAGCCCATGTAATGTTGGCAGACTGACAGATGAGCAACTAGATTCTTTGAGATTTGTGCAATGGCCAAATGTCATGCTCAGTGCCATGACTGAGAAACTGGACCTAGCAAACTAAGGGAAAAACCTACCTTCCTCTCTAAAAAATACCCAACTATTCATTTGTTTACTGAGTACACAAAGACAAGAGATCAGGTAACACACCAGCCCTTTTGCCATCTCCATTTCCTCGGGCCAACATCACTTCAAAGATGGCTCGTGCCGACCTCAGCAAGCCTCAGAGATACTGCACAGAACGTGGGGAGCTAATGGCACCAAATGATCTCGCCCATTCTAAGAACAGTGAGGCGCAGAGGGGAAGGACAGAACCAAGTGACACGGACAATATGCAGAGATGACAACTCTGCAGACTAGGTAAGGCTTTTTAGACAGTCTGGAGAAGAAAAAGAACCCTACCACCATGGTTTAAAAAAAAAAAAAAAAAAAAAAAAAAAAAAAAAAAAAAAAGACCAGGAGCATTTTCTTCATTCTTCTGACTGTTCTCATCTCAACCCTGAATATCGTATTTAACTTCAAGTCATACATAAATAAAAACAGGAATAGCCATGGCCGCCAGCTTTTCTACTTCCAGTTTCCATTGCTCATTTTCCACTGTGGTCAACTTAAAGCTTCTAGAAGTATCACAGAACTAAAAAGAATACACTACTTAGAGCCAAGCTATAACTGGAAGTACTTTTGCACACAGCTAGGCCTAGTCCACAGTTATAATTTCTTCCCAATACTGGTCGATAGGTCTGTTGGGTTTGGACTTTTTTGTATGGTTTGTTTATAAGGCAGTTTGTGCATTCTGATTTATTTTCCGCGTTCACGTGACTCCTGCTGCACTGGAGTCGCAGGCGGTGGAAGACGCAGAGAGGCGCGGGTCTGCGCGGCTCCACCTGCGGCACGCAGCCCAGCGAGGCCGCACCGCCCCAGCACCACCGCGAGCGGCTGCGGGGCCACCGAGAGCCCCCACGCTTCAGCTCTGGGCCACACACACACGCAGGACTTGACTCCCTCGCCTTCTCCCCCACTATTTTGCAACACGCTTCCTCGCTGCTTCTCCTCCTCACCTGCTTGCTTTGCTGCCTGCTCCCTCCCAGCTCAGTCCCAGCTATGCATTGCCCTGGTCTAACATATTAAACATATGCCTGCAAGCCTTCCTGACTAGTAATCCTCTATATGCATGTACATGGGCCCCAGCGTTAGCTCCTGAGTTACAAAGAGGCAGTTACAAATTGCATTTCACTCCCTGTTCTGTGACAGGCATCCCAGGATTCAGGTATAGATCTCCAAAGTCAAGAAGTCATCACCAAATATCTTTCACTAAAGCTTCATATGGCATTAGTGATACACATACCTTCTAACAGAAGAATCCATTAGCAATAACCTCTCAAAGATCACACCAAAATTTCCAAAACCTGCTAGTGCACAATCCCTTCCTATCAAGTAAGCTAAAAATATGGGTCAATTCCAAAATCAGGGAATTATGTTGGTAACAAATATATATGCACAACAAACTGATGACGTAGCATGGGGCCTAAGCATCGGATGGATCTATAGTTAAAGGAATTGCAAATGGAGCTAAGCTCTACCCTGTGCCAAAGGGAAAGCTTTGTGTAAAGTCCTGCTCCAAATTTGGTTTCCACCACCACCCCAAGTCCAACACCAGGGTCTTTGCCAACATCGCTGCAACTCCACCATACAGGCTGCTAGAACTGAGCCTCAGGGTTTCTGACAGTATAACAACCATGGTTAAGATGAAGGCTGCTTTTTTCCCTGTCTCTAAAACTCAGCTACATTCAAGGTATTTATCTCTGGATCACTTCTTAGTCCTTACAGAAGGACTGCACATTGAGTTTTAGGAGAAATTACTGAAGGAAAACACCCTTCAGAGCAGAGGCATCAGCTAACTGCTGTTACATGCCATGCCACGGGTCAAGTGCATCTTCCTAGCGCTGCAGAGCGCTGCTCCTTCCTCCCAAGCCTCTCCAGGCTACCACACACTGCTCACAAGACAGCAGGGCCCGCGAGAAAACGCTACTAGCCAAGTAGAGACATCTTCTTAAATCAAGAACTGTTATTACCTTATTATTACCTTACTGCCCTCTCCAAATTCAGAATAAGTTGGAAAAAGACACGGGACCGTACTTTACAGATGACATCCTCACTGTTGGCAGGAAGCTTGAAATTAAAAAAAAAAAAGGAAGTAAAATTTAATAGAGCAATTTTGTAAGTTAGATGTATCTCAATAACCTTCTCACTGTACTAAATCAAACTTATATATCCTTGAGCAATAGCTCACAGCAGATCTACAAATTAGTCAGTAACAAAGAGTTCTGAAAAGCTTGCTAGAGCATACCCCTCTGACTTTGGCAGAAAACACATTTTTGGACTCTTTTTTTTTTTTTGTTAAATTAATCTACAGTTGCATTCTTCATAGAAAGACTGCTGGAAAAACTCAAATTGCTGGAAACATGAACTGTAATTACTGACCCTCATCAAGTCAGCCAATATTAAATTGCAAAGTAGTTTTTTTGGCATTAAAGCTATAACCTAATTGTACAAAGAGCGAGTTGGGGAGTAACAGAGCAAATGAAGCCCATTTGTGACAACTCCAAAAATGAGATATGAGCAGTGAATTTACTCTTTTTTCTTCTCCCTCTGTATCCTGAACATGAGTAACCATACTTTAGATTTGCACTGCATGACAAAAAAGCCAAACTAATTCTTTCCACATCTCTGCTGTGCCAAAGATTTGTCAAACATCAAGCATAATATTCAAACAGTGGAATATAATTCTATCAAATTTTGTAGTAATGAACAAACTGTAAACCACAGCTGCACCACAATTTTTCTGCTTACATAACAATGTTCTCTTTTCTCCAGAATGTCCAGGTTGACTTTATTCACTTTTGTTATTTGGGATTTGGACAGAAGAAAAATTTTAAGTGCCTTTACATTTTTTAAGCAAAACAAAAAAAATGCCATTACAGATGTTCCATTAAGACATTTGGGTGAAACTATACATGCCCTTGTCAAGTATGAAACTCTTATTATAGGCTTTAAAGCAAATGAAGCAGCTGATAGATTCCTGAACTACACATGGACAAACTGTTAGCAAGTCACTGTACTTCTTAGCAGTGTTAAATGATTAGCTTATCACAGTACAAAATTGATTCATCTCTCAATTTGAGAAGTTTAAGAATTACAGAATTAATATATAGGCTAAGTGAATCATTTTCAGTCTCTGTTTCTATGCTGCCCAGTAGCAGCAAAATAGTTAGCCACATAACAAACACTGCAATTTCATAAAATTACATTTACTGAGCTTAGAAGCAAGAACCTTCAGAACTAAGACCACAATCAGTCATTCATTTCTTAAGATCAACCAATGAAGTAGCATTACAAATCTTCATCTTATGGATGGTCATCCATCACACTCAACAAGGATGTATTTTCTCTTCAAATAAGCCAACTGTATTGCTGGGGAGAGGGATATAATTCCTCTATAGTTGATTCCCAATGAGGATATCCAAACATCAGGTACACAGTGGGGGGGGTGGGGAGGGAAAACAAAAACAGGAAACCCCAGACAAACACAAGGAGAAAAAAACAAAACAAACAAACAAACAAACACACACACACACACACAGATATCAGTGGTCTTGGGGAAGGGAAGACCCAAACAGTACTAAAACACCAAGTTTACAAGCTTTCAAACCACTTAAGTTAGCCAAACTTAGGCACTGGAAGCTAGTTTCTAGACCCAACCTGGAAACAAATTTCTAAGCTTAATCAATGAAAAGTCAGTTCTGCCTGGCTTGCATACATTTCCTCTGGTCTACAGCAGAACAAAATGTCCTTTCAGCTCCAAATCCAAGTGTCATACTAAATCCCAAGTCCAAATCTTAATCAAAAATACAGAACGACAACTACTGCTTTTCGGAAAGAAATAAGGCCCTTCACCTCTTATTTATTCTGTTCATGACTGGGCACAAGGCAAATATAAAAATAAAAGCTTGTTCAATGCTGTGGTCATCAGTCATCCACTCAAGCAACTCTGAGACTTAGCTGAGAGCATTACTTGACAGTCTTTGAATTTTAGTCACACTCCTTCTGACAAAAACATTAAAAATCCTTTAACAGATGCTTCACTCCCAAAGGAGTTTGAGAGAACAAAACCACGTCATATGCATATAGGACTGATACTCCCACTGACAAAAATGCTAAAATCCTCCAACAGATGCTTCAGGCACCAAGGAGCTTGAGAACAAAAACCTTTCCATCTATACTAAAAATCGACACTGGTCAATTCAGGTTGAGAGAAGGCAGTTTTCTCCCTTCTTACAGCACAATTATTTCAGTATCATAGAAATTAAAGCTTCTAAGTTGACATATTCACAGATTTTCCCTTTCCTGCTTCAGTAAGAAGTATTTCAGCAGGCCACTTTGCAAGAGCTCTTGCACTTATTCAAATAAATTCTGCTAGAATCCAATTCAATCAACATAAAGAAACCACTAGTTTACAAACTACCTTGCTAATACACAGAACTTTTAAAAATTTTAACTGACACTTAAAACCACTTCAAAATACTAGATAAAAATAAGGAACTCGGTTTCACATGGATTTTACCAGTGCACAATATATTAAACTTCCAAAACAATACAGATTTTCTCCAAAAATGTTTCATTGAATATCACTTCAAAAGGTAAAGTAGTCACCAAAGGAAGTTACCAGCCAGGATCATAATCCAACATGACTTTTAGCATATAAGGCAGGTTTTAAAAATACAAAATTTGGATAATTGTCAAATTAAAGTTTTTTTAGACCACCCTGTAAGCTAATAAAGTCATCAAGTACCACCTTGGCCTGGCATGTCAGAGGGTGCACCTGGTTAAGGACCATTCAGACCCATACGTGCTGCAAAGGAGAGTACAAGGATAGGTGACGTATTTAATAATACAAGTCCAATATCCTCTTCCTGCACCAGTATTTTGCAATTCAGGCACTTTCAAACTCAGGGGTAGGTACCTTTGCATTCTCCAAGATCACATTAACAACAACACACCTCCTAATGAACCCTGTTAACTTGCCTTACATCTGTGACTTCCAGTAAGAGAAGCCCTGCTGTCAAGTTCCTTGTCTTCCTTCAGAGACAAGACATCCAGATTTTAAGCAAGATATTTATAAAGCAACTTCTCTGGTAGATGAAGCACCCACACTTTTAAAGATACAGCTGGCCTGATACTAAAACCGTGAATCCAATCCAACACATTTGTCACCAATCTTTAAAGGACTGTCTAATGACCTACAGGGTGGAAGTCCCCACCCACGCACTGACCAGAGCTTCCCGAAATGGCCAGCGAGATCCTAACAGC
This sequence comes from Tinamus guttatus, assembly GCF_059628265.1. Taxonomy (NCBI): domain Eukaryota; kingdom Metazoa; phylum Chordata; class Aves; order Tinamiformes; family Tinamidae; genus Tinamus; species Tinamus guttatus. The sequence goes on from NW_028288742.1 coordinate 10,339,908, forward strand.
AGAAGCTCTGTTTGTTGGAGCAAAGGGACTCTTTTCTTACATTAAGGGTGCAGTTAGATGAGACAGGCTTAAGGGAGAGCAAATCACTGCAACCCGCAGGGGTAACATAACAACTACCCGACCACCTCCTTCCCCGGCACGCTCCCCGGAGCAGCCCACTCCCTGGCCATCTCCTTTAGCTCTCCAAGCCGCAGAGCGAACCAGAGCGGCATCTCCCCTCCGCTGAGGTCACCATCTCTGCAGCCTCGGCTCACTGCTGCTCGAGCGGTTAAATGATGTGGTTGAATAAGAAGTTGAGAAATTGCTTGGCAGCTTGAAAACACAGTTATTCTCCCCTTCCGAGGAAGGGGTAAGAACAATGAATGAGAAATGACATCTCCCAAGTCTAAAATATTGCAGGATACAAGTGAATGGGTCCTTTTACTGAGCTAATTTTAAATGGAAAATATGTTTTGATAAAATCACTGGGTTTACTGCTCATCCAGCACACCTGAAGTGCACATCAATTTTAAAACGTTATTTGTGTATTTAATTGAATTCTAATATCTATCCAACTCGTGTAACACAAGTTAAAAAAGACAACTCACCATTCCCTAACTGAAATGTGAGCATAAAAGATCTGAGAAACAAAACAAAGCATGAATTAAGCAGTATAAATGCTTAACCAAAGCTATCACACAAAGACACCAAGCCATCAGAGCCGATTGAAGATTAAAGATAATTTGTAATCCAAGACTCATTCATTTTATGCATATGTTGTTTCAAAAGACTAAGAATCCTCTTATTATATTAGTAGAATAATAGAACACTTCCTACTCCATAAAGGCCAGCCAAAATTTAAAAGTTCTCCAAAGCTTAAATTTAGTAAACGGGTACCTTTTCCATCAGCAAGTAAGGGAGTGAATCAAGCTCTACCTCAAAGTCACACTGCAAAAAAAAACCCAAAACCTAAAGCAGATAGGTATGAAAGCAGATGTACCTAAGCAGACAGAATTCAAGGCATTCAAAGTTAAAAATATTTCAGAGGCTGAGCTCATGGTCTTCAATTTCTTTTCAAGAAGCAGGGTATTCAGGAGTCTGTCCTAACAGACACACTCTTACACAAAGTCTCATCTTACCTAGCCAAGTTTCTTGAAGAAAATTAAGTCAAACTGCTACAAACAATCTCTACCATCTAAATTTTACTATTTGTTTTTAAGGCCAAATATTCTATGAGACAATCTTGATTAGCTTTTTATTGTCGTTTTCATCAAGTCTACCTAATTCATTCAACTGCACTCCTGAGCTCCTATTAAGTTAATGGAATTATTTACAAGGTGCTAAGTACCAGGTCCTTTTATCCCAGAATTACAGTTCTTAATCCCAGGATTAACATGTAGGTTGAACTATGGGGCCCAAATGATTTCATCTACATATCAGACTGACTTTTGAATTACTAATTCATCCTGCAGAGGAAGAGCAGAATATATATATATATATATATATATATATATATATATTTAAAATCAGATTCAGTATTACTACCATATTTAGTTTTTTTTTTTTTTTTTGGACAATCTCTGAAGTTCCACCTTGGTAAATACTCCAACTCCATGAAGCACTTCCAAGCACAACAAAAACTTCAGGCTATAAGAAACTGGTGCCTGTAGTAATAAGTTTGCAGTAATAAGCAATATAACAATATTCCAAGAATGCTCCGAGCACCTTCAAAGGGAACAGAGGCTTGTATTATGGAAAGGTCTATATGTTAACACGAGGTTATGTGGTACACTGAAATTTAGCTTCTTATTACACATTGCACAGACCCAAACCTTCACATGGTGATAATACATCAGCTGATAACACAGTATATAATCAAGCAATACCCAGATAGTCAGGACAATGCCTTGTATGGCCATATAAAGAAAATACTACGGAGCCATCAAAGAAATATCACTTATCTGAGCAGCCCCGATCGCCCCCTGGTTTCTTATCCCAATCTTTCAAAGAAAGGCTTTAAACGTTGTGCAGCTGTCCAACATTAAGGCTGAAGAATTCAGCGACGACGGCTGGGTAGAAGTACAGGCAAGAAAGAATCCACCACCATGCTACCCAGGAATTTGTGACCAGCTAGAGGCACGGAAGAGGCTCCCAGCTGCAAATTACTTTAACAAAATATGAATAAGGCTTCAAGAGTAGATAAACCTGTAAAATTACTTTTTTTTCTTTCTAGATAATTCTTCAAAGCAGTTTCCACTATATAAACTATCACAGCCTATGCATAGCTACATTGAGTTTTAGCCAACCTCTCTCACAGCCAAAAATACCAAGCACCACCACGGCACACACATTCTTACTGAGACTTTCAGAAGGTCTGCATAATCTTAGAACCATGAAGTTAGTGAGCCATTCGTGCTTCCTGAAACCAAACGGCGCATTAGATGATTCACCAATTAGTGTATTCATGAAGATTTAAAAAAAGCAATCAAAACTTCATTTTTGTTGAAAAAAATGAGATGTCCAGCTGTATGCATGGAAAGAGCATGTGGGTTTTTTTTTTTCCTTTAACTGAAGCAACAGCTATGTTAGGTGGTGAAAAATATTCAGTGTGTCAGAGTTAATTTATAGAGCTGACAAAGTATAAGGGCTCCAGAAGGTATAGCATACATTTACAAAAGTTTAAATATTATACTTTAACTAGATATAGCTCAGATTAAAATAAGCTCTCAAATAACCAAACCACAGGAATATGCATAGTTTGAGTGCACTTTATTTAACAGATGAACTATACACTTGTTTCAGACTAACGGCATCAGAAAAGTCAATAATTCTTCCAAGCTCCATGAATGAGGATGCACTTTTTAATCCCGGAAGATGATCTTAGAAGACAGCGGGCATCTCAACAGGGCGCAGGCCACGACCACACGGAGGAGACGCACTGCACATCACTCACTGTGAACACACACTGAGGCCCTACTGAGGCCTCCAGGCACTGCCTCGACATGAACATGAGGTCCTCATTCCCCATCAAGTTTGATGAAACCAAGGAGAAAACAAAAAAGTCAGTCTAGAATAGGTGTTTCGCAAAAAGCTGTCTATCTACCCCATTTCAGGAATCAGTGTCTTCAGAGTGTATGAAATCACTGCAAAGGTTTTATTGTCACTTTGGTTTTGGGAAGATTTTTTGTTTGTTTTCATTCCACAAAGTCAGGCACACTTCAGCAATTTAAGCTTTTCAATGAAGAAGGTAGGGCCTTTCTTGGATTTTATATTTGCTTTCACTATTTACAACAGTGAATGAAACATCACTTTAAGGGAATCTTAATACAATAACCTTGCCTATTTTTAAAGCCACCTCAATCTCAGGAGGCATTTAGTAAGAACTGGGCTATTTACCAACAGGGTGACACAGAATCAGGTTATTTACAAGTATCAACAACAATCACCACTATTCTTAATGTTTTCCCTTGATTGGGCTAAAATTCATTTCTTACTGAACTGCAACGTTGAGTAGGTTTAAACCTGATGAATGAGATCAGAAGAGCTCATGACAGACCACCTTGCACTATTAGTCCTTTAGGAAAACAGGTGAATTGCCACAGAATCAGCTGAACAGTCACTTACTAGGACCTTGCCTCAGAGTGACAAGTTTCACATGTTTCAAAGAAGACTAGAAAAAAAAATCTTGCTAATAAAACACATTTCTTTCCTAATCCCTTCCATCTGCTCTCTCTCTCAGATGTACCTGCTACCATTAAAAACAAACAAAGTTACAGAGGAGAAATTCTAGATATTCCTGCAGGGTCTGAAGCAACCATTTTTTTCAAGGCTCTTACATACATGAAGTCATGCCAACCTATTGCCTAGCAGTCAGCTGTCTGAATTCACCTATTCACTCTACTGCTAATATAATACAGAGTAGACAAAAAACATTTGGAGCAAATGGAAAAACCAAGCAGCTCGACCTATCACCCTTCAGAAACGCTCTGAGACTTCAACTTCTCTTTCCTTGTAGTTAGCTTTGGACTGACAAACCATACCTCCTGAAAGTATAGTTAATTCACTCTACCATAGCTATTAACATATAAAAAACCACAGGAGACAAAAGTCAAACCTATTCTTATACAGGCCCTATCACTGGGGCTGTTGCTTTGGTATCAGCTCTATTCAAATATCCTGGTTTATAGATTAACAACTGTCTGAATTAAGAGATTGCCAACTTGGAGACGTGCCTCATCTCAAAAACGACGCGTGACCACCTGAGCCAGGCCTCAAGATTCCCAGGACAAAACAAAGAAATTGCTCTGGTGTCATCCGCAAGCACAGGGGAGAAAGAGCTACGGGACCTTCATCAATCCAATGAATTGCATTTTGGAGACACGATGTACCACGTGGTCATTGGCGAGTGACACAACCCCGATTTTCCTTCTGGAAATGGACTTGTGAAAGGACATTCCCCCCACTGATAACTTGTTGGGGCTCAAAACTTCTGGTGCACATAACTGGCCACCTCAATGCTGCACAAGTATAATTTGTGGGCAAGAACACGGCCGGAAATACTCTTACAAAAAGAGTACTACATTTAGGAATAACGTCCCCCAACTGTAATTAGCCAGGCTTACGTGAAGGGGAATTAGGAGCTATGTTATCACGACTACATTAAAAGTAAAAGCACTTCCAAAAAGCCAGGCTCAGACACGAATTCAGTACTGAAGCTCACAGAAAAGGGTCTACTGACTAATCAATCTCCTTCCAGTCCCAGGACGTAAGGCATGTGATATTAACAAAAGCACAATTAAACTACTCTACAGTTACCTTTTAATTGCTAATGTACTTAATCATCCAGAATATTTGCCATGCCGCTTGCAATTGCAGAAGGGTCTTTATAGCCAGTCACCCAGAAATAAGGGCAGAAAAAAAATGCCATAAAAGGAAATTGCTTGTCTCAAAGAGAAATTTAACTTTAAAAGAAAGAGAACACAAAGACATACTATAATATGAAAGCTCAAGAACACAGATCCCTTCAACATACATGAAGTATCTGTAGCATTCAGACACCCATGGAGGAAAGCAGTTTGCAGCCTTGTGCACAACCTTTTAAAGTCAGGAAAAAGGATTTCCACTCCGCTTTTCATATTCAACACACATGCCCAATTCACCTGTCTCCTAGAGGAGGCAAACCAACCCCACACGAGCCGCAGTTGCCTTCCGTGCCGTTTCGGGGGGCACATATTTATTTTCAAGGGGGGTTACACAAACGCAAGCCCCAGGGGCACTTCCCAGGCACAGGTCTCCACTCGGGCCGCATCCCTCCCGCGGGGGCTCCGCAGCGGGGCCGGGTCACCCCGCACCGCGAGCCGCGGCCCCCCGAGCGGCCGGCAGGGCCCGGGGGCTCCGGGGGACACGGGCCGGGGCCGCAGACGCAGCCCGCGGGCGGCGCGGGGCGAAGCCCCCGCACACGGGGCTGCGCTGCAGGGCGCCACGGAGCGGGGGCCGGGAGCGCGTCCAGGGCCGGGCTCCGGCACCGGCCGCGGGGAACCGAACCGGGCCGAGCCGGGGCCGCCCCCGCGCAGCGGCCGGGCCCGCCCGGCTCCGGCGTTCCCGCTGCCGCCGCCTCCCGCCCTGCCTCGCCGCTCCGGGGCCTCCGGGACGGCGCCGCGGGCGAGCGGCCGCCGGGGGGCGAGCGGCGCCGCTCCTGCCCCCTCCCCCCGCAGCACCTACCGGCCCGCTGCGCTACGGCGGCGGCGACGCCTCAACGCCGCGGCGGCGGCTCCAACGGCCGCGGCGTCGTCCTCATCCTCCCGATGCCGCCGCGCTGCCGCCGCCGGTGCCGCCGCCGCCGCCGCGATCCGGGAGCGCCCGCGCGCCCCCTCCCTCCCTCCTTGCGCCGAATGGAAAATAGTTCCCCGGGCCCCGGAGCGGGGAAGAGCGGGAGCGACACCTCGGCAGCCAATGGGAGCCGCCCGGCCCCGCCGCGGCGCCAATGGGAGCGGCAGCGAGGAAGGGGCGGGGCTAAGTGTGACCTATGGGGTCGCCGCATCGGGACTGACCCGCTAGGCTGGCTCCGGCTCGCCTCTATTGAGCACCATCTTGGAGCCGGGCACGGTGCCCGCTCTGGGAAGGGGGGGGCTCGCCGGCGGCCATTTTGGGTCCGGGCGCGGGGCTCCTCGGAGGGCGCCGGTCACGTGGCGGCGGCGGCAGGGAGGGGAGGAAGAGGAGGAGGAGGAGGAGGTGGCGGAGGTGGCGTCGCGGCCTGGGCCGGGGCCGGGGCCAGGGCCGCGCTGCTGGCGAGCACGGGCTGCAGCCGAGGCCTTGCGGCCCCCGGTGCCAAGAGACGATGATAAACCCCAAAGAACAATAATAAACGCGAAATAACAATAATAAACGTTGTGACTGTGTTTGCGTGTCGCTTCCTCTGCCATCTTTCCCGGGCCTAGGCATGGCGTTAGCGCCAGCCCTGCCATGTCGCCCTGTGTCATGTCCCCTGCAGCCCTGCCACATTACCCCATGTCATGTCCCCTCTGTGCAGTCCCCAAGCCTCCCACTCAATGTCCACCTGCACTGGCAACCCTGGCTATGGCACCTCGGGGCTTTCCCCAAGCTGCCAAAAGCTTTTAGGAGCGTTCCCAATGTAATTTCCGTTTTTCACAAGACGGCTGTTTGGCCTGCTGCAATAGCTTCCCCCTGGGCAGTGCCCCAGTGGCCCCAGCATGGAGCTGGGAGAAGTCCCACACTTTCCTTGGAACCGGAAAGGGCTGCTCAGTGCTTACAAACACGGATTCCTGAGGAAAGTTGTTTATTATTGGAGGGGATTAGCGCCATGTTCACAATAGTTTCCTCTCCTTCCCTCCCTGCCGTTAGCAGGGAACAGGCTCATTCCTTGGCTGGGGCATCTAACTGCATCAAGCAACACCACTGCCCATCGCTGCTCCGGAGCAGAAAAAGCACCCGAGATTCCAGATGACGGAGGGCATTTCTTCTCCCTGTGTCTGCTAGGGAAGTGGGGCATTTCCATGTGAAGGGTGGTGTCTAAATGGGGGGACCGGACAACATGCTCGAGGGCAGAGCTGCCATTCAGAGGGACACAGGCAGGATGGAGGAATGGGCTGGACAGGAGCTTTAAGGCAAGTGCTTCAGCGAGGCCAAGTGCAAAGTCCTGCGCTTGGGAAGGAAGGAAGAGCCCTGCAGCGGGACAGGCTGGGGAGCAGCTCTGCGGGAAAGGAGCTGCGGGTCTCAGCAGGCAGCAAGCTGGGCACGAGCCAGCGGCGTGTCCTGGCAGCCAGGGAGGCCAGCGGCGCCCGGGCCGCGTCGCCAGCAGCATAGCCAGCAAGCAGAGAGAAGCAATGAGCCCTCTGCTAGAACCACAGCTGCTGCCAGCATTGGGCACGAGGAAGTCATCAACAAACCGGGGCGAGTGGTCCTCTGCCGCCGTGGGGGCGCATGAGGCTGGAGCCTCACTTGCCCTGTGAGGAGAGGCTGAGGGAGCAGGGCTGGTTCGGCCCGGATAAAAGGTGGTTTTGGGGACACTAGAAACCATTTTTCCCATGAGGACAATCAGGCCATGGAATGGGTTGTCCAGAAAGGCTGTGCAGTCTCCATCCTTGGAAGTTTTCAAGACCTGTCTGGGTAAAGCAACCTGGCATGGACTCACAGCTGCCCTGCTTAGAGCAGAAGGCTGGGCTGGAGTGACTGGTGAATTCCCTTCTCAAGTCCCTTCCAATCCATCATCCTAAAACACACGGTACAAACATGTTACTAAATTTCATTGGCTCAAGGGGCATAAAATGTCACAGACATATTTTAGATGAATTCTGTCTACTTTCCGTGACCAACATTGCTCCCTGATCAGCGGCGTCAGCAAAAGTTGCTACTTTACATCTAAAGAGAGTAGTAGATGGTCACTCAAAATAGGCTTCTGGGTCATTAGACAGTTGATATAAGCAAAGTGATAGAAGTTTAGTATGAAGAATTTCCTCCAAATCTAGAAAAGGATCTAGTGTTTGCAACTTCTTGCCTCCGTCATAGCCTTTTCTAGAGCAATAAGAGAACAGTCAGTGCTGGAAAAGTTTCTTGGTCAGTGTGAGGCTGTAGAACAGTCTCCCATGGACCGCAAAAACTGCTTCACAGCTCACAACCTCCTCCTCTAAATATGCAATGTGCTTTTGTGACCTTGCTTCCTGCACACAAAATACAGCCTAGTCTATTCATTACCACTGGGGAAAAAGAAAAAAGAAAAAAAAAAAAACAAGATGAAACAGTACACTGCACCTTGGAAGAGGACAAAAAAAAATATAATGAGCCATACATAATGGATGCCAGTTGCATTCAAAATGATACTGATTAGGCCAATGCGTGATTCTACATCTCTAGAATAGAACAGCACTCATGAAGGATTCATGTGCATCCTGCTCAGATGCAGCTAGGATTGCCCCTCGGCAGGCCTATATAAACAACTGAAGGAAAGAGAAGGAGGTTGCATGAAACAATGGACAATATATACGTGTATATATATATAACCAGATGGTGGCAGGATCATTAGTGTAACAGTTAACATCGGCGCATCACCAAAGAGGTTCTGCTTCAAAAGCATAATTTAAGATTAAACCAGCTTCTTTTTTCTGCAGTCCTGAACCCCCTTGTATAACAGTTCAAAGTCTTTTTTTTTTACTTCAACTTTCAGACTGTTTCCCTTTAAATAACTTCTGTAGCAAACTAGCACTCATTTCCAGTCATAGCCTGTAGTAAATATTTTTATGCTAGATAGTTACAGACTTCTAAGAAGTATAAAGTTTATTAAAATAAACCCCCAGATTTACTGTATCTGTTGTTATTCATAGAGCAAATCCTCTTGATGTTACTGTTTCTGTCAGGATTAAGGTTCAGTTTTAGCTAGAAAAATATCAGCTAATCCTGCATCCACACAAAGGCCATTAAATATTTTCATCTGATAAAGCAGTTATTTTAGTGCATGTGTAAAGTCTGACATCCCAAGACCAAAATGGCTGGTGAAGCAGAGCAAAGATTTCAAGCTGCTCATAGAGTGTGGAGCAATGGTTCAGCAGAAGCTGAAGGAGCTTCAGAGCACCATCAGAGATCCATGTTGGCTGCTCTCCTTCAAGCTTTTCCACATGGACTGGAAGGAAACCCTTACTTCAGGGTTTGCCCCTTACACAAATATGGGAACGATGCTTCCCTAGTCAAAAAAGGAGCATCTCAAAACCGAGTCCTTTTGTGCAGGAAACAAAGCACTAATATACTACAGTGAAACAGCATCGCATGCCCCCAGTTGGGATTAGACCCATTTAATTGAACTCCCATCTACTCACTGTCAGACCTTTTCAGTTTATCAAGCTGAATTAAGGTCTTCAGTTTAATAATTATTTCGTCTTCCTCAAACCCAACTTCTTTCAACTCTGCTTTTGCAAATCTGCTTCTCTAAAGAACTTCCTTCTCACTTTTATTTCCTTCCTTTTATTTCCACAGCCAGCAGTATTTTTCAGGTCTTTTCTTAATTGCCAACTGGATTAACCCCTTCATGGAAACACAGAGGGAAAAAAAGAAAGAAAAGCAGTATAACAGAGCAAAGAGATGAATAACAAAATGCTGTGTGATTGTAATGAACCGATGCTAGCAGCACAGCCAGTATTAACTGACAACCTCTATTCAATTTTGGTCAATCAAGTTACTTACTGTTTGTGAACCTAAATGTGGCACTCCTGGGGGTATAGTGAATTCTTTCATTATACTCCATTTTATAAATCTAAATAGTTCATTGCTTAAAATTGGCAATAGGGGAAAAAGAAAGCTTTTAAAGCTGTAGAAAACTGCTGTTCAGAAGACGACATCTGAAAGGGAGTTTCACTGCTGCCACAGAAGTTTTGAGAGCTGCTCAGATTTTCTTTGGTTTTGCTTTTTAAATAGTCTCTCCTGACAAAGTAAATAGATAGCTTTCTCCTATTTCTGATTCTCTAACGATCTATGTGGTCCAGGAGTATGATTACAGGACTGGGAATTGGGGCTCTCTGGCTTCCACTGTGACTCTGGAAAACTCATTTGTGCTGCATTTACAGTAGAGCAGGCCAGGGGATGTAATGTGATTTGGTGCATGCATCAGCATTTGGGGAATTAGTAGAATTCCTTATTAGTTGCACCCAAATCCCCTCAGGGCTCAAGGGAAAGAACAACTCTGGGATATAGAAGAGGGATTGTCCGTTCCATGGGGATTTTCAGAAATTCTCAGCTGCCTCCACATGCTCACCCAGACGCTCTGGATTTTGTCACATCAAGTACACAGCTAAATCAGCAAATGTAAAGTCTTGGCACATGCATACAGTCTGACTGCTTTAATTGTGTTTCAGCCTCAGCACTTATAAAAATCAGAGCCTTGCTGTCTCATCCTGAAGCCTGAGCAATGAATGTTTGCCTCAGAATGTTTTAGCTCAACTGCACTTATATATTTGCACTTATATATTCGCATTAAAAAAAGCCTCAGTGTGAGGCTTTTTAAGCCTTAATAAGTCAACAAGTGCAGGGCTACTTTAATGATTTCAAATCTTCCTGTTGACTGGTTGACTGACCATGGTCAGATGCAGTTGCTTTTAGGCAGCAGGCAGAGAGGGGCAGATATGCAGCTGCTCCCACATGATGCCATCTATGTGGAGCGTCTGCGCCACAGAGTGCGATTAGGGGAGCTCCAACCCCCCGAGCACCTCCGTAAAATCCACCATCTTAAGAGGAAGGTGGGCCAGATGATCTTCTGAGGACCCTCTCAACCCTAATTATTCTGTGATTCTTCTCCCATTTTGAACACACTCAAAAACTTCATTTTGATTTTTTAGACGATTTATCAGGCAGACCTAGAAGTGTAACTGAAAGACTGTTAAGCATATAAGCTGCCTTCTAGATATTACCTGCCCTCTGTGCCAAGCATACTGTTATAGGAGGGTTCACTCCATATTTTGAGATCTGTGCACGGACTGTTGAGAGAGCGGGTAGTTGACAGGATCATCCCGAGGGAATTCTACAGCAGAGCACCGCAGCCTCCCTCCTTCCCTCGGGGCTGCCGCTCGCACCAGCTCTGTCCACGGCCTGTGCTGCTCCTCCACCATCGCAGCTGAAGAGCAAATACACAGTGATTTTGCAACCAGGGAGCAAGGGTCGTCTTCATCTGATAAAAACACCTTCCATTCTGCTCTGCTACTCAGCCAAAGAGCCAGCAACCGAATGGAGGGGAATTACCAACTGCTTCGGTATTTGAAATTATCTGTGTGCCATATATTTCATTTGGGAGATCTGAAGATGGGATAGAGGAAAAGAAAGAAAATAAGGTGCTACTTACTATTAAGGAAGGAAAAATTCCTAATATCCATTTATTCATGTTGAAGATTCAAAAATATTGTCTCCATCTGTAGAAACAGAAGTTAAACTCTTGAGGTTGTTTTGCAAAAAAAAAAAAAAAGCATTCTTTAGCACTAAGCACTAACTGGTCAAAATACAGATATAAATTAAACTTATATGGAGTTTTTCTGCAAAATCTAATTCTTAAACATATGCCTAGAGAGAATTTAGAGAGCAGAGAGACTAAAGGATCAAGAATTTTTGTAGAAATAATTTTTTTTTACATTTGAATGAATTTTGTGTCTACACACAGTCTTGAAAAGCATTTATCATCAAGGGTTTTCTGCTTCAACTAATCTAACATCTTTTATGATTTCCTGTGCAATCACAATTGTTCTACAATTAAAAATCCTTTGCTTGTTGCCAGTCAATTACGTGCAATAGGTCTGCATTTGGTTTGACAGGTTGTCCATCAAATTATGGCACTGGCTCTCTCAGAGGATTCAAGGCCAAGGATTTCCTTGCCATTACCCTCCAGTCAGAAATAATCGTTTCTGTTAGTTCTTAAGCTAGACATCTGCACACTACTTCCCAATGACGGCAGAGGGGGCAGTCAATTGTTATCCCAATTTTAAATTGTTCATATAAAATTAATTAATCAGTTACTCACCTGCGATGTTAACTTTGAGAAGAAAAAGCAGGCAAAAGTAAACCACAGTGCCCCAGTACCAAGGGTGTAATGAATTTGGGATCAAGTTGGGGTTTTTTTGAGTAAATTTTATCTCATGCGGTTTTAAGAGAAATAAACATGTTTGAATTAAAAAATTTGGTATGGTGCTGGCACTGCTAAAAGCCATCTAGCAGTACAGGCAGGCAGGAAAGTCCCCTGAGACAGATGCCTATATTGATCTCCTCCCTTCTGTGTTGCTGTTCATGATAGGAGATTGCGCATGTGGTGATTCAGGCTAAAGGAATCATTTTTAAGACCAGGAGAATAAGCTAATCAGCCCTGGGGTGCAATGGCTAGAAAGTTACTGGTAGCTGAGGGAGTTTACCTAGGTCTAGATCAGTCTGAAGAGCAGATACACATCAAAGGAAGCATTTCCCCAGCTTTTATGTAGCTAGTCATCGCATACCAGAGCAGTGTGCTTTTATTGTGAGTTCCCAGATTGGGCCGCCACGGGATTCCCTGGAAGGCCGGTCCCTTCCCTGCTTCCTGCGTGCGCTGCTGCGGCTCTGACTCACGCGGGACGGGACGGGGCGGACGGGACGGCCCTGCAGCTGTGGAGCCGTCACTAGCCGGGTCACAGCTGGAGCCCTCCCCGCATGTGCATCCCGGCTGGGAAGGGCAGCTCCTGCCGTCTGACCAACTGCTAATAAACTCGGTTCTCTAGAAACCGGTAGCAATCACCTTCCTCGTCTTTGGAATAATATGGTGTTGCCATCTTGGCTAGAAACAGGAAAACATGTCAACTTTAATCATGTCTATATCTTTATATCCAGAGGCAGTGCACCATCACTAAGGCAGATACATGTGCATATATGCACATTCTTCTCATTCCTTTTAAAAAAATGAAATGAAAGGGAACAAGCTTGCCCAAAAAACAAACAAACAAATATTTATATATATATATAGAGAGAGAGATAGCATTTAGAATAATTACCAATAGAAGGCTTTGCAGGGCTTATTGTATTCCTGAATCCATGAATTCCTCAAACAGGGCAGTGCAGTTGGATCACTGTGCTGAGTTAGTGACTAAGACACATTAGAGCAGGCTCACAGAAGAGCCTTCAAATGTCTAGAGAAGGGAACACATTCTTTACCATGAGGTTTCAGGAGTTCAAGCTCTTTACCTAACCAAAGGAGAGGTCATGAGATGACTTGATTGCAGCCTGTAAGTGAATATGCAGTGAGCAAACTAAAGTAATGAAGGCTCTCTAGTATCTGTCATGGAAAGGTATAACAAGAAGAATCAGCTGGAGGTTGAACCTCATTACGTTTAGACTGAAACCAGGGTGTTTTAAACAACCTGAAACAGTTCAACAAGGATTTTGTGATCTTTATCCATCACTAAAGTCAAGATTGCTCGCTTAATACGCTGAAATATACACAAGAATTGACTCAAGGCGCTCCTGTGGTCTGTGTTTCAGATTATTGAGACGGTCCCTTCTGATCTTTGAGTCTTTTCAATGGCCAGACTACAGCCGGCTTTGACTGGCGCTCCCGGAAGCTTTGATGTTCTTCATCTCTTGCCAAGCGACAAACATAAGAATAGGAAATTCCTTCCTGACTTTGCCGCTATTAAAGAAAATCAAGGGCATTACTGTGTGTGAACTTTAGAGCAAAAAGCTTCTCTGATCAATAGGAGCAAAAGGCAGTTCTCATCAGCAGTAGCAGAACGAGCACAGAAAGCGCAGTTTCACAGAGAGAGCGTGACTTTGTCCTGCCCAGCTTTTAGCTCCCTTGTGCTCCGAGAAGCGACTTTGGACAAGGAAGCAGGACAAGGACTAGACAAGGGTGAGCTGGAAGTCAGAGTGTTAGCTGCTGTGAGTAGGAGTGATAACCGTGAAGTGCTGTGCCGTGAAGGGCTGGAAGGAAGCAGGATGCTATTTGCCTCTTTTCTCCCTCTATTTCCTCCATGAGGAAGATGTTTTTATCACACCTGTAAGAATTTTTATACGAAAGGAACATGATTCTTTTATCACTTGGAGGGCAGCCTTCATCAGCCGTGGGTGGGCACAATGAGTCCCCAGTTCTGTCCTGCTTGTGTCTCTGCCAGCTGCCCTCTGAAAGCTTTTGAAGTAGTGGGCCAATTTCAACTGCATTTAGCACAGGTAAAAGTGTCAGAGATGTGATACTCCAGTAGGGTTCCAGAAATTCGTGACTGGGGATAGGAAGAGACAAACAAGTTCTGATTCTGAGGCAGAAGCTGTTAAAGTTGAGACCTTTTCTCATTTCCGTGAGGCAGCACAGATGTGTGGTGTGCTGTGTTTGCATAAGATACTCCTTACATGCTGGCTTGGCTGAGCTCTGTCACGGCTGTCATCACATCAGCCTTTATACACAGGACTAGCTGGATCCACACGGGTTGGTCAGCAGGGCCAGTTCACACAGACAGAGCTTTTCACTGGATAAAGTGTTTGCAGGGTCCAGACCTTAACTTATAACCTTCCATTAAACCATATCCACTGGCTTCGGTGAATGAAAGGAAGAGCCTGATTATTTTGTACATGGTCTCCTGTGTAATTATTTACACATCTGGAAGGGAAGTGTAAACTGTGATTGTTCTATTCAATAGCACTTTACACTTGGAAAGTATATATAAATAAAGCATCTGCTTGATGTATCCAATGAATTCCCTTGCTGTATTTCCCAGAAAATTAACAGTCAAACCAAAATAAAAAATCTCAAAACTGTATGTGCTAAATTAATATGCTGTAATATTTCCAAGCCTGGTGGTAGTAGGTTCCTTCCATGGTGATAGTCTCAGCATGCACAAAGTGGAGGCAAAAGCAGGGGAACAGTGTGGGAGCTCCTGAATCACTCTGCTCTCTGTGCATCCGTCAGCCTTATTCCTTGTATAGCCGTCATGAAGCCAAAGTTTATTGTCTTGTTGTCAATTCTGAGTCCACATAATGGTGCTTTTATCAGAACCACTTTCCTTTTGCTTTTTCATATTCACATTATATTATTGTTTGTTGTGTTCTTGCACACATTTATTTTGTCAGCATTTTTGTGTTTCAAATGTCTTACTAAAGTCAGGAAAAATAAACAGGATTACGTTTGTTGATTTGTAAATTGAGGAGTTACTGCTGGATTAGAATGAAACTTGAGATGCACTTTTACTGTGCCTGGGGGAGAAATGGAGTGTAGTACTGATAAATATGTAACTCCTAAAGCAAAGAATGTGCACTGGGAATTCAAATAACTCTTTCAAACCATTCATCAAATTGGGTGATAGAAAAGAATCCCACCTGTGTCTGCAAGAAAACGGGATACATTAGCCTTGGGAGGATTTTTTATTTAACATGGAAAAATTGCTGAAGACTGGGAGCTAGCACAGTTGATTCTCCGTTATTCAGGATGTTTGTGAAATACAGTCAGACTTTGCTGTATGCAGCATCTCTCTATTTCTAAAATATTTCAATTACAAATATCTTCAAAGTCGAGGGGAAAAAAAGTGTTAATTCCCCAGAAAAAAAGTAAATGCAGGCCTAGGACATGCAGAAATAGATCAGAAGTGCCATGGCCTCTTCAAACAAAATTCACAGAATCACGGAATGGTTACGGGTGGAAGGGATCTCCAGAGATCATCTAGTCCAACCCCCTGCTCCAGCAGGGACACCTAGGGTACGTGGCACAGGGTGGCATCCAGGTGAGTTTTGAAGATCTCCAGAGAAGGAGACTCCACAGCCTCTCTGGGCAGCCTGTTCCAGGGCTCTGTCACCCTCACAGGAAAGAAGTTCTTCTTCACATGGAGATAGAACTGCCTGTGTTTCAAGTTGTACCTGTTATCCCTCATACTGTCACTGGCCACCACAGAAAAGAGCCTGGTCCCAGCCAGTATAAATCTGTTCAAGATATTTTAGAAGCGTTATGTAACTTCCATGCACTGTGTAAGACTTCACAGTTTTCTGTATTCTGGTAGGACCAATTCCCACTCTACAACCTCCTAGGCCTTTTTACCAGTCTCTCGACTTTCTTCTGTTCTCAGTACTTCAAGTCCCGGTCTCCTTGTATCCCCTGGATGTCATATATCCCTTTGAAAATTCATGCTGTGTCAGTATGGACATCTTAAAGAGCTGTATCCGTAAGATACAGGCTCTTCGAGACAGGATAGTAGAACGTCATGGACAATAATAGATGCTCCAGACTACGAGGATGCCCGGAGTCTATTAAAAGAAATCAGATCATATCCCTTCTCAGGTCATGCACACACCCTTGAATGCAAAGCAGTTCACTGGGGAAACGTGGGGAATCCCTTTTTCCAGAGGGTGGGTCATTTTCCTGAAGGAGGACAGAGATCCATTTATTTTTGGAGGTCGACACTCTGAGGAGACAGGGCTTGGAAGAAGAGGATCGGAGTGTGGAGCGGGCTGCTCCCTCCCACCTTGGCCTGCTCTCATTTTTCCATGTTTATTTCCCGGGCTCGTGGCCAGCTCCGGCGCATTCTGCCAGCAGCAGCAGCGGCAGCGCTGGGCATGCCCGGCACCGAGGCCGAGCCGGGGGCACCTGGGGCACCCGAGCGCCACGAGCCACCGAGGCTGCTTCAGCCGCCCGGAGCTGCTGCCCTGGCTGCTTCTCCCCAGCCCACCTCGCCCTGGCCGCTACTTCTCCAGGTGCCCCCGGCTAGCGCTGGTCCTGCACGAGGAACTACCTGCCCTTTGCAAGCTCCGCAGCAGGGATGAAATGAGGCAGTGTGCACGTTCTCCCCTCACTCCCTGCAACGTTATCACATACGAAACCTTAGTTAGTGTGTCAGGAGTTATAAAACTGAACCACAGCAAAGCAAAATAGCAGGCACTCCTTTAATTTTTGCTAAAGTAGCAGGCTTCTCTGCAGACCAAGTGTCTCTGCCCTGTATCCCAATGTCTGTGAGTACCATGATGATTCATCTATAGCATTAGGGCTCTCCCAGGCTTGGATGAAGAAGTGCTTCTTCTGACCTAAGGATTGCCCTGGAAAGTCAGTCATCAGCAGTGTGATCATCTGATGCTGTTTCCTCATATCCAGGTCTTTTCAGATGGGAGCTGGAAAAACACTCCTCTTTTCCCACAATCAGACAAGCAGAAGTACTGGTGACTATTCCTAAGGTAAAAGCAAGGACACATAGCTATTACAAGGACAATAACTATTTTTGTTCTCCTGCGGAGGAATTCCTGCTGACAGAGACCTCTGCAAAGCAAAAGTGGACAATCCCTGGGAAGTTAAAGGAAGTGCTGACCCTTGCCTGGTGCCTCTGGATGCCATTGTGGCTAATGCAACAACAACAATCCTGACATGGCACAGATTTAGGAGCAAGAGCTGTGGAACTCTTCTAAGAAAAGGCAAGGCTGCATTAACTGCATGGAACCAAGCTGCAGAGAAACGTATCCAAAGCAGGTTTTTAATTTGGTCCGGTTAGGCATGACTAGAATTAGAGTGTATCTCCAGAAAAGAAGGAAGTGAAATAGCCTTATACATTAGTGTGTGTGTTTTCCTATGACTACTGTCTAATCACTGTGGCTGAGGAAGAGTCTGGAAGCCAATTCCTTGCTTTCTCCTTCAGTCCCCTGCTTTCTTCTGCCTGCTCCTGTGCAGCTGAGCTGAGGAAAAGATTAAGATGTCCTGGATTTTCTTGAAGCTGAGTCATTTGAGTGGTTGGAATAAGAACAGCTATGATGCTTCTTTCTCTACTGTTGCATACTTGAACAAGCTGGAACATCAGCTTCCTAATTCAGTTGTTGGTCTCCAGATTTGTACAGGTTTTAACAGCTTTTCTTCCTGCTGAGGAAGGGACAGGCAGGCTCCGGGTCGACTTTGGGCCCTCCAATGCAGTGACATTCTGGGTTGTCATCAGTGGAGCAAAGTCCAGCTGTGGTCAGTCACCAGTGGTATTGATATCGGAGCCAATGCTGTTTAACATCTTCATTAGTGACCTGAGTATTGGGACTGAATGCATCCTCAGCAAGTTTGCAGATGGTGTAAAACTCAGAGGAGTGGGTGTTACACCAGATGGTTGTGCTGCTATTCAGAGTAAACTTAACAGGATGGAGAAATGGGCAGAGAGGAAACTCATGAAGTTCCACGCAGGCAACTGGCAGGTTCTAGAATCATAGAATCATAGAATTGTTAAGGTTGGAAGGGACCTCTAGAGATCATCTAGTCCCCACCCCCCTCTAGGTGACACGCAGGGTCACCTAGAGCACGTGGCACACGTGAAGAGAGAGAGAGAGAGACTCCACAACCTCTCTTGGCAACCTGTTCCAGTGCTCTATGACCCTCACTGTCAAGAATTTATTTATTTAGGTTCCTACAGAACTTTTGGTGCTTCAGTTGGTGGCCGTTTCCTCTTGTCTTATCACTGGCCACCACTGAAAAGAGGTGAGAAAAAAGGGTCCTGCTCCTGGGGAGGGGTAATCCCATGCACGAGTACAGGCTGGAGGCCAACCAGCTGGAGAGCAGCTCTGCAGAGAGGTCCTGGGGATCCTGGTGGACACCAAGTTAAACGTGGGCCAGCAACGTGCCCTTGCAGCCAGGAAGGCCAATGGTATCCTGAGCTACATTTGGCAGCGTTGCCAGCAGATCAAGGGAAGGGATCCTTCCCCTCTGCTCAGCACTGGGGAGGCCACATCTGCAGTGGTGGGTCCAGTTCTGGGCTCCCCAGTATAAGAGACATGGACATACTGGAGCAAATCCAGAGAAGGGCCACATAGAGGGATAAGGGATAGAGGCATCTCTCATATGAGCAGAGGCTGAGATTGCTCGAACCGTTCAGACTGGAGAAGAGACAGCTCAGGGGGATCTTACCAATGTGCATGAGCACTTGATGGAGGGAGTAAAGAGAATGGAGCCTGACTCTTCTCAGTGGTGCCCAGTGACCAGATGGGAGTCAACAGGCACAAAGTGAAGCACAGGAAATTCCACTTGAACATAAGAAAACACTTTTTCACTGTGACGGTGGTTGAGCTTTGGAACAGGTTGATCAGAGAGGCTGTGGAGACTCCGTCCATTGGAGATATTCAAAACCTGACTGGGCATGGTCTGGTTGGCTTGAGTGGATTCTGCTTGAGCAGGGGAGCTGGACCAGGTGATCTCCAGAGCTCCTTGCCAACCTCAGCTATTCTGCGATTCTGTTAGAGAGCCTGGTAGCACATAATGCTACAAGTAGCGTTTATAAAAGGAAAATTAGAAATATCCTAAAATGAGAGACAAGACAATTTTTATAAGGATGAATTTTGTTCCATCTCCATCAAAGGCATTAAAAAGTACTACACCATGCCCAAGCACCTCCTGAGACTGCAGGATGTTGTCTTGATCTTTCATTTACATTCCACATTAAATGGACTGTTCCCTGGTCCACTTTCTACTGCTTACATGCTTGTCCAGCTGCAGAGCATCCCAAGAGTTCTTGGTTCTTGCAGATGCAAGGAAAAAGCTATATTTTAAAATATTTTTCTTTGAAATGCATTTATCCATGCTATGTAAGTATGCTGTAGTGTACTGTTACTAATTGGCGAGGAGTTAACATACTTGCATTTTGTTAGCAGTAAATAGCATCTACGACGGCAGAGGCTGAAGGTTTTAAAAGTATATGCAGATGATCTGCAGAAAGTGATTTGCATTTTCTGAAAACCAGGTCTGTTTTTAAGGTATTTCAAACTGAACACATAAAAGCAAAGACACTCCAAATCATTAGTTACTTTTGAAAATTTTATCTAGGGAACACTTTTTGCAGTGCTCATGGTGGAGTCATTAATTTTCACTGAGTAGAATGTAATAACAAACCAGGCCTCCCCAATGGGAAAAAGCAAACCACTTCTAGGTTTTCTTTTTATATATATTTTTTTACAGCAATAATAAAATATATTATTATGCACTTCCAACTATGGATGTTCTCCAAAGCAATTTGATATAAAAACCCAAATCATCTGACTGGATGAGTTTTTACAAACAGATTGTTACAGCAGGGCAAGCCAGGAATGTTATTAGGTTGGCCTGAGGCATGGTACTATTCCAGAGAAACTGGAAAACAGTTAAAAATGTAGAGTGTTCCACTGTTCATCTCTCCAAGGGGATTTGTGGCACCACTAAGAGATTAAAACTATTCCTATTCAACCAGCTATATTCCCTATAAGACTTTCATTCGGGCCTCTTTGGTCTGAATGTTCTGCTTTATTTCACTGTGGCAGAATACTAATGTGAGCTGGCTTGTTCTGTTGTCTGGGCTTGTTTAGTTTTTCCTCCTTGCTTCAGCTGCAATGCATTTGCATAGTTTTTCAGGCTACAGTAACAGTAGGAAAAGGTTGGGTTGCCACCTAGTTAATGCCACCCAAACAGGCTGCTAGGTTTGCATTTTTAGTGCTGGTTCCCCGCGATTGCACTGAAATATTCGCAGTCACTGCCAGGCAATATTCAACGTGGAAGGCCAATTTTCAACACTGATAAAGCACTTTGCAGCTGTAGGTGCCCTAGTTCTTTAGAAAGAGGCTAAGCAAGCTGATGTGGAGCTCAGGTGCCCGTGGTGCCCCATATATCCTCAAAAAAGATGTCACCTCTCATTGTGTGGGACATTGTCCTACAGCCCTACAAATATTGATGCCATTTTTAAAAAGCCAAATTCTTACAACAGAATCCAGTGTTAAGAGAATCTGTGTTTATATGCATGTAAGTATATACAAATATAAATACATATATATAACTGTAGGTACTGAAGTTTAGGCTTTGTCTTTAGGCAATAGCCTATAGTATGAAACTTCTTTTTTTCTTGATCCTGACCTATGGGTTCTACAAAGTAAGGTGTACAAATAATAAATGGCTTCATCTTTGTGAGGAGTAGAGTGTAATTTAGATGCAAACAGGTAAAGGATGGAAAGCAGATGGCCAAGGTTTTGAATTTAGGTATGGGAGACCTACAAAATTGATTTAAAATACTTTTGCATTCCCCAGGTTTGGGGTCACTTGACTATCAGCGCAATCTTAGCATAAACTGAGGCAGCCAAGAGGCTGCGCTGGAAGAGAGCGATCGGAAAGTCCTAAGGAGCCAGAGACTTAAGCCCAGGCCACACGAGCTCTGCCACAGCGCGTGCCAGGAGGTGCCGTGGGACCTCCCGGCTGCAGCGCGGCCGCGGCCCTTGGAAATTCCCACACTCGCGGCACAGTAATTCTAAACTCGCTCTGTGGTTTCGGAGCACGGATGTCAGACCAGGGATTTAGGCTATTTATTCTTGTAATAATCTGATTATAATTTGTAATGTTCTGTGGTAATGGCTACTAATGTCATTTCTGAAGGCTCACTGCTAAGCTTAAAAGAATGGAGGGAGCAGTGAAACAGTTCAATATGATGTCAAAACACCCGAATGATTTAAAAGAAATGATCCTGTGTGTGAGTGTGTGTGTGAATGTATGCATAGATAATAATCGACATCAAGAAGATAAGCAAATGTAAGAGAGAGTGTGCCTCAAATTTTCTTTTAACTCTCCATGAGGAATGTTTCCATTGGGAGAAAAATGCAAACTGAAAAATACAAATAAAGCCACGAGTGAAGAGAGCTGTGCAAATGCAAATTAAAGGCAAATGAGAAGAAAATTGATGCAATACTAGTCATCATACAGATCATCTGAATTTGGTGTCACTTACGTCAGGGTAAACCAGGTTTATGATAAAATTAGCACTTATTTCATGTACCAGGACTGTCTGGACTTACTACAGATTGAACATTAAAAGATATAGGTCTTAGAGCACCACCTCAACAAAGACTTGAAGTTTTTTTTCTTTTTTAAAGTAAGTCCAAACAGTAACTAAGGAAGCTGAGAAAGGTTTTAGATGTGGATTTCACACACTAGAATAAATAGTGATACTTTGGTCACATCCATGTTTAGCTAACTAGGTAGTAGGCAACTATTTTCTAAATTGTTTTTCCAAGCTTAGGCTCTTTAGAGCAGGATGTATTACCCTATATTGACACTGGCAGAAAAGGGAGTGTAAGGGACAAGCTTAGACAAGCTACCTGGTGCTCAGGTAATAAATTCGGCAAGGTGAGCTGCTCTGTCCCCCTCCTCACAAACCCACGCGTACACGCACCAGGACTAGGCACTCTTTGATCCCCTTCTGTGTCGCCCTGGATGGTTGCAGTGCCAGCAAAAACAGTGAGCTCTGGGGCATGGCCATTGCTTTGCACAGCCCTACCGTACTGTCTTGACAACTTCTTCAGGAGTCTCTCCAGCTGCTTTTCTGGGCTTCCAGTGGATTGATAGGATCACCTTTTGGTAAGCCACCCTGCCTGCAAATTGGGCTGGACGTCATCTCTCATCAGACCTTCCCTTCGGCAGTATCTCTGCTTCCTAACTACCCAGACCAATCTTACATTTAGGGTAGAGGCTGCTTGTAGGACATGTCTATCAGGACCCACATTGGCTTCAGGAATGTGGACATAGGCATGTCTGAAAAAGCAAGCAGCAAGTTATGGTTGTTTTCAGCCTGTTCTGAGGCAAGAGGAGGCCCCAAGGGTACCTCTCAAAGTCTAAAACATTGACCAGATTAAAGGCGTTTTAAAGCACAGATTAAAGGAGTCCTTATTAGAGCACACATTAGAAGAAGTAGGACAACTAGAACATTTTCTCAGGATGTGCTCACAAGAATTGTTTCAAAGAGCAGTGGCATATGACTAAAAGAGCCAGTATAAAGTGTTTTTGGGCATCATGTGTCTCTCATCTTTACCACAGGTTTAGCTTTGCATGGACAAACAGTACAATTCCAACGCAAGAGAGGTTTCATTTCCTATATAGCTATGCTGCTTAAAGGTCTGCGTTGTTGGACGCAATGGTGCAATGCAAGACTCTCCCGCTCTGACCTGAAGACCCCTCATCCTCCATGTACTGAAGGCCCATGCGAATTAATCTGCACAAATTGCCCGAGCGGGAGCACATCATATGGCCAATAATGATAACTGGTTATAGCGCATATTTTTCTAAACAATCCTATTGTTGCTAGTCAGGCTACTTACCTTAATAAAGACCATTTTCATAGCAAAGAAAGGTATTACTCTTTTTCTGTTATTATTATTATTTATGACTCACAAGGAGATAGCCATTTAGCTGGAAATATTCCCAAGCATTATGTAGCTATAAGACTAGAATAGGATTTACTTCTAGAAACTTAAACATTCATGCCAATCTCTCCTTAAACTTAAATGTCAAAGTAGCATATCTCTAAGCTAGCTAACTCCCACTGACTCCAGTGAAATAGATACTAATCACAGTTTGAGAATTTGAACCTAGAGTATAACAGAAGACAAAATGTAACTCACATAAATGCATAATAGAAAAATAATTATGACATTTTATATATATATTTATATATACATGTAAAGCTTGTAGTGCTGTTGTAGTAAATAATTCATACTTAAATATTTCCTTTAAAAGAATTTATAAAATTTTAGAATTCAAGCCTGGGATAGACCATGTCATTTATACAGTAACAGCCTCCTAAATTGATTTTAGATCAGTACTATTTACAAAACTGGTATGATTTTTAAATAGTCCCTATTTTCTCCCGCATGTATTTGGTAATACAAGCCACAGAAATACTGACTTGTTATCATAAAAGACTGCTGATGAAAAGTTCTAAAAGCAGGCTCAGAAATTAAGTTTGTTTCAGTAGCTGTTAGACACAACAGACCATTGTCTATTATTATGATCATGATATTTATGAAGCTTTATGTTAGCTAATAGTTGTGTGAAATACTAAAAGAAATGGCCAGCAGTCAGCATTTAACTCTGCAAGAAGAGAAGATGCAACCCATGAGGCTGATGCTAAAGTCTAGCAATTTTCTTTGTTTTGGCACAAAATACTGTGGTTATGAACACTCTGCTCATAGGTGCAGACTGACACTGAACTGTCCCAGTGCCTAGATGACCCAAAATAACTGGTGTTTTTGAGTGAGCTGGTTTAGGAGGTATTGGAGTTACCACTGAATGCAAGTAGCCTTGCGTGGATCTAATGGAACACAACAGCTTTGCAGTCTGTCTATCTTTGTGAGATGGAAGCATTCAGATAGATTTTCACACGTTTCATCATCATGTGTATCACATACCAGCCTTCTGAAGGGTATATTATAATCTTTGGACGGACTGCTGGGTCTCATCTTCGGAATTTCCCTAGGCTACCCAAGTGATCTAGAGCTGCCCATTCGGAGCTGCATCGCACTCCATCTTTCCCAGGTTTTGGCCTACTCTTTCTGACCAAAAATTACCATAGTGCCATCTAGTGCTACTTTGCTGATCCTTGCATGCACTGAACAACATTTTCTGAGGACATTGCTTTCTACTCATTACTTCCAACTCTAAACACTCTGAAATCCTGAAACTGTGATTCATCTCCTCAGGAACATTCCCTCTACCCCTTTTTTTCCCTCAGGCAAGTCATACTATAGATTATATATATTTTTGTAACAGACCTTGCAGCAATGCCATGCATTAAAAATTGGCACTAAGCAGTGTGACTGTGTGGAATGGGGAAGGAGCTGGAGAGTATGCTCGCAAAGAGCATGTGTTCCAGTATCTTCAAAATGTGCAACTTTTAAAAATAGGCATGAGGAAGTTTCTCAGGAAAGAGAGATTGGATGCAGGGCCTGGTGCATTCTGGCGTGGCCGGCCTGCGTGTGGGATTGGAGAGTGCTGGAGAGGAAAGGAGGGGCATCCTTGCATGCAAAGGTGACCTCTAAGCACTAGGACCAGCCCAAAGAGTGAAGGAATCAGCACACCTGGGGTGCACTCTCTGCTGAAATATCCCTAGGGATTACTGCACCCTGGGAGATCAAAGAGACTTCAAGGCTGTTTATGCAGTTTGATTAACTAAAATGTAGTTGATCTGTGTAGTGATTGCCTCCATCAGCTCACACAGGCCTCATGCAATCCTAGGCTAGGAGCTTTGAGAAGAACTTGGCATAGACATGGGGCACCTGTCCTAAAAGTAACTACAGATGGAATGAGAGTTACCTAGCAGGCAGCTACCAACTTTCTGGGACCCAAGGCAAGGCAGTGTGTTTTGAGACACCTAGTGCCATAATTTCTTAAGCATTTTTCAAATAGCAATATAAAGAAGGTCCCAGTGAGAAACCGATGGGAGATGGGCACTTAGGCACTTGTGAAAATCCCACAGGTTCCTGCCTACATCTCCAGAAACTTTTAACTCTGATCTCAAGAGTTTCTGCGATCAAGTAAATCTGTTTTGCTAAATGTGCCACAGACTTTGTGCACCGTCATACAATGTGACTGAGTGCCCGTGTGACTAAAAGTAGCTGCTCTTGCCAGATGTTCCACGGGTCTCCCCAGACAGCTTATTTAAAGTGTTGGCATCATCTATCACTAAGCAGTCCAGCACCAAGTGGGCCAAATACTATTTCTGTTTTCTTGAAGAGAGCTTTAACGTTGAAGTGTTTATCTGAAATAGTTTGAGGCCACGTCCATGATAACAACTGAAGGGTGAATGATTTCAGATATTGCAGGTTCTGTTGAGAGCAGTGAAGACTATTCCATGATTCCTTTCACCTTGCAGTCGTTGTTCAAGACCTGTCCTGGGATTGCTCTTGAAAAGTCCTACTGACACTCCTGGCATTCTCATTTTCATAGCACCTTCAATACTGATCTAAAATTAGATTCTGTTCCTGAAATGAATATGTTGTTCTTCAACCCGCAAGCTGCAAATTGAACAGTAAATTCTTGTCTCATAGACTTCAGGCTGAATTAGCTTGAGGTAAGGTAGGAAGATTTACTTTTTGCCACATCTAAGGACATAAAGCAAGTAATAGAAACTGTTTTCCATGCAGTCTCTTTGAAAGTTACTGTTACTTATTGGTTAATGCAGAGTAAATATTGCCTGGTAGCAGGGTTCTAATAGGTAAGAAAGATAATTATATAAAATTCTTTAAGTTAATGAAGAAATCAACTCAGCATACAAATCTGGAAATATTGTTGCTAATCTTTTCATATAGGAATAGGCACAAACCTTCACCTACTTGATATAAATATGTATATCTTATCTTACATGAGTGTATTCGTGCCTGTTTGATAAGCAGAATAGAGCCAGCAATTTTATAGAAAGCCCCACACCCTTTTTTTCCCCTCTGGAATATCTCCAAGCAAGTCACACTCCTCTAAAAAATCTTTGGCCCTGCATGTGTGAAGTTTTACATGCTGTGAAGAGCATCATTCATTTATATGGAGCTACTCACAGTGCAGAACATTCAGGATCTGCTCAAATGTCATCCGATTTAGGACCCTTGTTTGAAATACACTTATGTATTCTTATTCTTAATCTTGCTTTCTAACGGGCCCTTTGTTTCAATGGAGTGACTACAGCCCACTCTTCAGTTTTTGTGTATCCAACACCTTCCCTAGCTGTTATAAGATTACTCCAGCCTGAATTTGCTGGAACATGTCACAGTATTCTGTAAATTGTGCAAGTGGAAAACGCAAACCAGAAACCTACCTAGTCTGTAGTTTTCAGAGATTAAGAGTATCAGTACATTATCCTCAAAATAATATTAGCATATATGTATAAGTTAATGACAGATAAAAGCATCGGATCTGATTAAAAGGGTCTAAAAATTCACTCAGCATAAGTAAGGACATACCCACATGAATGCCAATCATTTTCATTTGTCTAGCATTATTCCTAAAAAAAAAAAAAAAGGGTGATTGGAGAATGACACATATACCATCCTCCTGAGTCTGCAAAAGATAATTCCAGTGTCTGCTGCTGCCCAAAGCCTTCTCAAGTTGCAACAGAGTGAAAAATGAGCAGAGTTTAAACTGATATGGGAAGACACTTTACCATGTAAGTCCTATAGGATGACAGCAACTCTGAGGTCTTGCTTTGAGGTCTTTGAGGTGACTGTGTAAGCTATTTCAGAGGTGCCCACCATCTATCTTGGATATTGCTCAAGTCAGAGAGCTGAAAGCAAAGATCTATAATTACCACCTGACTGTCACCCATTTGGAACATATCACTGAAAGTGAGGAAGAGACTGACACTGTTTAAATTGGGGCATGAATTTTTCTTTCTGCTCTATGCTAGTCCCGATAAAAGTCTCCGTTTTAGGATTGTGCTAAATAATACTCTTAGCAGCCAAACGTAAGTGAACTATGTAGATTTTATTCTTTTTTGAAGTTCAGGATTACACTCTCCATTGTGTCTAGAAAACATTTGACACATTTTTGTGAGCACAACATATTATACATAAAAATGAGCTGATTGACAGTGTCACAGTTAAATACAGTACACAACTGTCTCATTCTTTTAAATGTCAAATAGATCATTAAGAGATTGAGATAAAACAGGTGTAGATCAATTTTTCACTGTCAAGCAACAAATATAACTTAAGAACAATATAGAAACAGAAGGCTTTAAACATAGGTATTTTCTTCGCATAGGAATTCTACCAGAACATGTTAACTCAAGGATTTCGGTGGCTTGTAACTTGGCATTTTTACCCCATACAAAGTAGTATTTTGCATACCAAGTTCTCCTCTCAAACAGTTTTCCTACTGCTAAACCTTTAATCTGACCTGGTTTCTGTCAGGACTCTGCTCTACTCTGCTTTCTGTTTTTTTTTTTTTTTTTTTTTTCTACTCTCAGGACAGACCTGAACTAATCTGCTCCTTCATGGGTGAACCTGAACTTGTAATCAAACAAGAAAAGTAGGAACCAACCCCTGCTCTGATGTGAGTGCTTTCAAAAGCATTACAAAGATGAAGAAGAGCAGGACAAGGGAGCAGCCAAACTCTTCATCAGTGCTGAACTAGCCACACACCTGAGGCACAAAAGTTTAGAAACCTACGCAGCCCCTAAGGTCTTCATTGTGGCTAGTTTGGATGGCACTGGGGTGCCCCCTTCAAACTCTCCCTCGCCCCCAGAGAACCTCTTTATCCTTTGCCCATTACCCTTCAGATTGAAGACGAAGGTGGAAGGTGGTCACTAGATACCCCCGCTATCCTTCAGGTTAGGGCCAAGGCACTGCAGGACCCATTTCCCTGAGCAGTGGGGTGCCCCATAAGCTTTCACCAGCAGCAGCAGCAGCCTCCCAGGTTTAACGCTTCGAAGCAGCTCTGCTAGCCAGGCCGGGGAGCAAGAGAAGGATGGATGGGTTTATTTTACCCCTCCTCCGTTTCCTGTCGTCAAACAAGGGTGCAGGCAGAAGTCAGGTTTCATAACTCACCACAGATGATCAGATTAAGAGTTGCTGGTTTTGTTTTGAAAAAGAATTGACATGGTGCAGGGCTGTCAGCTTTGTAGCCAATTTCTTGCAAAGAGTATCCTGTTTCACATTGCTGACTAACACTCTCATCTTTCAACTGTACATTTTCTTGTCTCCTCCATTTAATAATCAGATTCATTTTCATTCTTTATTACTATTCTTTTAGTTTTACACAGGTCATTACTGTTAATCCAAACAATCTCCATCTGGAATATCACTTCAGAGAGCCAAACTTTTCATATTACTGGGAATTCATTTAGTTTTGTCAGTGTTTCGGTTTGTTTAACTCTGTCTTCAATTTTTTCTTTTCTTTTTTTTTTTTTCTTTTTTGGTGGTGAGTTGCTGGAAAAGTGTAAATTGAGGTTCTGAGTATATTGCACTAGTTTCTCATTCTGATTTAAAGGTATCAAGTGCTAAAACTTCACAGGTTGCGTCACAGCAGAGATTTCACAGATTTTAATCAACAACCAAGAATAATGTTTATAATGAATTTATCTTTCATCCTCCTAATGCTATGCCATATCCTTGTGTCTGACACTGTCAAGATAGGCAGCTTCGATATGAACTTTCATAGCTATTCAGTTGTGCTTCTAAATCTCTGATACCTTTCCCTGTAGTGGAAGGCCTGTTTCAGCACTGTTTTTTTCCTTGATTCTGTAATTTCATGTTTCACTAACCCCTCCTCCCCCAAATATTTGTACTTAATGTTAATCATTATTGCCAGTAACACTTCCAATTACAGAATGATTATGAAGATGGTCTTTCAACCATCTTCAGAGCTCTTTTCGACATGCTCTGAACTTATGCTGGTAAAAAACAGTGCTTTTCAAAGAAAAAATTTGCAGAATGCAGAAATTCCTTCTGCTTTGTATAAAGACAAGTGATTTTTTTTTCACTTTTCCTTCAAATCTGAATGCATGATAAATCTCTCTGACTTTGTCAGCCTTCCTTTCACACATTATGGAATTACAGTGCTCCTGCACCAGGCTGTGATTCCTGATGTTGCAGCAATACAGCACTTGGTAATTTCAAAAGTCCTCTGGAAACATTTTCTCCTCTTCCTTGGGGCTAAAATAGGGCATGTACATACTCTGCAAAAAGCTTTTTTGTAGTATCTGTTCAAGTCAAATGTCTTGTGTTTGAGACTAAGGCAAGAAAAGGACTTAAAATAAATTACTATTTTTCTTTTCTAGTTGTTTAGCACCGTTGATTGATCTGAGATTTTCTGGTAGAAAATTAGTACTCGTATGGCTGATGCGACATCTGTGATGGGCAGTAAACATTGTGAAAGTTAAAAAGCTTGAAAAGGAAATCTTGCTTTTCCTGGATTTTTCACCAGTCTATCCTTCTAGTTATCCAATGCTGTGTACTCCTGTGCCTGTGTGGGCATGCAATTTTAGAAAATTCTGCCCCAATAAATGGAGCTTTCCTTCAACAAGTGGGTCTGAGAAGGAATCCTGGTTACTTTCCTATGCTCTGCAAGTAATTCTCATTCCAATAGGACACAGCTGGATTGTCAATTCCTTGGCATTTGCCATTTCTAAAGGCAGACTGAGTATCCTTCTACTAGAGAGAGTGAGCTTGGTCTGTGAAATTCAACCACCTGTGTCATGCCAGAGTGAGACAGGATGATAGGAGATGGCGCGGTCTGGCTGCAGGGCTTATGAATAAATGAAGAGATGAAGAGACATCGAGAGAGAAGCCTGTGGTCCAGGGGAGTCCCCTCTCACCTGACAAACAGTGAATACGATTGCATGCACGAGAAACTAGAGTTGGAGAGGCTTAGATGACCTTCAAAATACTATTTCCTAAGTTTCATGCATTTGGCTTAATACTCTTTTAGGGTAAAGGCTTTCCCAGGGAATTCATTTTTAATTTGAACACTTCTGACACTTTTATTCCTGCATTTAGAATGACGCTCTGCTAAGATTTATTATTCTTATGGAGTAATTGCATTCTCCTCCTGACAGAGAAGTGCTGACACAGACTCTAGCAGTACTGACAGTACGGATGCACAATTCCCATGTGTCAGTCAGTCAGTCCTATCATGTTTTTTCCTCTCTGAAATTTTCTTGAACTTTTGTTGCCTGATCTCATCAATACGCTACAATACAGACACTGAAAAAATCAGGGTCTAGTATGATCTTACTAGAAAAGTTTATTCTTTTTGTGAGATATTTACTAAAACTATATTTGTTTTAGAAAACACATTTGTTTTTTAAATTGCAGTTGTTCCAAAAAAGCCCCTCTTTATAGCTTTTAACATCTTAAGGAACATACGTTTTCCATTTAAAAAGTGTTTTATTTTTCAAAAATGGGTGATTTTATTCTGAATGCCAAAAGCAGAGACATTGGAGAATGTGAAAATCTTTTTCTATTTTCGTTGGCAAAGAAATTCCATTTCTTATGATATATGATTCTACAGCTTTGCAAGGTGATATGAGCCAATATTATTGCTAACATTTATTTTGTTTTACAGGAAAAATCAGCAGGGAAGAATAAAGGGCTTTGCACGAGTGTACAGAGCTTTATAAGTACATTTATTATCCTGGCACTTTTAATATTTTTTCAAATAAATTTATCTTGGTATTACAGCTCAATTACAGTTAAACGCCAGTCAGCTTTTCAATGTTCCAACACTCTTTTCAGGACTTACAATGGCACCATATGAAATTGTCTTTTAGAGGCCCAGTGCATATTTTTGCAATAAAGCTTATTGTTTAGATAACTGGCTACCTTGTTTGTTTTTCTTCATTTCCCTTTTGCTTTCTGGGAAAAAAAAAAATAAAGAAAATAAACCCAAGACTTTAGCTAAGCGTGTCTGCTGAGTTGCCATATAAATTTATATTAAATAAATATAATTTTCCAAGATGTACAGATCCTGGAGAATGATGTAGTGGCAGCCTTTCAAGTGCCCCTTTGCTGCCCAGAGTGGAAGCTCCCTCCGGGGCCTGGTGCAATCCATCTGTGCAACACCCTCCGTCGGCGCACGCTCCATCCCGCCTCTCCCTCTTTATCCACGCAACAAACTGCACGAAACTAACTGCCTGGGGTCACGCGACAGCAATAAATGCTGAAGCATTTTTTGCATGCACAAATGAGATGTTTTTGCAGTATTTGAACATCTGACCTTCAGGGTCATATAGAACAAGCTTTGAACAAACTAGTTCCACCTTGGAGAGTTAAAGATATAGAAGAAAGCTAAAGTAGGAGAGTTGCAGGGGAAAAAAGAAATAAATAGAAAGACTCATCTCTTTATCTCATCAGGAGAGATGGGGCTTTTGAAAGAGGAAAAAATGCGTCTTGTCTTAGAAAGACAAGACTGACCACTATGAAGTTGTTCAATAACATATTTACATACATCGTAGATTCAACATCCAGATTAGAGGAGAATTCTGCTAGTTTGGTCTAAAAGGCACACAAGAAGTCAGTAAATCCGAGAGCTGTGAGTTTTGACACCTTTCCTGTGTACATAGCTCTGCTCAGCAGTTAATATGGATGTGAAGGTCACTTGAGTGACCGCTGAACAGCAGAGCCTGCTGAGCTCTGGTCTGGTGCTAACGGGAAAACTGAGGTTTACCAAGACACAGGCTGTGTCGTGCTTGAACAGCCATGGGAAGCTGAAGACATAGCTTGAGAATCTAAAGCCCAGCATCTTTCTTTATTATTATAATTATTCTTTATCAAAGGATCACACAATCTTTGACTGTATGAACACAGTCAAGTGGCATCAAGACGGGCATTCTTCACAGACAAATTATAGATACATTTACACTTACAGTTTTTAGCTGCATGTAACAGCTCATGACCTTTCAGCTTTCCTTTTGCCTACAAAAGCATGAAGGGCTTGTAGTTCTCCTAATGATCCGTTTAATTGAGGCAACTAGGCCATATATTATGGTTTTTACTTTCTTCCAAAAGAAACCTTTTATTCTACCCAGAAAATATGGACTTTGAACTTCAAATATATGTTCAGTAGTGATCAGAGTGCCTGAACTGGAGATCTGTGCCATTTTAGATGTCCTAGGATGATCAAGACACCATAATGAGCAGCCAGATATGGTAAGGTTCTACAGGAGACCTGAGCCCTTCTGCAGCAACAGAGGGATCTAAAAAACACCAGATATCCTGATCAAGCAATTGAGTCCCACCCCTAATGCACATTTATATGTGCACCTGAACAGAATAGCTGACAAAGCCCATACAATCTGCAATGTTCACCAACTCCTGCATCTGGATATGCAAGTAATTCTTTTTAGAGGAGTTGTTGATTTTGCGCACACACATTTCAGGGACCATGTCTTGTTCAGGAGCCACTGTTAACAAATTGGCTCTCTGCCCTTTTCATTTTTCCTACCAGTAGTGTATGAAATCTTGCAAGGATGTTAGAAGGCTCAGGCAGGAGCTCAGATATCACCCACTGGACATGTTGGCATGTGACAGAACGGGATTACTTAAAAGACACCAGCAGTGATGCAGGATGGGTGAGTTCTTACAGGAAGAGTCTCCCTGGGATGTCCTATGCCAGTGGGCCTGACTCTAGTCATGAAGATAAAAGAGAAGGCTCAGACAGCCTTTTGCAGGCTCCTGCAGCAAGCTACTGCATGCCCCTAAAGAATTCTGTCCGTCTTTCCTCTGTATAGGAACCATGGCAAGATGGTCATAGTATTAATGTTATAGCTAAGGATGTTACAGCTAGGGAATTTACCACAGAAGAGAAGCGGCAGGAACCTCAAGATCCTCCTTGAACCTAATACTCCAGGTGAAAGGATGGAGAAAATCCCTTGCAGGAATACCTGCATGTGTTATATGACAGCTTATTATTTAAAATGCTATATAGTAGGATTGGAAGAAATGTGAGCTTAACCACTATGTCTTCCTCTTTTGTTCAGTTGCTACGTGACAACATCATTATTTGAAGAGTGCAATAACCTCCAAGTCACATGTGTTAATGAACTGATCTATTTTTAGTGCCAGATGTAGAATCTGCAGGGTGACTGACAGCTATGAACACCTTAGGGAGTGAGGCAGGACATCCCTCTGGCTACCAGGCTCTGACCTCTGTATCCTGCTGGAGGCAGCAGCTGTGCGAATGGATGCACGGGAGCATTTGGCATTTCATCCTTACAGCTCCCTTATCTCTTCCTCTTACCCAGTGACAGTTACCATTATACACCGCTTCTTTCCTCTTCTGTTTCTGCACCAGAGAGTAAAAAATGATTTTTATCTCCTAGATACAATAGAAGATACACTGGACAGCTGGAGCACTTTCTAAGTACTTGCTTCAATAAACTGTAAACTGTTGTCCCTATGGTTGCTACATGGCAGGATTCGATGAGGAATGTGTCTTTCATGGGATCTTACATTCTATATTGGTCTGTACATTAAAAATACATGCAATATACATATTTTAAAAGGTTCATTGCATGAAGTTTCTACTGGTGACACATTTATTAATTCCCTTTGGGATAATAAGAGCTTTGGAGTGACTGATCTCCGAACTCCTTAGGCATGCCCCGAGAAGAGGGAAAAGCTCTAAAGCATGCTTACACACTAGAAATCAGCAACAATAGAAATCCAACATGCATGAAAATTTAAACCAGAACCTAGGACTTCACCACCAGTGCTCTAAAGTTCACAAGATCCCCAAACTACATAAATACCCTGGAGAGAAACGCCAGTAAAGGGGCTGTGGGCTCCCGGAGGGTGCCAGCATAGTCAGCTGTGTTCCACCAGCTTTTTCCCCTTTCCCCTCTCCACCATCTGTCACCCTGTCCTATACTGATCATGAGCATAAGCACAAGAAAATACAACCAGAATATGCTGTTTTCAAACTCAGGAGTATGAAAATGATCTCTCTCTAAACAACCTCCAGTTTCTGAGAATGGGTAAAGTGTGGAAGAAAGGGTCAGAGCTACCTTTTGCCCTCTTCCTCTGAGCCATACCAGAGCAATCTAGTCTATTCATATTTTCAAACCATTCAATCCTATTCTAACAGGGAGATAAACTGCAGGAAAATATGATTATGTCTAAGGAAGTAAGGAAGTTCACAGATACAGGAGATGAAAGCTACTTTCCAAACAATTAACAAAATGTAGTCAACTAAATGATGAAAATGTGGTGTCCAGAGCTGAAGTTGGCAGTCTGGGCTTATTTCCAGGCAGTTTTCAAAATACATCTTTTTTTTTTTTTTTCTATTATTTAGAATCACTAGATTTAATCCTTCACATTGCAGCAGTCAGTGAGCGCAGTTTATCAGCTTAAATATAGTACAAACTTTAAATATTCAGAGACAGTTCAAAACAGAGTAATAATGACCCCTCAGAATTTAGTTAGGATTACAAACATTAATTTATATAGAGCTGCAGTCTGACATCCTTATTCAGGCTCACCATTAGGTATTTGATGTTTGTGCTTTGCCTGTTATGACATTACGGACATGTACAATATAAAAAAACTCAAGAACACGGAAGATAAGCTAACAAAGTTAATATGATGTCAAAAAATGACTCTGAAAGAAATCCCTCTTCCACAAAAGAAAAGCAAAAGCCTCTGCGCTTGGGCCATGTCTCTACGGGAAGCCTGTGCCCCACGGAACCTGCACTGGTTCACACTGGCCAACACTAGTGTACTGAGAGTACGCTTAGGCCGCTCTTTTGCCAAGGCAGGAATTTTAACGAAGGATTGGGGTATTTCAGGAAGATGGTTCTACTCAGGTGACAGGAAGGCTATTTTTTGTGGGCTATCATCAAACTTACACAAATACATAAAAAACAGTGGTGACAAAAAGTATATCCTATTGATAATTTTTCTAGACCAGATCAGAGTTGAATAATAGTTTCCAATCAGTTCTGCAAGTCTTACAGGTTGTGGAAACTAAGGGAAAGACTCAAATGCAAGTGTTCTCCTTTGAAAAAAGCTAGCCCCCAGACCTTTATATTTTGGGTAACCAGCTATGATGATCTCACTGGCTTGCGTAAAGGGCCAGAAGAGCAGAATCCTCAAAAAATCCTCAAAAACATCTATGTACAGTCACACACACTTGAATTGGCTGTAAACTACATATCATGGATTTCTATCTAGGTGTAGTTGTAGCATCATGGAGCTTCCTCACAGACTAGTAGTCAGTATCTTAGGTAGATTCTTCATCTTGTACTTAGGTTCATGTTGCTATTGATTAGACTGCTGTTAGCACCAAAACTAACAGGAATACCTCAGGCACAATAGAGTCACCCTATTGCCATTAATGTAGGGATATCCCTAAATATACAGAGCACAAACTTTACAGAGTTTTTAATAGCAAAATAAATGTTTTAAAATAGCTGGAAATTAAGTGGAAGTCAATGCTATACAAGAGAGAGGAAATGTGCTCTGAGGAGGCTGCAATACTGAGTGCAGGTACAGCCTTCCTTGGAATTAGCTCCGGTTACCTTTAATGAAAGTGAGCGCAGTGATCCAGGAAGGAAGCGAGAAATGAACAGAGAGAGGCAGCAAGGCCCTTGTCCAAGGCAGGTACTCGCAGGCTGCCAGTCAGGCTCCACTGCAATTTGGACATCAAGAGGCAGCCAAGGAATGCAAGCTGCAGGAAGAAAAGGTGGGTGTATGACTAAATTGATGGGGAAGGTCACATACATCTGCCACTCCATCTGAGCAAAGTAAATACAGTTTTTATTGATATTTGACACACAGAGAGTTAGGAAACTAAGACTAGAAGAGACTCCCTGATATCATTTAGTCCATCCCAGCACCAACACAGAACAACATATAGCAAGCTATTCCTGACAGATGCTCTCTTCTCAACAGCTTCCGGTGACAGTGATTCAGCAAGGACTTCAGACAGCATTTCTTCCCCCCATTTCGTTGCCCTTCAGACTAGAAAAATTGCTAATCTAAATATCTTTTGTTGTAAATTAATTACTTTGTAACTTTGTAACTTCTTATCTGCACCAAACAGACAACAGTTGCTGTGCTGTGGAACAATTGAAAACATACTTTAAAAATTGCTATATTCCTCTTCCCTCAGTTTCTTCTGTTTTTTGTTGTTTAATTTTTTTTTTAAGCCTAACTTCCTCCTATCATTCCTCAGAGTTTAGGTTTTCTGAGCTGCCTGTCATTTGCATTGCTCTTTTCTCAACTCTTCCCAGGTTTTCTACATCTTTTTTAAAGCACAGTGCCCAAAATAAGAGACTCTCTTTCAGCTGAAGAATAAAAATTCAGTGCCAAACAGACCAGAAGAATGACCTTCTTTGTCTTGTGCATGACCCTGTTATTAACTCTTCCCAGAACATCATTTGTCTGTTCTGCAACCCTATCACATGCCTGACTCACATGCAACTTATGATCCATGTAACCTCAGATTCTTTTCTATGGAAATGGCTGATGTGGACCCTCCACAAGGATTTTGTGCTCACTCTAAAGGACAGACTAGGCTATTGTGTGTGTTGCAACAGCTGTGAGAGAAGAAAGCCTCAGGGTCTATATTCACCAGCCACAGGCAAGCGGGATACAACTCAGGCAAGGCCCTGTCAACCCGTGTGATCAGCTCCCAGAGAAATGCTTAATCCTGCCACTTGCCACTTGCTTTATGAGGAGATTCATGCATTCACCAGACCATCTACTACAACAAAAAGCAATCTAAAACAGATATAGAAGAAGTCCATGGAAGGGCAATCAGGAATGGAGATGCCGAATGCTGCACATTTGTTTGTGCACTTACAGGACATAGGTCTCAAGAATGTCTGGCCTTTCACCTTTATGTTGGATAAATAACAGGCACCTGAGAGAGGAAGGGTGATTCACAATATTAATCAGTGCAGTTTTCTTCACTTGTGTTCTCCTCGCCTTGCCTCTTACCTCTGGCTTAGTACAGAATTCATCTCAGCTAACTCATCTAAAATTGGCATCCTGTCTAAGCTTGTCCTTTAGACCTCCTCTGTAGCCCAGGAATGAAGAAACTACCCCTTGAGCTCTGGATTCATCTTGTGCTGAAATAAATCTCAGATACACAAAATGAATCACTTTCTGAAAATGCTTTCTCTCTCCATTTGCTAGAGATGGAGCACAAAGAATAGCCTTAGGCCAGATGCCCAGTTCTTTCACAGCCACAGAAAAAGATATCACAATTATTTCCTTAATAACAGGTCAAGCTTTCTAATCCATCTGATTACCTTTCCAGGAAAGCACTCAGAATCTGTTCCTTGCATAGCCAAACTCAATGTATGAATGATAATCCATAAAAGTTTTATTCAAATGCTGAATATCCTCTCTGTTCTTTCTTTTACGCATCCTCTGCCTCTATCTCCAGCTATCTATAGCAGATTGTCTTTTCCCAGCCATTCCTGGCAATACCTCAATAACCAGCAGCTGGGTCACATTCACAGAGTCACAAGAAAGAAGCAAAAGTATCAGTTCAAAATGATGTTGCCTCGCCTTGACTTTTATTAGGCCTGGCATGAACTGACAATGAGAGGGGATTTTTTTTGCTTGACCATATTCCTCACAGCACATAGAAGGAAGTGTAATTTGCTATCACAGCATTTTTATTCCCCCGTCACACTTGCCTAACCACACTGTACATTTCCCACAGATCTTTTCACTCAGCTGCTGCAAGTTATGGTCCCAATATATCAGAAATTACATTCTCTCAGCTTCACTAGAAGCCACAGAATTCTATACTAAAACTATATATTTTTTACTGATCTCAATGAAATCAATGCTTTGGTAGCAAACCAAACCTTTTTGACAGAAAAGCTTTGTTAATAGATTTTTTGCAGAGCAGCAATATAATTACAGCTTACATATACTTTTTCTGCAGAACTCCATGAATCAGCAGGTCAACATCATTCCCTAGAGAGGGGGAGAAGCATCAGCTAAATTTAGGGTGCAGAGGGCTGCTGTTATGGCTTGGGTGAGGAACTGGCACCAGTCTAGAAGAGGAGCAGCCAAGCTCCATAAGCTACATCTAACATTCTCCTTATTTCCATGGTAAGTATAGTACATTTGTCACTAAAGAAACCCAAATGCCCATTTATGACACCACTAGGAAGCCTGAATAATTTGTTATTTCCAGTTCTTATCACGAGTCAGAAGAAGGATTGGAAGCCACAAGCATGAAAAGGAGTTTGCATATTCTCCTATTTGCATTCTGTAACTACAAAGACTTAATTGCATGAAATTTATTAGAAGATGGTTGCCAGCACCACTAGTTTTTATGACAGCCAACTAAACCTTTTTGTAAAGCTATGCTGTGCCCAGACAGCTAAAGAGTTGATCTGCATATTGAAACACTAGGTGGTGCCAAGGGTCTACATATAAAGAAAGTCTAACTTAGAAAACAAAAAACGTTCCGTTTCAATGGAAAATTGACATAGTTTGGTCTCTGGGCAATTCTGTTAAATAGTTCAAGATCTACTGTTAAAATATATCATTATCTAGGAAATGACATGAAAAAATATATACAGGGAGCTAGCAACCCAAGTCTACAGAGAGCACAGCAATTCAGAAATGAAGTTTCAAAATAGGGATGCTACCAGAGCAGATAGGTACAGATTTATTTGGTCCAAAACCGCGTCTCCTACAGGGACCAGTACAAAGTGCCTGCTCCTCTGGCAGGTCAAACACTTAAAGGTTGATTGATACTAGCTAGCAAACACACACACACACACACACAAAAAAAAAAAAAAAAAAAAAAGAAAAGTTAGCTTTATTTAGGTTTAGTGTTTTGAATAGCAATATCATATTTGCTCACCTAATAGCGTTATTACTCTCACTACATGACCAAACACTTTAACTAGTGAATAAGAAAAAGAATACCATAATTTTAAACCAGAAGTGCATAATGCCCACTACATACTAGGGAATTCCTATTACCTGTGAAGGAATCACATGACAGTTTGGAGGAAACCTGTTATTAAGTTACTATCAGGAAAAGACAGAGAATGAATGTTTGATGCCTCATTGGCATTTCTATTCTGATATTCTGTTGTTTCAAGTTCTTGACACTTTTCTCTTTTTCCAGTACAGATTTTGCGTTTGTACACAACTCGAGTTCTTGGAATGGGGAAGTTTTGCCTGTTACAATTATACAAGAGGGTGCAAATAGCTTTTCAGGGTCTCTGGAGGAGTTTGTGTACTCATTTGTCAGTACAGATGGCTCTAATTATCTTAAGGTACATCTCATGCATGTCAATGCATCTTGACAGACAAGTGAGTACCATACCTTTTTTTCAGTCTTTCCAGCCTGAGTTTTTCAGAGGGTTTCTTGTAGCCAGACTTTATGTAGCTCCCCCTTGGAACTGGGCTGCAATGTCCACACAGCGCTGTGACTCCACGTCTTTTGGTGATAGTATGAGCACAAACAAATGAAGTTCCTCCTAGAAGGCTAGTCTGCAAGACCACTCTTAGCTTATGACAAGCAAGGCAGCCCATAGGCAGCATAAATGACGTGATATAGGCCACCAGAAAAGAGATTGAGCAAAACTGAAGACTTGTGTATCCTGCATTTGCCAGGTCTGTGCTGCTTCATCAAACTCCTGAGTAGTTTGTGTGGGAAGTTTGGGTGGGAAGTGCATAAGGCAAACAAACACACTGATAGTAAAAGGCAAGTACACTGTTTTGCCAATTGATGGGGGAGCCACTGAAAGAACCAGACATCACTGGAAAGAATGGTCTTATTTCACTGTTAATATTAAGGCAATACAGAACGATACATTCAACAAAAAAAAAAAACAAGCTTATTACGCACTCAGTAAGAGACAACAGACAAAATAAGCAAGGTAATGACCCTAACCATTACTATACAAGAAAGAGAATAGAAATTAAGAAAAAGATACATCACCAATTGCCTAAATACGTTACCATCATCCAGATCCACAGTCACTGGGGAACCCCTGTTGCAGTGAGGATTTGGAGAACCTCGCTGGCAACTGGGAGGTCTTACGCGGTGTGTCCACCTGCGAGTGAGGTCTCCAAAGCTGCGGCAAGAGGGTCCAGCTTTATAGAGCCAAATCAGCTAATCAAGATAACTTGCATTCTCTTTGTGAGCGATAACATCTGGTAGGGCATATCTCCCTATCCTCCAGGCCTGGTATTTGGCCAGAGCCCAGGCCTTGGATGGGAGGGTTCTCTTCAAGGTCAAAAACACTTGCACGAGAGCCTACAAAAGTTACAGGTTAATAAGCCTTTGTGCAGGTTAGCATAAGCAGTCCGGTAGGCCTAGGTGCACATTAGCATGAGCAGCTCTACAGGCGAGTTCTGTGGACTTCTACAAGGGCAGCGCCCTATTCATCTGCGAGTCACCCCCGACTCGGGCCTGTTGTTCAGGCCCTAGCAGCACATACACCTAGGCCTAACTGATGATGATGTTTAAAGATACAACAGAGACTGCAGGAGCTGTGAAGAACAAAGGCAGGTCAATAATACAGAACAATCTGGGCAAACAGGACACAGTCAGAAAATCTAACCAGCCATAATGTTACAGGTCTAGGAGGAAAGAATGCAAATCATACTCAGCGAACAGATAGAAGCTGGAAGCTTTATCCCGAGAAGATGTGACCCAGGAAAGATTTGGCAGTGCATAATATGAGTTGTCTACTGAGCATTATCTTCTAATGTAATTCAGGAGCCAAGAGAGCTAATGCAATCCGTAAGTGTACATATAGATCAAAAGTGGAGTCCTATTTGACATTCTGTGATTGATCTCCACTAAATTCAGTGTGGAGTCACTGAAAGGGTTAAGAGAAGACACTCAAGTGCCATTAAAAAGTGGAAAACATTTTGTAGTAAAGGATTCCAGGAATGTGCTTTGCTTTACTTTTGAAATAAGCGTAAGATCATAAGATCCTGTGCAATTACTCTGCAGATCAGCTATGTTTCATATGCCCACTGCATCCAAGGTGTTGAGCTTACAGTACCTAGGTAGATCAGGTTCCTTGGATCGGTCATTTTCAATCCTGCTAGCTTGGTTACGTGATCTAGACAGTGAGAGGGAATGCTGCAAGCTGCTAGAATTTTGTTGCTGGGTTTGGAGGTTAGTTTTTATGTTTGATTATCAGTTGTGCTCGTGGACCAAAGCTAACAGCCCCAGTTCAAATACCCCCTTCTGCAAGATAGACAGCATCTTGCCTAAAAATGATGCAGAAACTTCACACTGCTGACAGGACATTCACTTGCCCCCATTTCCCATGTGTACGTGAGTGTCCCCTGTCACCATCACTCTGGCACCTCAGGCCCAGGGAAGCTCTGAGCACACAGACAGTGCCCATGATATTTTGCCTTGTGCACAATAAGCCCCACATAGCTCATGGTGAAGTGGCTTATTGAACATATACACTGAAGGCATTCAATCTGTGTGCAACACCATGTCTAGTGCGTGGAGCACCATGGGGCCAGGGAGGGAAAATTACAGCTGCCCAGAGGAAGCTGTGGACACACAGCTAGAATTCACCCTCTGGGAAGGAGCGTAATCGGGAGTGCTGCTGCCCTCATGGGCTGCATGCAGCCTCTTGCCCAGAGGGTGAGCAGCCCTGTCTTAAGCAGTACTTCACAAGGACAGCTTAATTTCCCAGCATCTTAATTGCAGGGTATCCGCCTAAGATTGATTAGCTTCAAAAGGCCCACTTCAATTTTTAAGTATCCTTATGAAACCACGTACCCAGCACCAGCTCAAGTGAAATCTGAAAATCAAATGATGATGCTGCAATCCCAGTAAGTGGATTTCCTCACCAACAAGTGAAGAGTCAAGTGAATGGTTTTGATTTGACCCTTTTTTACTGAAGACAAGATAAAAAGAAAAATACCACCATATCTCCTGCCAGGACATAGACAGCCTGGAGCATACACAATGCATGGGTCTACCACTTCATTCCTGATATTGGGAATAGACCCATCCTAATCCTCCTCCGAAGGCTATCAGGGCTGGCTGAGACGATAAATCACTGCTCTCCTGTGACTATACTCACGGTTTGATGTTCAGGCACAAAGAAGAGGAACTGATGGGCTGGTTTATGAGTCGTCCGTGAAGAGGATGCTCATTCTCTTGCACATCGGCAGCTGGCTTAAAAAATTAAGTCATTTTGTGGTACAGAATAATTTTTTGATCTGCACCACAGA
Source organism: Tinamus guttatus (assembly GCF_059628265.1). Lineage (NCBI taxonomy): Eukaryota > Metazoa > Chordata > Aves > Tinamiformes > Tinamidae > Tinamus > Tinamus guttatus. The sequence continues at coordinate 10,382,292 of NW_028288742.1, forward strand.
ATTTTCAACCTACAAGATAGAATTGTTCATCAAACCTTAAAATGGCCTTGGATGACAGAATTATATTTTCCAACTTTTCTTTAAAATTAAACTTACACTGTGATACAGATCATGCCAGAAATTTCACCCCCAAAACTGTTTTTGGAATGAGAAAGAGTTTTACACATGTGCTGTCCTAGGGAATTCTGCTCATGTATAAAGTAAACAGGAGTTAAGCTCAAGGGAAGGAGTCATGGCACACCCTGATTCAGATCACTGCTCATTTACCAGTTTGTGGCCATTAACAAATTTTCTAAATTATCTATGTCTAAATTTTTCTTTTGCAGAAAAGAAATCTCAGGATTTACATACTTCATAGTGAAGCTAGAATTTATTAAACTGTACAGTGTGATGACATCCTCAGATAGAACATGTTGGGAGTAGACAAGGTCTACTTATATAGAAAATGACCTCAACAAAAACCAGAATTGGGTAAATCAATAGGAGGAAGATAGACTCTTCTTCACTCTATTAGAATGAATGGCATTTTGCCTGGAATATGAGTCACAGGAGAACTTTATTTTCTGAGTATAAGACATGGCTAAGCACCAAAGAAAGGAGAACAGCAATCTAAAGGATAAACTACAGGAAGAAGCGACCAGGAACACTCTGAAATGATAACAAAAGTGCATGAGGAAATACTTTAAGACAAAAGGTAAATTGTACCTTAATATTGCAAAAGCCATTCAAGTTAAGCCAAGCTCAAGACTTGTGCTAAGAGAATAAATCAGATCACATAGACGGGAATGAAGCACATGAGAGTTTTGGACAAAGCATTCTCAGCTGGGGAGACTTTTCAGTAGAAATTAGATGAATCACAGTCTGAGCTCTCATGACTCATATCAAAAGCTCCATTAACACTTGTAGACCCAAATAAACATTCACAATAGTGATTGAAACTCCCAACCCTTTACTCAGCAAGCACTCAAGGCCAGGGGGCCTGGAAAATTATATAAACTCATGGTCTGATGTGTAATAACACTGTACAGTGCAACACTTAACTATTTGTTCTGCTTTGCAGAAGTGGATCAAATGTCAACTGTAACACAAAATATGGTATTTGCCTTAGGGTGAAGGCATACAAATAACGACCTTGGCACATCCAGACTACTACTCGGGTTGCTACTCCTTGGTAGTTTGTCCCCATCCCTAGGCCTCACCAATGTTTAACGTCTTCTTATTCCTTTGGAGGGATAAGGATACTTCTGTTCAACCCTGAATTTTGTCTCTTTTCCCTCTGGCACTCCAACAGTGATGGCATTTATGGCAGATTTATGGCAGCACGTTGGGTTCTACCTTTCTCGAAGAACCCCACTTGTTTGCAGTACAAAGAGCGTATTTGTTAGTTACTGCAATGTAATTTTTTTAAAAAACAATAGATTTCAGAAAAGACAAAAACTGAGCAGGACATAGGATAACTGTTCTTGGATGCAAAAGGAAGACAAGAGGATAACTGTTCTCCATTTCCAGTGTGAATTGAATCACTTGTAAAACAGCTTCATTTTTAATAAGGGAGATTTATACTAGATAAAGTTATAGTACAAGGACAGTTAAGCCCTGAAGTGTCTTAACAGAGGCAAGTATTAATGAATATCACTTGCATAGGATATTCACAGGGCCTGATTTGATACATCTATTACCATATTCACAAAAGTCTTGTTCTGAGCCACTTTTGGTTGAAGGCACCAAGAAAGACTAAAGCCAGACCTGCAGATATTGCAGCAACAACCCAATCAAAAGATGCATCTAGATTTTTTTTACATATTAAATAGCTTTAAACATGTTTGATAATTTAACCTGGGTTTAACTTACTTCTGTATTTAAATCTACCCACGTATGCTTTTAACAGCAAAGGAATCTGCTTCCCCAGCGCTCCCATGCAGTCTGCCTACGTTTTGTTACAATGCTGTGCGCCTGCCCTCTGAATTCTGGTCTGGTCGTATATTAAGCTTATTACCCAAAATCTCCTCTAAGCTGCCAGTTTTATTTAAAGTCCTTTCGGATTTTAAATTTATGGCGAGGCTTTGATTTATCCAGCTTGATTCAATGCCCACCACCCGATGGGAAGTTTCTATCGGCCTAAAGGAACTTAGATCAAGGCATGCTTCTGTGCCTGCTTTGATCTGACATTAAAATTCTTTTATTCCACTAGGTTCCCCAAATTTAAAATGGGTTAGTGAACGCCCAAAGTACCAATTTCTAGGTTTTTTTTTTTTCTGGACATGGTTACATGAAAAACTGTATTGTCCATAAGAGTTTGCTCCTGTTCTCTCTGAAATCAATAGACGACATTCCATTTACCACATTGGAAACTGAACTGCAGTTGAATATCAGGGCTACATGTACTCCAAGACTTATTCCAGAAAGTGAGAACCTAATATAAAAAACAGAGGCTTTTGCCCTTTCAGTGTCTTTACTATCTTGGATAGAAGGTAGGATCCCAGTGCTGTAAACTCTTGTAATTATTGTATGAATTTCATGAAATGTAATCTTTTGACTTCAAGTTTCCAGCTCAGATGTCACTAAAAGTCCTCTCAGCGTTCATTAAAAAAAAAAAGGATGAAAAGGAGAACAGTTAAGACTTTTAAGACTATAGCAAAAGGTGAAAAATATAAATCCTAAAAACTCAAAAATAAAGAGATGGAGCCATTTCCCTCAAATAGGCAATCGTGGCAAGTGCTATGCTTTTTAAATCCAGCTTCAGAGTTTGGAGGGCTGATTGAATTTTTTTTTTCTATTGTTAATACCTCAGTCTCACTATGATGGATAATTTATTCTTTGTGCTATAATAGTTCCAAAACCTGGGACTGCCCAAAAAGCCAAAACTTAAAAATGGAAAGAGACAAATAGAATGCTAGCAAAATTAATTTTAGCAAGAGCACACATGCAAATGAATAGAAGAATTGCTGTTTAAACTAAGCTTTGTAATTTGCTTTGGTCCTATACAAAATTGAACTGAAACGGATGTTAGAAGACCTTCTGCAGAAACGTATAAGAATGGATCACTGTTTTTACTAGACTCATATATAAAATACAATATGGTGTAGGCAAACATACATATGAATGCTTATGCATATTTGAAAAACTATTTGAAATTCCAAGAGACTTGTTACAAAAATGATTCCTGACAGTCCCATTCTGTATAAGTAATTATATAGTATAACAGTAATTCTGTATAAAATCTACTGCTCATCCCCTGTACCCAAACTTCTGCAACTTAGAAACTATCACAAGAGCAGTTACATTACATACTGCTCATAAAAAAAAATCTAAATAGTTTATTAGCCTTACCTATTTGGTTGTTTTATGCTACCCTTATAAGTGCTTGTGGTGTTCAGATGACTGATTTTGTATTCCTATATCTTTCCACTGCATTCTGATCCATAAGGTGCATGCAGAACCCCTCACCAAATTAGGGCATAATGTACAGGATTTCAGGGAACTTATTGTACGTTATCTGCATGCTATAACATTGTCACAGCATCAGAATCACAGAATAGTTGATTTGGACCTCTGGAGATCATCTCATCCCTCTCCCCTGAATTCTTGATGGATTACTCTCCTCCTTAAGCACTGACAGGGTCTCCCTATCTTCCTTTCCAACTGCTCTTCTCTTCAGCATTTTTTTCTTAGTTCTTATTTATACGGTTTCTGTGAAGCTCAGCTAGAGGTGGGAAAGGTTGCTTCTTATTCTCATTCCTCTCTAAGGCTCTTTTTAAAGTACAATACAGGGTCATTCAATGAGCTGGTCCAATTCAAGTAAAACGGGCATCCCTGCATAAACACCCTTCATCCCAGGAGACTGTTGTGAGTGGAAAGCACTTTGGTGGTTGGGAACAGTTGTTTTTTCCTTTAGGACTAAGGGTGCCTGTGGATAGTTATTTGGTAGGGTTTTTAGGTTTGCTTTCTATGAAGAATGGGAAATCTGGTGAAAATTCCACACTGTGTGAATGAATTAGATCAGAAATTTTGAGCCATAAAGCTGGCTGGTAGATAGTATAGTCCAACTCCATGCATTAAAGATAGCTCAAGCGTGTTTAGATGCAAGGATATTTGTCTGTTTCCTTTAAATGAAGGCAATTACACAGTATTCCTAAACAGTAAGTTCTAACTCTTAACATGATGAAAATAATGATGAAATTATGAAAATTGGTGTAATTTTCAGCAATGAAGATACATGCTTAATATAGAAAATATTCTACTACGTTAAGGATGAAGAACAGCTGAGGATGGCCTTTTTTATGCCAAACATTCATGCACTGGGAAATTGGACCTCTCTTACCTCTGTTGTGTCCTGCTCACCCACTGGTGGATGTGCAGGTCTCCCATGGGTTTGCCTCTTCCCAGTTTCTCCATCCCGGATGGAGCTGGTAGGAATTGCCATCTGTAATGTGAAATTAATTGTTCAGCTCATCAGTGTTCGTATTTTCTGGTTCAGATCACTACAAGTAAGTGGAGCCATCCTGCAGTCAGTAAAGCCTGTGCTTTCTGAAGGAACATCTTGGCAGTTTGTACAGAGATCCTTTCCTCAGAAAACATAAAATTCAATAATGGTCAACAAGGAGATGCATTCCCAAAAGTGGAGATAACTGGATTCTTTTCTACCTACTCTCTTGCTAGCCAAGTTGCTGTGAACAGAGGTCTCTCCTCATCAGGCCCTAAAGCTACAAACCTGCTCTTCTGCCAGGGTGCTGAGGAGGGCTCTTGGAGGGCTCTGCTTATCACAACTTTCTGGTCTTCCCTCTTTTATTTGTGAGACTAAAAGTAGTGATTTATCCATGACTCTCATTTCATTCAGGGATTATGAGTCCTCTGTGTCAAGTGGATTTTCCTTTCATAGTAATTCTAATGTCTGGCACTCATTTTCTCTGGTGCTGCAGTTTGCTTGGGAGATCTTTCTTCTCATCCTTTCACCTCAGCACTGTCACTACTTGTAAACTTGGAGCTCCAGCTTGATTTTTCAAATGCTTTTTAACAAATCCAATGCATTTGACAAAACACTGAAGGTGACTTTATATTTTGAGACATTGCATTTAGAAGGACATGTCACTGTGTTTGCTTTGCTTTTGTGCCTTAATCCTAGAAAAAAAAAAAAAAAAAAAAACCTTAATTCTAGAGATTTGTCACATTGGGACTAGGATTGAAATATGCCAGAATTCAAACTTTATATTTTAGGAAAAGGTTAACTAAATTCTTAGAACTGATAGATTTTTTATTCACGATTAGTTTTAAGCTACATTTGGATGCAAATTGGAATTCAGGATTAGTTTTAAGCTACATTTGTATGGAAAATGAAATTCAGCTATAATGCCAATATCCTGAATTCTAATGTTGTATTTCATTAGTAAAATAAAATCAGATTAAGCATTTTATCCTTCATAATGTGAAAGATTATTTCTATTCTGAAACTGGGGTAGAAGCGCAAGTGTTGACCATGTTTTCAACTCCAAAGCAGTTTCTCAGGGGCTTAGCATCTCAGCTGTAAAGTCTCTTTAAATGTGCACTACTTCTACAACTAACGTGCTTTATGTGTCTGACTTTCTGAGAACCTCTTCAGAATTTCCAGTGCAGTATTAAATTTCCTATTGGTATTAATAGGAAAACATGCAGGCTCAAAGACCACAGTTTGAGTGCTCAGTGTTTACAGTTTCTGGTTTGCACTTAACACTGCTGTGACCATGGACAGCCCCACGGAAATGGGCACGGAAATCCTCTTCAGTGCTTCCTTTATTTAGACTTCACCTTTCCCTCCAGGATCATTCCCACCAATCAATCGGCATTTGTGCCCTTTCTATTTTCAGATGTATGTTGAAAATTTCCCAAGAAAGAAAGTGTTTGCCCTAGGTGAACTCCCAAAGTAGCTACACATACATTCCCCATCAGATAGCGTGCGGGGTGCTATAGGAAGGGGCTGATTTGCAGAACGAGGAATAAGTGGTGATGAAACCATGGAAAGGGCTGGACTGACACCTGGGCCTGAAGCCTTGATGCTCTGGCCTACCTGCTGCAGGGAGCAGCTGCACAGGTGGAAACTGCCCTCACTGCAAGTCCTGCGATACCTTCTCCCTTTCACCGCCTTTCCTGACAACATTTCCCAGGGAAAACCTGCAGGCAAATCCCTGCCATCACCTCCCGTCGGAAAGGGGACGGCAGGAGAGAGCTCTCTGTGAGAGGTGCTAGCTGAGGAGCTGGCTCCTGACCGCGAGCAGGAACAGCCTCGCAGACACGCTGCAGACATTTTCCTATTGCCCAGACCTCCACGCGGGGAGGAGTTGACAGAGAGCTACGTCTGCATGAAGGCCATATTCTGTTATCCGTTCAGTTCGGAGCTAACCACCAAGCGCCTGGTGTCTTGCTGGGCACCTACTGATGGCCCTGACTGTCACCTCCCACATTTGGCAGATTAGTTTGTAAGGTGCCAAATAATGAATATGCTGCACACGTCTTTGAGGAAAAAAAAAAAAAAGAATCCACATAGCATAGAGGCAAATAGAATTAAATACTTGCCGATGACACTTCTATATTCCTGGTGTATTCTGAACTGCAGCACATTCTGATATTGGAGCTTGCTTTATATTTGTGGTGCTTTATATTCTGGAAAATATATTGATTAAATATGATCTCTTTGTTTTGGGTGACAATTGTCTCACCGGAAAAGCAGAGGTTTTCATGTGCTGACTACTGAAGACCATAAATCTATTTATAAACCACAGGGATTAAAATAGGTGGGTGCTGATGCAGCTCCAGCCTGATAAAGACTGGGCTTGGACGGGTTGCAAGTGGCTCAATGACATGATGTGAGGTACGTACTTCATCACTGGCTTATGCCAATGCCAATGGCAGCTTGGGTCCCTAATGCACCCCAAAACAACCATAACACTCATACAATATAAACTGTAATAACAGCTGAATATTAAAAACATAGCAAAAACATTTACAAAAATCTATAAAGAATAATAATGGTAACTAAGATATGATAAATACACCTGGGTGTCATTTTTTTTTAAAGTAGTCTATTGTGGTGTACAGTATTCCCTAATAGCCAGGATAACAGCCTTTTACATACTATAAAACTTAAACTATTCTATGCCACTCTCCTGCACTAAAGCCTGCATGCTGTTGGAGGCTGAAGCATGAGATGCTCAGAAAGCAACAAGCTGCACAAAAAGCCACACAAGCCGAGTCCAGACCTTACCCCTTTAAAATTACCAGGATATCTAACTCCCAAGATGAAGAAATGGACTTTTCAATTCTCAGCCACGAACTCTGTTCTAAGAGATGAAAGGACCCAACGATTCTTACGAGTACGAAAAATAAACAGAGATTGCTACAGGGGTGGGCGGGTTTCATTAACTGAAACATATTTAAATATTGATTATTGGAAAACAAATACTGGCAGTTAATTTCAGAGCTATTCTTCAGAAGAATGTTGCTCCTGCAAACTTTTACCCAGGCATACAAGATTTTCAGAATATTAAAGTAAGGTTGAAGATGTGATCCTTGTATGAGAAACAGCTACTTCACAGCTTTATTCTCACTTCTCATTAGCACCTTACAGTCTCCTAAAACTCTTGCTGAAGAATTCAGTATTTAAGTTATACCCTCCCAAATGAAAAGAGACAAGATATTTTCTCACTGTTCACAGGATAATGTCACTGTAATTCTGTACTAGCTCAAATCTACTCATCCTCTTCCAAAAAAATCAAAACTAGGGCAACTCATGCTGAGTGACAACTAACAAGGCCTACAGAAGACAAACTTAATCCCAGTTTCCCAAAGATATTCAGGCATTAGCCAGATTTCAGATGACCGCACACCTTTAAGGACCTGGAGCCTAATCTTTTCTTTCAGGACTCCGTCCTGCTCCAAAGGATACCGTGGGTGACCTTTTCAAGGATGCTTTTGGGAAAATAATAGGTCTTCTCAGGCACATTCCCCTCAGTGAAGTAGCCAAAAGACACAGGACTGATGTAATCTGCTTCTTCACTGGCCTCTGTTTTTTTTCTGGTGGGCAAAATTAAAGTGCATGCTATAATTCCCAGGCGGTACAGCAGGACACAAGTGCCACAGAGTCTTGGGAATGGCTGTCTTGGGAAGCTGCCGTTTGGAAGTCACAGCCCATGGGAGAAATTGTGAGGTAACTATTGGCCTGTTCCTGGAAGTCACCAGCAGAAATTTGGTTAAGCAGACTACAATGAAATATGGGTAGGTGGATATGGAGAGTCCAGAACTGGTCCCTTCCTCAGCATGGCTGATTCCACATCTTGAAATTAGATATAGATAAAACATGCACATAAATACACACATTTTTACATGGGTCTTCTGCAAAATCTAAAGAAGGGAGGATGAAGCTGTATTTGTTTAGCCCTCTGGCCAAAAATATGTTTTAATCCCTTTTCCTTAATCTGAAACAATATCCCAGGATAGATGCTCACAGGGTTGCATTATATCACAGTACATCAGCAGTGTACTATGAACCTGTTTCAATACATGCTAAGTGCTCCAATTAGCAGGCTGATTCATACCCAGCAAGCAGTTTTTTCAGTGCTAGATGAAAATTCCAGCTCAACAGAAATCTGATTTGCCACTTTTGAAGAAAACATACAACCAACAATGTGGTTCCAGGATTGGATTTTTGTTAAGATCTCTGGGATCAGGTAGACTTTACAGATCCTAACACACAGGAAAAAAAAATCAACTACCACTATCACTATTTATCTCTTGGTGGCAAGCTGAAATAACTGTTATTTCTGAAATAAACCATAAATAACCCTTGAGTAACCAGAGAGCAAACCTAAACCACACAGAATAAGTCTCCAGGACACCATAAATATTAACAGGCCGCATTTTGTCCCATAACCATACTGTGAATATTGCCACACAGTTCGATGTGAATGTGTTTCTTCCTCGATGAAAAAAAAAAAAGATACTAATTAGGTATTGTTAACTATTTTCCTACCTACCTGGGCTTTTGAACCAAACTGGGAACACCATTTGGAGAAAAACGAACTATTTTACATCAGGCCAAAGGGCAGATGCTGATTGTTAATCTGAATTTGAATTCAAAGTTTATTTTCTATATATTTTTTCTGTTAGATTACGGATTGATTTTAATGCCTACTTGATTTTAATACCTCTGCAACATTCTCAGTTGTAACAATTTTATATATATTACATTTCTCACACACAAACATACTTTGAGATACAGCTGTTCATTCCCCACTGAATTGTCCCATTTACCCATATTGTTGATGAAACACTGTCCTACAACAAGCTGCAACGTGCGTTAATCTTTGTTGGAATAAGAGAATATATGGAACCCATGGGTGTCCAAACAAGAACAAGTTAAACTGATAAATAACTGCTTTGTGTGTGAAACATTCGATAAATATAATCACATATTTCCTAACAAATTTTATTCAAATTGAAAATGGAACAAATACTAGAAGAAAGTGCTTGTATGAATAAAGAGCTCTGTAACTCAAAAGAACCCAGTAAAACTCCTGTGCGCACGTGTACGGGCATCCTCTGTGCCCAATGTGAGCTCCAACCTGAGCCCAGCTCCCTCGGCACTCATGGACAGACCACGTAAACGCTTCCTCTTTATCTACCTCCCAGGGTGCTGTGAGGGGAAATTAATACGGACAAAGGGCTCAGTGACAGAAGTGCCTATTTATATACGACACACTTTTATTGTTGCTCGTACTACAATTTCCTGCCTCAATCTGAGCATCGATTTTTCATTACTAATGTAAAGACAGAAACAAGGCTGGAACAGACGGTACTTTATGGCAGAGCAGTCTTTATAAAATTGCATTTTGCATTGAGCATGTGACAGGTGCTCCCATCAAAATCCAGGTAACCCCTATATTCACATGCAAAGAATCTTTATGTCATATATAGCCTAATATATGAACAATCTGAAACTTTTCATTATCTTATCCTCTAGATTTAACAAATCTTTGAAAAATTGTACCTGGCACCCAGTTCCCATCGTTTTGAAAAAACATATCTTTTCTAGAATAAAAATGCATGGAGATTCAAAGTGATTTTACATCCCTGGTATCCGCATGATCATTTGTTTTGAACTTAGCTGAAATCAATAGTTTTTTAAAAAAGTTTTGCCCTTTGTAATGAATGATTTCAAAAGCATTTTTTACACTTCATGTACAGGTTGTCTATCTTTTATTTTTACTTTTTATTTTTACTAATGCCACATTCAAAGTTCAGTGATAACACACGCCTGTATGTTAGGCAGGTGTGGAAGAGTGGTTATTACACAAAATCCAGATGAAAGAAAAGATATGGAGGTGGGTGTAGTCAGGAAAATCTTAAGAATTCAGTTGTTTTCACCATTCTCTGCAAAGTCTTTGCAAGTCTTCATAGAGTCACTCGCACAGGTCAGCATTTGTAATGTTTAATCATCTGCAACAAACATTAAAGCTATCTGCCTCCTCCCAAAGCAGACTGCTTGGGGAAAAGTGCTCTTGGAGAAACGTGCCATTCTGGTGAACTTCTGAATGAAGATTTTACACGTTCTGTTGAGAACAATGCAATTAATACTACTAACATCCAATCATTCAAGCAAGGATCTATTTTAAGCATAGAGCAACTAATCCGAATCTCTGCCTCGGGATCTCTGCAAACTCAGGTCGACGCCACTGAGATGTGCAAAATACACCTGACCTTTTAATGATTTCTGTTTTACCTAAAATAAGATTATCTAAAAATAAATAGATAGATCTGAGAATCAGTATAATAAATCTTCCCTTATATGACTTTTATGTACTTCCCACCCTTTAGGAAAAAATTACTGTGGATGCCATGAAAGGAAGTTAACTATCACTGAAGTTGCATGTCATCTCTTTTTCCAATAACCTTCCACGAGGAAGGAGATATTTCAGACAGCAGAGTAATGGTTTTGCTTATTCCAATCAGCAATTAATAACAAATGGCTGTGGAACAGGGCTAGATGCCAGCTCCCCAGGAGCAGTGAGTGCCTTTCTCCACATACGGCCCGAGCAGTAACACTGCAGCATTACCAAACAAGAGTAAAAAGTGTCAGAACAGTAAATGTCCACAACAATCTGTGACCTTAACATTTTTCCACCAGCAAAATCAGTAACGGAAAAGTAATCGTAAGGAATAATTTCCTGATGAACAGCCTGACAATGACGTGTTTAAGATGCCTAAGAGACCCATGAGCCAGTCGAAAATAGCAACTGCAAGCTTTGTGCCTTTGTATGTGAGCTGAAACAGTTAACAACATTAATATTTAATCATCATAACCATGAGGAAAAAAATCTAAATATTCGTTTTTTCAATGCCTCTTGGCAGACAAGCATACAAGTGCATTTACTCTAAGTGTTTTATTTCTGAAAACCACCCTGAATGAATTGCTAACATTGTGGAGTTCAGTTTGCACCTTCAGTTGGAAAGAGAATCCGAAAGAGGAGAGGAGAAGAAAGCCCTAGTTTCTGGAGTTTTTCTACCACAAGAAAGCCAATCTGGAAATGCCTGCTTAGTTTGGTAGCTTTTTTGGCCATCATTTCAGTGGTGCCTGAATAATCTGCTTGCTATCTTTGCTCATCTGCAAATGAGTTACATGCAGCAAGACAAAAAAATAATAATAGCTTTTCTGAAGTGGCCTCAAGAACCCTGCAAGTAAATCATCTTTACCAGCAAAGCCCAAAGGAAGACTACTCCTCTCAGCCCGTCCTTCAATTTCTCGGCAAGATTTCAAACAAATTCTTCCAGCTCCCTTTAACACATCTGTTCCTGTTGCCTTAAGCAGGGAAAAGCAAGTATTCCTTACAGGGAAAAGTATTCCTTATCAACAGAGAACTTGTTCTCTGCTGTTGGTAGCCAGATGTGATGAGATTGTGTAAGTTTGGCCTTCTAAGCAAACTACCTCTCACCCCACTGGTGCAAGGCAGTGAGAGATCAGCTTCTGATGAATTTCAGATGATAACTTCTTTCCTAACAGCACAAGCCTGGGAGAAAGAGAAGCAGTTCAAAAACAACTGTTCTTCACTACTAGACAGATATATAATCCTCACTGAAAGAAACATTCGGCTCTTATTTTTAAGGACTATCATCATGCCAATCAGATTGGCATACAGATCAGATTGCCCATCCAGTTCTGCTGATAGGGGTAGCAAAAATACTGTTCCTCATTGCCACATCACAGCAATGCACCCACTTTCCACATCTCCAACATCCTAAAAACCACTCCTGGATTCTCCAGCCTCCGGCTCAAATCACAGAAATGAGTCTATCTTTACAACACATACAGTCTCAATCCAGAAAAATAAGGACTTGTCTCTTACCTCCAGAATCTCATTTTCAGTGTAGAGATCCTAGCTCAAATGAAACTTCATCACAGAAAATGCAAAAAGCCACAGCCCCGACTCCATGATACTCTGCCAGTAGAGGCAGATCTGATTTAGGAGGGTTTCACACAAACAACTCATCTGCACTACTGCTAGTCTCTGGCTCCCACCCTCTCGCTCTGCTGGAGAGAGGACTTGGATTGCACCAGTTCCAATAAACCACTGGTTTATTTCTGTACTGGCTCTGGTAAGTTCCCTCCCTCAGGGCTTCTTTTTGTTTGTTTTTAAACCATATCAATTCACCAATGCAGGTTAAAAAACAAATGCAGGTCCAAGGGGCAGGAACTAGTGGGTAACATGACAAAACAGGAGCCTGTTAGAGAAGATCTGCCATACAAGGAAGAGATATGTGAATCCACAAGCTCATCCTACTAACTAGAGGCACTGCCCTCACACTGAAGCAGCAAGAACAAGGCTTCTTGTAAACAATAAGCACTTGTTTTAACACTAACTTAATATACTGCTAGCAGCACATGGCTGTGCACTAGAAAACTATATTCAAACAAAAGGAGAAAGGTTATGCACTTAATTTCAATACCAAACATTTCAATGTTTTGAATTCTTAGCACAGAAAGCTTGGAAATACAAATGTTCTCACATCACATTTATACGTATTCCATGAAACCCTTTTGTCTCATTATATGCCTGAGAAACCTTACGTTTGTCTTTCTTGTTACTGTCCCTAGCCGTGTTACTTGCTCCTTCTCTTGGATTACTGTCTTTCATAGAGCAATGAATATCTCATCCTCTTTTATGTGTTGAGAAAATAGTGAGATGGTTCTCTGCATTACTCTATGTACTCAAATCTATTGTTTTCTTTCTTTCTTTCTTTCTTTTTTTTCCCCCACTTTTTGTACCTACCTCGTGTTTACAGATAACACAAAGGCACTGTTCGTTCTTGCCCTAGAAATTGCAACAGTGAGACTGGCCTAAGCGTGTCTGGCTACAGCGATGCTCAGCTAGTAGAGAAAGGGAATGCAAGTGCCCTTTCTGTTCTGAGGCAGTGTGGAAATGTGCTAATGATACCAAACAAACAGACAGGTGGCTTACAGTTAGGTAACAGGTTAATAGTCTTAAAGCTGTGCATCTCTTAATTTTATTGAAACATTTGTGCAAGACTGAGCCATTTTCAAGAAAAAGACAATGCAAAGAAGAATTCAGGGATACTCCTGGATAAGGTATAAAGATTTTCTTGCCATCCTTCCAACAACAAATAAGCCTGGGAGGGTGGGAAAAATGAAAAGTTTCTACAAGCAGAAAATGAAAATAGTCATAGTGCCTTGGTAGGGCATTTCCAAATGACTATCCTGGATGGCTCTTTCTCTAGCTTATGTAGCAGTATGAATGGGGTAAAAGTCACAGCAACACTTGGGAAGGATGTGAAAATATATGGGAACGCCTGGAGCCAATGGACACTCCAGGGGGGCCTGTTAGATTTCCATCTGACTGCTGTGCCTGTGGGCACTGGCTACATGAACAGTAATACTCTTTGCATCATAGGTAACCTTTCTCTCAGCAATCTGTACCAAATGTTGCTTATACTTGGATCAGTAACTGTTCTAGCTGGTAATCATGCAGAGCAAGGACAGCATAGGAATTCTGAAGTACTACAGAAAATTCTAATTTAGCTAAATTTGGCAGCACAAATCTCATGTAATTTGTGATCTAGAGGATCATCTGGGAATATTAACGTACTAGGAAGAATACATTAAATAAAAATGGCAACATTCCACTACAGACTTTTTTTTTGTGCATTTCATTTCGTAATATCTCTGGAAAGACAGTACATACTAATAAGAAATTCTTAATATCAATATAAAATGCTTTTATATAACTAAATCACAGTAGAGCAATATAAAAGATTAAATGTTAACTCTAAGTACATGCTTACCAAGATCTCCACGATCTCTGGTGCAGCTCTGAAGTGCAGGAGAGGACTTGTGCTCTAAATCTAAAGCAATGGGTCTCCCAGGCTGTCTGAGGAAAAGAGGCTTTTATGGAAGTCCACTATTATATCAACAAATTTTACACTGACACTCTCCTGAGACTGAAAAATTTGAGATCTTCAGACAGAACCAAAACAAACTCATGCTACTCATATTAAAGCAAACAAACAAAGCCGAAAGCAAAAACATTTTTCTTCCTCTTTTTTTTTTCCCTGAGATAACATGCAAAAGCAGTTGCACAGTAATAGAATATAGAGAAAAGCTGTATTCACAAAATAATTAGGAAGTGAAGAGAGGTCCACACTACTTAAATGTACTTTGCTCTTAAATAAATTGCAACATAAGAAAAGACTTCATTCAAAGCCAGTATCTAGAGAACACAATATGCATTCAATTTGTACAATGAGTTCAAGAATTACTCAGTCATGCTTTGGAAGTAAAGCAAGTGTTAGGAAAACAGGGAAGATTGTTTTATTCACAAAATGGTAAAACCAGTCTTACACAACACCTTCAGAGTGTGAAACATTCTCTAACACCACACTATCTGCCACCATGGAGTCACTTGTAGCAAATTTCACCAAAAATCTGACTTCATACAGGTGAAGACTAAATTGGAAACATGCTGCACATCTAATTTCATTAAGGGAGGAGAAACAAAAACAAACAACAAAAATAAACAAAAATAATTAAATTTGTGTTTCAGAAAAGCACAGAAGTCCTATCAATATATTACAAAGAAGATCATAAATTAAAAAAAAGATTTTTTTTTTTTAGATTTTCATTTATGAGCTTGCCCCTTGCAATCATTTTGAAAATGTTCCTTATTAGCATAAAATGGATTCATTTAGCTGTCTAGCTATAAGGTCTGGTTAACAATTTGAAGTGACTTGAATAACTTGTTTTGAAGCTCTCACTTCTAGCAGGCCTCACACATTTAACATACTGTACATTCTATGGTACAGTAATGAGTAGCAGTTTCATAGAAAACACCCTGGCAAAGGACAGCACCAAAGAGGTCAGGCAGCGAGTTCTTTCAAGCAAGGTGTTTTGATGAAACTTCTTTACATCAAATGAGCATGCAGTATTCAAACCCAGACAAGCACCTCTTGCCTCCGTACAAGCTGTTTTTCCCAGCATGAGCAGGAAGGATTTCCTCCAGAACGCGCGCTCCGCACTAAGCACGGTCGTGCCCCATGGCTGTTGCAGGTACTATGGGTCGCTGCCCTCTGCAGCAACAATTCCATACAATCATAAATATTTCTTTTCACAACCATTGGGTGATAGGTTACTTTTCAGGTTAATGCACCTCTTTTAAGAGCTGTAATCCATACAGTTTTATCTTAACCATCAATGCTAATAGGTCAGAGGAGTTTTCAATTCTAGACTTCCAGACTTTGGCATTCTTATTGACAGGAAAAAATGGCAATTCCTCTTTTCTTTGGAGGGAACTTTGCGTATTTCATCCTGACAAAGCTTTTAGCAGACATAATACATTCCAAAGAATTTATACTTTAGCAATTGCAGAATATCAGCAGAATGCGTGTCAAATGCTTGAGAACGAATAGTTAAGAAAGACATGAAACTCATTGACAAGTTTTTCATTCTAGTTGAGAGAATGCTACAAAAGCATGAAAGATTGCTTAGAGGAGTAAGCACTTAAGCAGCTCTAAGTTAGCCCCCCATTCTGTATCAGAGTAACATTCTTTTCCTTTAAAGTGCTAGAAAGAATCCCTATGCAGGGTAAACACTACTCTTCATAACAGGATTTGTTTTCTTGTATAGATATCAAAAAGGCACAAAAGAAATGCAGAGCCACGATCAGACCCACTTGTTAAAAGTTATCAATTTAAAGTCCTATCTCAAACTACTGCCGAAGAGAGGGGACAGCGTTTTGATTTTTCCAATTTTACACTTACTTAAGCAAGGACCAATTTCAAACTGAGCATTTAAAGGGCTCAAACTGAGCCCTCTCCCGCACCTCAGAGCTGTGCTGACTAACTCAGGAAATGACGAGACTGAGATGTGGCATTAAAAATTGCTGCTCATTTTATTGCCTTAGGCCAGCAGATGTCACGTGTAAAACCTCTTTAGAGGCTGACAACAGTTCATCAGTCTAGAGCAACACATTAGACTTCCACAGGCAAACAGTTTGTGATGTAATCAAATCTACTGTACACTTGAATAAATCTCATAAGGACAATTGTATCGAAACATAAAGAATAGTATGTCAAAGTGCAGGACACAGCAGTTTGGGATGAAAATAATTATAAATACATATAAGCATAGGACTAAATGAAGATACTACTTCACTTTACTTAGGTGGTAAACTCTGATTTTACAGATCCATAAAACAATGCTACCAGGCAAACAGAAGACTCAAGATATAGCAACATACAAGCTTTTAAGTTCAAGGATCTGCATTCTGAGGGTAGTACAGTTTCAGCCTATCCAATAAGACCCCTTCTCATTCATTTGGAACTTTCTCAGGTGCCAGAAACCATAACCTTTAAATAAGTGTTAATGCCAGTGCTAAAACAAAATTCCAGTATCATACAGATTTCTTGGCAAACCATCATGTTTTCTTCAACTCTCATCCCATTCCAAGATGTAGTATCTTCTAGAAAGCAAAATTCACAAATGGGTTTGGTGAGAAGTTACTGTACAAAGCTGTAGAAGTTCATGAAAAGACTCATCAACATAATTAGACAGAGGTTTGCTTGTAGTTCTTCGTATCCAAGACTTTCTTGCCACACATTGAGCAGATGCCTATAAGCACACAAAAGGTGCATATGTTAAGTCAGTAGGTTTTCTTTAAAAGCACAGTTACGTTTTTGCAAAGATCTTTTTGCGAAAGTAATTATCAATGAGAGTCCATTAAAAACTGCATATTTTCTCACCAGATATTGCAAATTCAGAAGTAACAATATGTCTTCTAATACAAATTAGTATTTGCAGCAAATGTCTATGTACTTCCACTTAAAAAAACCTCTATTTTGAGAGCATGTAAAAATGCCTGAGGTCTCCTGTTTTACTGAAATACTCAGAGCCAAGAAAGGCTCCTATCTGGCAAAGAGGTAAAAATGTCATGTAATTAAACTTTGCAAGTTCTATAGTGAAACTGAGACCCAAGCTGGACAGAAAACAACGAAGCTAAGAAAATTTACTCACCCACATAAGCTGACTACTAAATGAAAGACTAACAGGTGGGAAGCATAAGGCAATGGAGAAAGTTGGAAATACAGTTTCATTTTATTAAGCTCTTTGCAGAGAAGAGGAAGACATCAAGACAATAGACATCAAGAATATATGAGAACTGAAGCAGAGATGAACACTGATGTCCTAGGGGACCTTAACCTAAGACCCAAGAGCAGCAAGCAGAACATCTAGAGCAGCAAAAAAGTATACAAACTGGGTTTTTTTTTGTTTTGTTGTTGTTGGCTTTCTTTTGGTGGCCTAATATTTCTTGCTTTCTGCCTAAAACAGAAATATATCATTTTACAAGATCACACACCAACAGACAAAAGAACACCAAGTGACAGCTTCTTTGGTTGCCTTGCCCTGAATCATGTGCTTTCATATATAGACATCATGCTACCAGACACACAGCTAAGAGGCTATTAGGAAGGCTAACAGCAGGGAACATGCCACATGAGTCAGTCTGCCGTGCAAAATCCAGCCCACAGGCTGTTAACCCCAAGTGTAAACAGGAGTAATTAACTGTGGAAGGCTGAACAGTCTCTAGATTTCAGAGACACACAACAGTTGAAGCACTAAGTCTCTGAGTCACAAGACCACACCTGTTTCAAGAAACAGGTCATAAGCACAGTCTTTGATGGTCAGAATGAGACATAAAGCAGTTAAAGTTGTAACTGTTATGAAGTAAGTTTCTACCTGGTTAGATACATGAGCAGAAGTCCTGAAGCCCACCCAAAACAACCAGAACAAGATATTGTTTCAAATGAGCATCCAAGCAAGGACAAAAAAATCCACCATTGCTACAGCAGGTTGCCAAACCCTAACACACTGCCTCTTATTCCAGTGATAACTGGACACCTCAGAAAAGTCTGGTTCCACCTTCTCTAAATCCTCCCATTACTAGCTGAAGATCTGAAGACAGCAATTAAATCTCATCTTAGTCTTTTCTTAGTAAGGCCGAACAAGCGCCGCTTGCTCACTAATTTCAAACCAAATTGGGGTAATTCAATCCTCAGGCAATCTCACCTTTTTTATAGGCACATCCTTGACAGTAGTGAGACCCTGGCTGATGGACGGAACTCTTACAAATCCGACAGATTGCAAATTTGTTCTTTCCATAAGGATCGAACCTAAAGAAAAGGAGAAAGGAAACACACTCTGTTTATACATCATGAAATAAAGTGTTTCCACTACCTCGTGCTAAAAAGACTATGCCACAAAAATAAATTCCATGGGAAACTATGATTTAGAAAGGGACAAACAAAGATTGTTTCAAATAGGTTGCACTCAAGAGTCTACAGAAAGTGACCCACTATAAGGAGAGGAGACCTCTTCTCCCACATTATGAAAACACAATATGTCTTTTTATTGAGATACTAGGCTATTGCGAATCAAGCACCTTCTATCAGAGGCTTGCCTCCTCAGCAGAAAATGAACTAAATCTCACAAAAGATAACAAAATAGCCCCTGGGCATTAAATATTGCTGAAGAGCGTGTAGAGGTGGTCCTGGCATGAGAATGAACTTTTTCCAGCTTTTCTCCTAACATGAATATCAAACTTAATATTCAATTTTTGTGAGAACTAAAATAGTATATTTGATTCAACATAAAAGCATCTGTGCAAAATGTAAGAAACCTGTTTTTACTAACTATTTACTAATAACATGCTTACATGCCCACAAAGAATTTTATTTAAAAAGTACATTTTGGACATGACTCCCATAGGTGCCTAATTGCACAGAAAATTACCAACTAAAATCAGGAATAACTACTGACCTTGCCTTCTTTGAAGTCAAAGCCTTGTTTTCATTCAGCTTTCGGCCACCACTTTCTATTAAAAAAAAAAAAAAAAAAAGAGGTTTCTGAGTATCAATCATGCTTGGGAAAAGCTTAGTTTGCAAGTTTTGCACATTTGTAAATGGGGTCAGAGAGGGAGATAAATCAGGTAATCGTATAACACGTAGAATTAAAGCAGAGAACAGGAGAACCCCTCATGTTCTGTTTGTGCACCACCACTCCACTCCCTGGCATGGGAGGGAAGGTAACATTCCAGACAAATTCAGCACTAAAGAGCTCTTGGGAGTAACTCCCCCCATGGCCTAAGTTAACACACTACGGAAACCGCGGCTGCTGAAAGCCAGCAAAGGCTCCAAAGCGGTTACCGCCCTCCTGCTGGGCCTGAGGGACAACACGGGTGCGCAGGGGGCTCCAGCACGCCGCAGGCAGCGGCGTTTCCACGCACAACCCAGGCCGCGAGCTACCTGTGGTGTTTCTCGCGCCGTCCTTCCAGGTGTCGGGCGTGATCACCGTGCCCAGCTTCCTCTCGCCTGCACGGGGAGACAAGAGCCGAGCGCGAGGCTGAGCGGGCCCAAAGCGACACGGGCACCGAGCAGCACACCGGCCGCGGGCCCGCCGCCGCTCCCCGCCGCCCCCGCGGGCAGGAGATCCCATAGCCCATCCCGAGACGCTCGGATCCGCGGATATCCCGATCCCGGCCTCGGCCCCACTCACACTTCTCGCACACCATGGCGGGCCCCGCAGCCACAACAAACCGGCCTCTGGCCTCGCCCCGCGCCGGAAGTGACGCGCCCGCCGAGCGACCGTTGCGCCGAGCGGCCGTTGCGCCGGCGCGGCGGGAGCGCCATGAGCGAGGCGGGAGCGAGGCGGCTCTGGGCTGCGAACCTGCTCTGCGGCTGCGCGGTTGCTCTGGCGGCGACCGCGCCGCGCTTCTTCCTCGAGAGCTTCTCGGTGCTGGGGACGCCGCTCACCTGGCTCTGCATCTGCTCCGCGTCCGTCGGCGCCTTCAGCGTCGTGCTGTGCGCGGCGCTCCGGCCGAGCCCGCCTCACCGGAGGAGCTCCCTCGCCCACAAGGTAGGTGTTCGGCCGTGCACTGCTGCCAGCCGCCGGCAGAGCTGGACTCTCTTACTGGGAGAATCAAATGTAGAAGAGAAAACGACTTATATTTTTTGGTGGGGAAATCTTGCTTTCCATGAATGAACTGGGAAGTGAGGTTTTCAACATTGCCCATGTATTTATTTTCTACCCATGAATAACCTCCACAAGTGAGCGATTCCTTGCCTTTCCTTTTCCGTGTCATGCTCTGTGGCTTGTAGTCTTAGTCCTTGATCCCCCGGCAGTTTATGTGCTGCCAAAAATCGGGGCAAATCGGAGGGGTTGCAGGCGTCACCTCAAGAGCCTGAAGCCCCCTGTTACAAAACGAGACGCTTTTTCGTCTGAGTGGTTAGAAGTTACTAATAGCTAAAAGAAGAAAAGCACTCTTTGAAAAGCTGTTGGTGGTCAAATAGAAAACAAAAGACTCACTAAGATTTAAAACACGCTTGTTTAAAACAAAGCAATTTTAAAGGATGTTGTGAAAGAGCTTGAAATGCTTGCATATTCTTGAACAGCTAAATCTGCCCAGAGAAGGCTTTAAGCCTGTAATTGTTGCTATTTGAACAGAAGCAATAAAGGTGGGAGTTCCAGTAAAATACTTGTGAACAGAGCAGATCTGGAGCAGCACTCAGCTGCTCCAGGAGTGGTGGGACATGGCTGCAGTCAGCAGAGAGCTGGCCAGTTTGTGCATCCTATGTGCTGAATCAGGCAAAACTTAACATTCTTAAATAATTATAAGAAAGTTATGTAAATGAAGGCTCCGTCCTTGACAGCAGTAACTTTGTCTGTAAAACTGCTATCTAGTCTTGCTGACTGAGGGGGGACATGAAGTATATGGAATCACTGTGGACAACAAGCATTTTAATCATGTGTTTGTTAAAAACACAAAGCAGGCTTCAGGTTTTAGGTGAGATTTCATCCCATGGGTGAGTACAGCTACAAAGTATGAGTTTTTATTGGTGAAGAGCTTACCAAGTGACTGTGTTTCTGTATGGTGTAATGGATATCCAGAAACTCTTGTTTAAATCCTGGAAAACTAAATGCATTTTATAACTTTAGAAAGTCGTAGACAGACATTTCTCAGGTAGATTTAGACTTGACAGTTTAAAGATACAGTGTGTTTTATTTTATGTAGTTTTAAGTATTGCATTTGATTCTTAAAATCTTTTATATATGCATATTACATACTTTCTTCTTTATAAATAGTTTTGCATATTCTGTGAGAGCTGTGAAAGCTGCGTTTGCATATTCTGTGAAACAAATAGATATAAAGCTGAAATGTAAAACAAACAAAAATATGCAAGACGCTTTTTCTGTTTATTCTGTTGTTTCCAATTGCTTTTTGTATGGATGGATTATAATAGCATGATAATGAGAAGATTTTTAGATCAGATTGTAATCATGTCTTTAATCAATGTTTTTAATTACTAAACATGAGGAAAGTTGTCGGAAAACACACCAAGGTATAATCGTACTGTGCAGCAGTTGAAATTAACTGTCTAAGGAAGTAGGCAGAGTGAGATGCCACTGTTAGGATATTGACTATATACATAGTTCATTGCTCATTTTTATTTTGAAATGTTGTTCTGATATTTTGTTGCTCTTTTTTAGATATCCAGATTTCTAAAATGCTGTATGTACTTTTGCATATCTTGCATACTGTTTCATGTGATTGTTGTTCTTTATGGAGCACCTCTCATAGAGTAAGTTGGAAGAACCTTTCTTTCTCTAAGCACTTTAAGGGGCAGTTCTTGCAAATATTGGTATAAGTACTTAATAATTGGGAATTAAATGATAACCTCCTGGCTGGGGGAGAAGTGGTGGCAGTTTCTTACAGAAACTGTCTCTTGCAATTTTATCTAGTTGGAGATGTGCAGGTATAGGCATACTTGACACTTGTATGTCATATACATTGTTACAAACGTTTTCTGAGTTTCAATTAGTCATTTTTCCATTAAGACTCTAGAATGTACATATCTCATATCTTTCACCCTTTTCTTATTAGTCTTTTAATCTATAGGGGTGTTTTTTTTTTTTAAAAAAAAAAAGTCTGTTTCACATCTCTCTTAACTGATTTTAATTTTCAGAATAGTGGTGATGACATGTGGCTTGGTTTCATGGTTGTTTCCATTAAGTCAAACTAGAAATATAAATGGAATAATAGAGTAAATATCCAAATCTACTTCAACTGGAAAATAACTTTCCATGTGGGGTATTGCTGTGATTGTTAAAATGTTACAGGTATTGGACGTTTAAAGTAAGCTAATACATTTCAGGTTTTGTTGGGATAAGGAATGTATGTTAGAATTCTTTCCATCTTTCTTTTGTCTTCTACACAGAAAGAAGAAAAAAACTTTATTTTTCCTTAGACAAATTTAAGAAAGAATGCATGTTTTCAAGTTGTTTTAGAGTCTTTTTCTTAATTCTTGAAACTCTTAGAAATGTAGCAATTCTACTTGAGTTGATTTTGTTGCATTCCTTCTTTGTAGGTCAGTGACTGAGACATTTTTGTTTGCAGTTCTCCTATCTACCTTTACTACTTTACAATGCTTGTGTATGCTGGGACCAAACATTCAAGCGTGGATACGGGTATTTAGTAAAAATGGGTAAGTTCTATTTTAATTTTTCTCTATTACTATCCATGGAAGAAATAGATGGAATGGACTTATCATAAACAATATATCATGGAGTTTCTTGTAAAGCAAATAAAACATCCTGAATTATAACTTATTTTCATACGCATAATTAAGGGATCGTGAAAGTTTTTTTTGGCAATGAAAACTCTTAACTATCTTGAAGATGTTACTGATTGGAAAACTGGCTTTTTATTTCTAGTGTCCAGATTGGAACTCTGAAGAAAAAAACAAAAAGCTCCCTATATGCTTGTGGTTCTAACAATATGTTGGTGTTAATGCCTCTGTAAAGTGCCCTAAGAGTGAAGTCTAATCTCAAACAAAAGTTAAAGTTGTATAACCCCACTGACATAAGGAGTTACGTTTGATTTAAACTTGTGTAGACATAGCCAGCAGTAGGTTTTTTTACTATGTGTAGTTTAATGTATTGGCTTTTGTAGTATATTAGTTTTCAGCTTACTGAAAAATATCTTAAATCCTGACTCAAGTCAGTTATACCAAGTTTTTATTTTCAGTGAGCAGAGTAATAGAAATGACAATTTGTGAGAATTTATGAACAACATGGAGTCTTTTAGCCAGAACAAATTATGGGTGATTCACTTGGTCATGTCTGGAATTTTGCATCTGGAAATAATAGGTGCATTTAAGTAAGCAATGTTTGACAGCAGTCTTCCTTTGTGCCAGGTTAGATTTTTAATATATGTCAGTTTATTTCTTTCCTCAGTGTTACTTCTACATAATTATTGCGTAGGAAACAGGAGTTTTCTTTTTCAGTGACGGCTTGCACATACCACTTACATCCTAGTGAGACATGCAATATTGTCTGAATGAAATGCTTATTTAATATAGTGATGTTTGCAAGCCTCTGTATGAAAGTAGTCTAGAAGTAAATACTGTAGGATTTCTTTATGCAGTAGTAGACTGCTCTTTTAAAAATAATTCTATAGTTCTTTGTTTGACTGTATAAATGAGGTGGAGTTGGGCATGCGTGGAGTGTAGGCATGACTTATTCCTAGGTTGTGTCCCCGCACTTCACCATGTAAGGGTAAGATCAGGGAGCCTGTTTGCTTAGGAAGAAGAGTTCGATGAGCTGAATTGCACAGGGGCTGCAAATTGGAAAGTCTGTCTGAGAGTATAGCTTGGAGCAAAAAAGGACTTTGTTTAAAAAAAAAATCAGAACAAGCTTAGATTAATTATCAGATCAGAGTTTATTTTTGTTATTTGTTATTTATCTTATTTATCCATGTGGTCTTCATAAGATCAACGTGTGTTTTTGTTCCTAAGAAAAGCAGAAAAAGAAATTTAGTATATAAAGGGTATAAAAGGTGAAAGATGTTAATATTATCCATCTCTTTCTTTGTATCTTTTTTAATTTTTTTTGCCGTTTTTAAGGTGGTCTAGGATGGAAATACTGTGTGCATAATATCTTCTCCCAGGACTATTCAAAGTTGCATTGCAGTGCCTTAGTGCGTATAATCCATTGCATCATCCTGGCTAAGGTGTAGCTGAGACAACTTTGCATAAATATTTTGGGGATGTTCCTGCAAAGAGCTTTTTCTTTTCAGATGCTTCTGTCTTCATTTGTAGCTTTTGAAAGCAGTCACTGCTGGTAAAATCAATTCACATTATTACAAAGTCAGTCTCGAAGGCCCCTTTGCTCTAGAAAGGCGATTAGTCTCATGATAACGTGTATTCTGTGGCACTGCAGGCTTTTTATCTGCCTTGTAGGAGTTTGGTGATGTTGAGGCTTTTTTGCTTCATTTCGAATACATGAAACAATTGCACGAAATCTGGTTGTAGTTCAGACAGAAAATTGCATGTGCTTCTTGCTATCAAACTGAGTGCACTTCCGAATTGGAAACATTGATTTGATGGACCAGATTTTTTTTTCAAGTACTTTTGTTTTAAGGATTTCAAACAGCTAGTTCTTACCTTAGTCTTTACAGTCTATGTACATGTGAAATGTGTGAGAGAAAAGTGAGCTCTTGTATGCTCTGTAACAATAATTTCAGTCCAATTTTAAGTAAGATGTAAACAGAGCTTCACCTTCCCTCCTTCCCCACTCCCCAGTCCTGCATTTCGGATTAGGTAGGTCCTGTCCAGCTGCTTCTGGATGCAGCACGTTCTGACATCCAGCATTGTGGCCAGGGTCATGACTCTGATCCCATGTGATTATGCGCCTCTGCGAGCAGATAATGAGAAGCAAAAGCTATCAAAATGGTTGCTGGTACTAATGGGAGCAGGAGCTCCTGAGTAATTGTCAGCTAAAATAGCATTCTGCATAAAAGCCTTTAGCAATCAGCTTGCAATTGCTTCTTCTGGGGACTGTTCAATTCAAGCCACTAGTTGGGGTAATTGTGTTGAAATTTCTGACACGAGAGCAATTGTTAGATGTCACCAATAAACTGTCAGGCCTGAGTAGGCAATATATAGTGTTTGGAGCTCCTCAAGACATAGTACAACACCGTAGCTTTAGGGCTGTCTCCAGGTTTCATTCCTATCTCTCCTTGTGTCCTCCTATTTCATTCCTTGTGCACTGCCTGCTTTTACAGACTTGGAAATGGCCTTTGCAGAGGCGCACGTCACCGAAGTGCTGGGCAGCCTCGTATTTCAGTGCTGCCATAGTGCAGAATTTGGGGGCCTTATCTACCCAAGGGCTATCTTGATAAATGCGAAGTGTTAACTAATCTCTTACTGCAAGCATTATTTAAAATAGCACTTAAAGTATTGTGTTATTTAACAGATTAAAATAATTACTGTGGGCTGTAAAAGGCTTTTGTGTTACCCGTGCCTAATAATCTTAAAATATCGCTAGATTTGCTTTAAAAAACATTCATATTTGAATATATATACATGTGTGTGTTGCTGCTGCTGTTAGCCTCATGCAACCGAGGGATTTTTGTAGTAGGTTAATGAATACCTGCAGGTGCCCTGGTGGGTGCCATTCCATGCTGAGAAGAATAAGCAAATTGGCGTTACCACTCTGCTGTGGAGACGCTTGGAAGACAAGCAAGGCCTTATTCAGGCAGCCATTGTTGATGCTGCAGGGTGGATGAATTAGCAGCTCAAACTGTTGTTCTTTAAACTACCCATGACTTTCCTTCTTGGCTTAGGCACTGTGCCTTGCTAATGCTGTCATTTGGCTTTTGAACCCAAGTTTATATCTCAATACGATGCAGCAGTATGTGTGCAGCCTAACCAGAAAAGGCAGCCATGCAGCCTAACCAGAATCTGTGAGCTTTAGGGTTTGCTATCTCTCTAGCATCCTACTCCTAAAATGCCCATCTTTCTTCTCTGATCTAAAGCAAGGTTTGCTCATCATCCAAGAGGTGACAAACTTGCATCCAGATCTCTTTCCCATTTGGAGCAGGGGCTTGAATCCAGGCCTCCTGTCTCTGTGTAATGCTTTACTATCTGCTGAACATCTCTTTCCTGTTTCTTAGCTGGTACAAAGTACTGCAGTACTTATGGCCCCTGATAGCAAAAGAATCACTTGCTAGAGCAGTGATGCAAAAATAAGTGCTTCAGGCACGATCAAACAGAAACCCAATTGTTCAAAATTTGGGAAATGGCTGGAGGTTGGAGTGAACTGAGGACTGTAGTCATCAATACCTGCGGTGATCCAGTCTGTGCCATGATTGCTTGTGCAGAGGAGTTTTTCAATGTGCAGTAAAGTCGGCCTTCAACCAGTATAGCTGAACTTGGAGCTTTAACCTTGAGGCCTTCTGTGAAAGGTAAAATTGTTGAAGAGCTGCAATATGCAGACTGCTTTTACTCTTCAGTATTTTCAGGTAATGAACGTTTGTTTTGAAATATTTACATAGTGAATTTTTATTTTAAATTCCAAGGTGTTGTAGTCATCAAATTAATAGCAAGATATCTATACCCTTTGCAGTTGTGCTTGTACCTTTTTTTCTGCAATCATTTGTTTTGTTTTTTTCTCCCCCCTTGCAATGCCTGCAGTGTCTTTATTTTAACTCGCTCAGCCCAACAGCAGCAAAGGTCGATAGGAGAATTTCCAGATTAAATTAGTTTTTACAGAAAACTTCTTAAGAGGAAAAAAATCTCATGAATATGTGGTATAGAAAGACTGTGACTGTAGCTAAAATATGTGATATACATTTTGTATATAGCTCATGTATCCTTATATCAATAACATAAGGAAGATATTAGTGCTGCAGTGCTAGGGTCATAAGGCTGTATCATTGTTTGACATTTGTGTGTTGCTGTGATGGTTTGTGTGTTTTATTAGGAGGTGTTTCTATAGGGGGAACTGCAGTGCTGTGTATGAACTGATTAGAACCACTAATAGGAGATCGAAGCTCTCAAGGATGCCCCAAACAAGAAAACCTCAAAACTGTTATCTGTTGTGGCGTTACAATACACTTTGCTTTTGTCTCCTTCATCTCCCAAATATTTTGTGAAATTCAGCCTGTTCAACCCTTCTGTTTTGGAATCTGACCCCGTGTGCTGGGTTCTCCATGGGCTGTTTTTGTATTTCTAGGCAGCATCCTCATGGTGCGTTGTGTTGTTGGAGCTGCCTGATGCCTATACCTCCTTTTTTGCACCACCCGTGGAGCTCTGTTCGTTAGGGCAGGGCTCGTTAGGACAGGGCCAAGGCTGGACAGAACATACCGTGTTTTGGTGTGTCCTAGAGAGAGCATCTGAAGACTGCCAAACCTTTCCAGCCATTACATCTGCCACACGGTCAACCTGGAAATTCCCCTACTTTAAAGGGAAAGGCAGGGCGGGGGGAGGGAGGAAGTATGTTCTGTGATTATAAACTTTTTGTGGGCATGCAAATCCCATAAGATAATTAAATTTAGTGTTAAATCCTGTTTAAGCATCCTGTTAGTTCTGCCTGTTATGCCAGCTAGATAAAGCAAGCCTTCCACTCTGAGGCTCTCAGCAGGATAAACTTCATCTAACCCTTGAATGTAGATAGGAATAAATGGAGAAAGTGTGTTGATCTTCACCCTGTTGTTAGCCATGACTAACAAAAATATTTAAGAGGTGTGCTATATGCGAAGTGGCGTTTAAAATTGCACAGAAAACTCCAAATACTGCCAATTTCTCTAGACTAAATAGAGCTAAAGCATCTATGCATCTGCCACAGCCGTGGGGCATTGGTTGCTCCAAGACATCTTTTCTCAAAATTGCTTGTAGTGTGTAATCCTTTCTCCAATTTGGCTACCAAACTGTAATGCCTAATGTCAATGCTGGTTGCAACTCCTGGCAGCGAGAAACTCCCGCATCATCTGCTCCGTACTTGGAACTTTGTACGGTGCCCAAGGCTGCTTTTGATTGAGGATGTTATGGAACCTGCTCTGAATGATACAGTAACTGGCAGGGGACAAAACAACTCTCACATGCTCAGTGAGTAGCATTATTCTGAAAAGATTCTTTTTTTTTCCTTTTTAAGGAAAAGGTTAATTATTCGCAGAATGAATCCCCCTTCATGTTATACTGGGACAGTGGTGGCTTTTGGCAGGGAACATTTCACAGAGCCTGTTACAGAGTGGCCGGATCAGTTGTTGGACTGGGGAAGGCCATGACCTTGGGCAGTGGGAGTGTGGGATAAAGGGACAGAGGCTAGAACAGGCTGACCACTTAGGAGCAACAAAAGTGAGGGCAGCTCATTCAGCTGCAGGGCTATAGTACAGTTTAGGGCTCACCATAAGCAATTTGCCCTCACAGGATGGAGGTCAAGCTCCAGGTTCAGATTTGAGTTGGGCTCAACACAGCAGAAACTTTTAGGGCCTTGCAGCACCAAGTGTAATCCTAATGGGAAGATAAGTGGCATCTGTTAGCATTTGCCTGGCTTACAAAAGTATTCCTCAGGCTGATTTCAAAAACTAACATATAGAGATATTATCACATAAAAAAGCAAGCTTATTGTGGCAAAAATAAAATGTTTCAGAAAACATACTTGATGCCTTAATCTAAAGAGATCAGTGAGCACCTGTAAGTGATAGTTTGAATGTTTGCCTCTGTCTTGAATTTACACTTAATATTGACCATATTGTTAGTAGAGGTATTAGCACTAGCAGTTTGAACATTAATAACTGCAAAGTGCAAACTTCTGTGCTAGGTTTGCCTGCTGAAACCCAAAGTTTCATGCCTAACACCATATTTGTCAGGGATTAAGAGTGCTGCAGAGATGGCAAGCTGTTCCTCTGTGCTTGGGGTTTTAAGATGACACAAGTGGAAAGTGACTCATTCTTCTTCCCAAAGCCTCTTTGGAAAGCAGTGAAGCAAATATGTACATGAGAATTGTAGGTGCTTTGAGTTGAAAGGTAAGAACTATTTGTCCATTTTTGTATCTTTTGGGAGAAATCTGCATCTTCTTTATCAAATGCATTTGCATCTGTTTGTAGTCTCACTTGCTAGAAACAATAGATCAGATATTCTCATGCGGTGACTTTTGCTGCTGTTGAAATACTGTAACATACTCTTCTTACAGAGCCATGTCCATCTGGGATAACAATCTTCAGATTACGACAGTGTGCAGCGTTCTAGGGGCCTGGTTTGGAGCATTTCCTATTCCTCTCGATTGGGATCGACCTTGGCAGGTTAGTATCTGTACCTTTATTATAAATATACACATGTATCTTCTGGATATGCACGCTGTATAAAAATTACTGTGGAACTGTAAAGGTATTTTGAGCTTACTGATAAATTACTTCTATAGAGTTGTGCTAAACTATATTTAAAATATCATTATAAGCATCTATTTTTCATGTCTACTGGAAATGTAGATTTTTTTTAACCTCCATTTTAATAGTTTTTTTATTATAGATTTGTGAGGATGTCTGTAACTTTTATAATGAAATACATCTATCGTTCAAAGATTTTGATAGGAGGAAGATACACAAGTAGAAGAGAAAGGTGAAATGATGAAGGTGGCTCTGAGTGTCTCCCTATAATCTTGCATATTTTTTGCTTATGGATAGGGAAGGTGGTTTCCTAGTGTTTTAGTCCCCTTTATCTTCCATGGAAGTAGTAACAGGGATGCATTTAAAGTGGATTCGGTGTGATTTGTGGAAATAGTGTGGCTAAGGCAATGTGTTCAAAGGAACATCTGACAAGAATTAGCTCCATGGTTCCATAGTGAAAAATGTGAAGCAGGCATGACAGATTCCGTTTTTGCAAGTTCACATGTCCATACTAGTCTGTTATTTTTATTGGCATGGAAAAAACTAGCCCATTAAATATAACAAACGTCTGTAATTGGTGAATATATTGAGTATAAAATCAGGATTTTTTTCTGAGGAAGGTGTCTGATGGCACTAGTCTGTTGTTGATGGAGATTCCTGAATGTCATTCAAAAATTGAGAGTCAATGCTCGTTATCTTGAAAGTCTTCCCCTCTTGTCTCAACAAGAGACCAGCACTTCTTCAGTTAGGATATCAAAATGTTAGGATATTAAAAGTTAGTAGACGCTTCTGTTCTTCTGAAGCTGTTCCCTGTTTCCTACCCGATGCCAGGTGACCAGGGAAACTCCTGGTAGGTTCTTTCCCTAAAGCAGTGACAGGAGAGGTGCTTTACAGTGCAGCTTAAAGGGAACGAGAATGGGCCTCATACAGAAATGGGTGGCTCTGAAAGGTCTCCTTGCTTGGAAAGAGTATCTTCCGTGTGGATTGTTGGTGTCCTGGGTGACTGATGCTAGCCATGAGCATATAAACCTGGATATAAAAATACCAGCGTATCCCATGGCATTGAAAATAGGCCATCCCAGCAGTTAAGCACTGTATCTGGAACGGGTCTGTATCTCTGCTTGATCGGGATTTAGCAGATGCTTTGTCAAATCTAGCGTCTAATTTTGAGTGTAGTACAGTCCAGAGAGCGCTTCATTCTTAAAGCCACTTCTGTGAAGTGACAGAAGTGACATAGAAAGGGCTTCAGCTGACAATAGCTTGTAGTCCCTGGCTTGGGAGGTGCCTGCTGTCTGAAGGAGCTGATATATATGACAGCTCTTCTCATACCACTTTGAGAAATAGAGAAAGAAAAAGAAGAGCACTTGAGGCCAGTAATACTCTTTTTTTTTTTTTTTTTTTTTCCCCCTCTATATTGTTGCTGAAATCTTGTCCCACGCAGCAGAACTGAGAAATGACCAGGGGCCATTCCTTCACGTCATGGCTGAGCTATTAATTTATAGTGCCGTCTTCACAGAAATGCATAGTACCGTTCCCTGTGTCTGCCTGATCAGAAAATCACACTTCAGTTTGTCTGGCTTATCTTTCACAATAATTCACTGTCACTTCAAGATCACATGGAGTGAACATGATAGGAGATTCATCATCAGGAGTTCCAATTGATCTGTTAATGACTAAAATCAGAATGCCACTTCATCCTTCATTTTTTATAAAGCAAGGAACCCACACTGTTGCTTTACACACAGACAACCAAACCAAGGTTAAAAACAGATGTCTCGGAAAAACTTTATTTTCCATGTTTATATTTGGAAAAATATATTTCATACAGGGGATATTCAGACTACTGAACCTGTCTACATTTCAAAAGAGGATGTAAAATTCATTTTTTTTCTCAGCATACAGCAATTTTTACTTGAAATAAAACTTAATAGGAAGAGAATATTGCTTTGAAAATAAACTAATATTCATTGAATAATGTTTCAAGATGGAAGTGAAAAAGCACTTTTGTTAGAAATATAAAATATATTGCTAAAAGTTGGTATTTGGACAATTGATTGTTCTTAATTATTCTGTCGATCTTTAAAGAGAAGCAACTTTTTATTTGTCCTTTGTCACTCTGTAAAACAGCCTAAGTGGACCTACTCAGTGTGCAGTTCTTACTGGTGTAGGTGTAATTCTGCATACCTACCAGAGGCAAAGGTAAAGATATAAAAAGTATTTGTCTTTACAAGAATGCAAGCAAGGTAGTCCCTACATTAAGGTTACATTACAAAAAACCTTTCAAACGGCATCCTGTACAGGACATATTTCAGCTTATTGCAAGTGTCAGACTTGGAGCATAATGATTTGGAAATGTCTTGAGATTACTATCTAATTCTTTATTTTTAAAATAATCTTTGTGGGATTTAATTGTGATCCTTTAAATGAGGCTAGCCTGGATGTTGTTCAAAGGGCTTGAAGAATTTTGCATGCTTGTCTTGTTGCCTCCAGCTCCCTGTGCATAAGGGCTATGTAAGGGTTCTAGCCAAGAAGTAGGAAACGGTTTCCTTTGCTGCAGTTGCTAACAGTTTTTAGAAATGCACATTGCATGTGTACACACGCGCGCGCGCATTCTCCTTCATTAAAGGTGCTTTACAAAACACTACGTAATTATGGTGGAGCTTATAAAAAGTACCCTGGAGGCACCTAGAAGGTGGAACACGTTCGCTGCTAGCACTGGTGGCCGTGACAGGCTATGCAGAAGTGAGCGAAACGGCAGTTGCAGTATGGTCAAACTGCTGGGGCGCTTTGCTAAGTGTCAGCATTCAAATCCCCATGTGCTCACGAAAGTGCTCTGGCCTCTTTGGAGTCAGATTTGTGTGGGTAGTAGCCCTGTAAAGTTACAAAAAAATGGTAACTTTTCAGGCTGATGATTTCAAGTTGATGTTGTACTTTTAACAACTGAGTGTTATTAGGATCTTAGCTTCACATGTCACCTGAGAAGTGGCACCTTAGAGCACTATCCTACCTACATCACTGAAGCAGAATGGAGTCAAATAGGTGTAACTAGACACAGTGTAACACTTTATTTATTTATTTATTTCTCTGTGCATAGCTTGATATAATTTAGTTGCAGAATGCGGAGGTATAATCTCCAGACACCCTGTACTCCATTCTTCTTTCACAAAAACCGAATTTTGAAAATGGTAAAGTTTCTTGTTTGATTGCATTATTTTACTACAAGTTTCTTATAATATCTGCTTCTCTTCATGTTCTGTACACACACGCACACAAGCATAAACACATGCACCCACGTGTCTCTTCCAGAGTGTAGTTTTGATCTACAGTAATTGTAGCTACTGAATAAAAAGTGACTTTGAAACAACATTGTCTAAAGTGTTTTCATATAATCAAAGTAAAAAACAAAGCATCTGTTCTTACTTCGTACTGTTGATTTAACACAAATGACTTGATTACCGTGTGATTTAGCTAATGTGACTGTAAATATTAGCCTAGAATACCTCACAGGCATCTCTGTGAGAATCTTGTGTCCATTTGTTAGTCTTCTGAAACCGGACTGCACCTTCCTGCACTGTCTTGCTACTCCTAATGCAGCCAGAGGCTTTCATTGCTGTTTTGCTTTTAGATCTATTACCAACTGTGAAACTTGGGCTGTAAAGGAAATTGCCCTAGCAGACATAGAAGTTGGTTCCACTTCAGTGGGGTTATCACTGTGCATTTAATGGTTTGTTTTCTTTATGTAAACCTTTGCTGGGGAGATCAAAGCCAGTGCTATTTTCTATGACTTTACAACACCAACTCATGAAAACAACTTCTAGCTACAAATGTCACCCTGAAGAAACTCCCACTTTCCTCTCCTCAGTATGTGCTTGGCAACACCCACACTCTGTACAGCACAGTAAGGAACTTCCACTTAATGTGCACATGCAGCCACAACAGATTAAAGGCAGGTAGTGAAATAATTTTAAGACACTATGGATTAAATAATCATGAATTTAAGGCATGTTAGAAAGTGGGAGGGAAAGTGATTGTGCTCATTTATTCAGTTTTTAAAGGAAACTCACTGAAGTTCTTACATAGCTTTTTTTTAATTCACAGAAATGGATCTTTTGAAAGAGTAAGCACACACAAAAAAAATCACAGGTCAGGAATATGAGCAAGAGCGCTCAGCTAGGAAATGGAATGAATCATTTTTCTAAAAGAAACAAGTACAGTAGATTACCCCACGAGATTTGCATTTATATTATTAAACTCCCAGCAGTCATATTGCATTAATTGCCCTTAATACGGCATTAAACAGCTTTATTAGCATGTTGCTGTCAGCTCTGGCCTCTAAGAACCTGGCGTTTATGTCCTTATCCATATATATGTATATATATATATGCGATTCCCATCGCATCTTGTAACGGGGCAAAGCTTGCGTGCAGCCCATGCTGTGGTTTAGCAACTGCGTGCAGAGCAGCGCAGCCCTTGTGCTTAGAGTAAGTTCCAGGACAGGTGAGAAACTGAGCGCTTCTGTGGGGCCTGTTCAGCTGACCTAATGCAATCCCTGTTAAATACTGACGCACAGTGCACCTAATGCAATCCCCACAGCCTGATGGGAAGGAGAAAAAAAAAAAAAGAAAAAAAAAACAGGTGCAAGGAAAACTATCGCTTGAAGCAAACAGCAGAAGTCAGGCTTGTTTTGCATTAACTGCTGGCCCATGTTCTGTCCCTTAGAATGCAATCATTTTTGCTTGTTAAGCATGTATGTGTAGACTCTTTTATTCCCAAGCAACTGTGCAGAGTGCTAGTAATCATATACATAGTGCTAGAATTGGCCCGGTTCCACGTGCACTCGACATCGAAACTTCCTGATTTCACCTCAGCCTGTGAGGGTGCTACGTGCTGCTTCTCAGCTGCTGAAATAGCCAAGGCAGTTGATGACGTTTCTGAAGAATATTACAGCCTGTCCTCCTTGCTCCTCACACTCTTCTCTCCAAAAAACAACCTTCTTCCACTTCAAAAAATGTACAGTTAGAGAAGTTGTCTCCTACCTTCTACCCCACTGCTGACCCAACTTGAACCTTCTGTGTTGGGGTAGAAGTGTCAGTAGGAGAAACTGCGCTGTGCAGTTTTTGAAGGGTGAAAGCACTGGCTTATGAGGTGCATACTTTAAACAAGTGGAATTAAATCCTTCTGAATATGCAGAGGGAACTTAGATTTAGGCAGTTAGTACTTAGTCAGGGAGACCAAACTAAATTTAAGAGGCAGTACAGAACACAGGTCAGAACCAGACCAATGAAGTCAGCGAGTGGCTGGATCTCAGAAAGTAAGGCCAGAAGCTAATGCAAAATAAGGCAGCCCCCTTTCCTTGATGTGCAAGCTTAGACACGCCCTGGGGTAGCTGCTTCTGCGCAGCCTGAAGGCCAGGCCGGCAGTCCTGCAGGAAGGATGCAGAGCTACTGCCATTACCTTCAGGGGGGCTTGCCCTTCCTTGGGGTTAGAGGAAAAAAAGCAACTCCCTTAAATCCAAGGCTTTAACTCCCGGGCTTAGGGAGGGCCACCTGGCCTGAGAAGGCCATTTTAAACTGCCCTCAGAACTGCTCTGGGCCATCGGAGCCATGTGAGTATCTATCTGGCCTGGTGTCCTTCTGTTTTGTGCCACTAGAAGAGATGAGTTAGTCATGGATGCAGGGTCTGTCATTCCTCTCCTTGACCCAGTATCTTTGCCAACTGCCATTAGTGAGGGGTGAGTGTCAGAGGGTCGTGTGTTGAGTGACAGTCTGGAATGTCTTTGAAAAGAGAAGCAAGCACTGCATGGTTTGGAAGGCAGACACAGGCACTGTTAATATCAAAAGTTGAATAACTCAGGAGAACTGTTCAGAAGCTGAACTCCAAGTTGTAATTCAGTCAGGTAGAATAAGCTGCACCATCATCAGAGATCCTTTTAATCAAACCAACAAATGGCTCGTTATACACACAGTAGCAAAAGATACAGGGGCTGGGAGATTATCAGGGATATTTATTAGCTAAAGGAACAAAAGATTTAAGCAATACTAACAACATCAACCTATACTTCTGAAAAGCAGACAGGCAGCTACAGATTCACCTAATGTAGGTAAAATTTAATGAAGAATTATTGATCAGTCACAGATAGTGAACTTGAATGCAAAAAAAAAAAAAAAAAGTTGTTAAATTCTGAAGCCTTTGTTTTGTGGTTATTAAAGAGGTATTTGACTTGACCAGTGGATAGGAAAACATGATTTATGTTTCAGCTAAGTCTTACCGAGTGAGCGGCTTTCATAGCTAAGGTAAACATCCTATTTCTGCAGGGACATTTTTGTTGCTTTGTACTTTACACATACATACTGACCCGCAAAAGCCTAGAAAATAACTTGATTATATTACATTTAACAGTTGAAAAGATCCACCTGAAGCGTAAGTTTAGCCAAGGCCACAAACTCAACTGAGTTTTAAATATGCACAGTATCTTATCATGCTTAAATATCTCAAGGCTTTTTATAGAAAATCCGTAATGACATCGTTAAATGAATGGAAACAAACAAGTCTTTGGTTTGACAGGCAATAGCCAAAATATTCTGCAACAGAAACAAAGAGCAGAAATGGCCAGAAATAGAAGAATGAAACAAGGTCAATAAAGAGTACCTAAGGCACCTTGTTTATAGTCATCTTTGCTACACTCCTTAAGACCTCCAAAAAACATATAAAACTGCAAGTGCTAAGGAATGTGAAGATGAAATCACAAAGGACAAAAAAAAAGTTACTTTTACTCCATGTTAAAATACCTATGATCAAAAAATATGATGGAATATACTTCTCCATGCCATAGTGAAGTAAAGTGAGGATACAGAGCTGAAAAATTAGTGAAAGGAGGAACAGTACCATTTGGAGTAAGTTGATTTGGTACTCAGGAATTGCAAGTCAAAATAAAGTAATTAAGAAGGCTGGACACTGAGAGGTGGATATTTTCTTTAATGTCTAGTGCAGCTCTCAGTCTGCTCAAGGACTGTAGAAGGTAGAAACATTGCCCCTACTAAAAAAATTAGAAAAATAAAAAAGGTGAGGAGAACACAGTCCATATTTGCTTCAGGGAAATGAGCTGAACGGCAAGAGCTGTAAAATTGCCCTTGGGAAAAAAATACACAAAGTAGTTTTGAGGAGTGATGGGAACACAGTTTATCCTGCAGTAAACAGTTTTAACCACCAACTGATTTGGGATTTCATTTAATGCAATATTTAGTTGACTAGTACTGGTTAAAGTTCCCTCCTCCAAGAAAATCAGTACCAACTTAAAAAATGAGAAATTGCATTACTTCTTTGTCTCAATGCTAGAGGCTTTGTGAAAGTAAGTCAGTCCTCTGTATTGAGTTTCCTGGCCTTATACTACGAAATGAAGGATTGTTGGATTCTTCAACCTCATTGACTTGCTACATGTTTGTTGAACTAGAGGCAAGTTAGTTCAGTTGGTTTCCAAATTTCCATTACCTTCCTACTGCTAGCCAGAGGGAAATTCATCCCTTTGCCTACTTTTAAAGACCAAAAGGAAGAAAAAAAATCTCTATTTCCCTCTCAGTACATGGCCTGATTTGAAAATGAGTTCATTTATGCACTCCTCTAACAGGTTCAGAATTCCATGGGAGAAGAATTTGCAAAGGGATGCACACTTCCAAATGTGTGCAACAGAATGGGAAGTTAGATCTTCAGTAAATACAGCTGAATTCTTTAGGGAATATAAACTTAAGTTACTCACATAGTTTGGAGAATACCCAACTACCTACCAAAGCTATCAAACTGCAATAGCCAGAAGCCTGGTTACATTTTAATGCACTCTACTTAAAACTGTACAGCAGCATTTAGTGTTCATGTTGATGTATACATGATTGTTACCTTTTCAGCATTTTTAGGAGAGCATGTCAAACTTCCTAGAATAAGATTATTGTCTTCCAGTATCTAGATTACACTGAGAACTTGTGCTCACAAAGTACAAAAAAAAAAAACAGAAAAAGATTTTCTCATTGTCTGCTTTTACCTGTTACGCTATCCTCAGGTCTGGCCCATTTCCTGTTCCCTCGGAGCTACCTTTGGCTATCTGGCTGGTCTGATTATTGCACCTTTGTGGATACATTGGAACCGGAAGCAGCTTACATATAAAAGCAGATAACTGGAGCAGAGAGAGACAAGGTATTTCTTTGTGCAGATTCATACAGACTGTGCAAAAGTTTTATAGAGATATATTTATATATATATATGTATAATCAAAGCAAAAGGCTATCCAAATTCATTTTGAATATTTTGGGCCAAGCATCTCCACTCAACAGCATCACATGGATGCTGTTTCAACATGGTGCAGTTGCTTTCTCTAGACAATGTAACCCTGAGAGAGTACACCTTCCAGTCTGAATAAAATATTTGCAACAGATGTGGTGGTTTCTTATTACAAGTTCATTGAGTTTGATTTTGTCCCTCTGGATTCCACTGGTTGCAGAAGGCAGAATCATAGTTTTAGCTTTCAAGCCTGTAACAAGTTGGCTGTGTACTTAATGCATTGTATTTAAAGTCGATAGAATTTCACAGTAAGCCTGGCCGTTGTCAAATGTATCTCACGTGATCAAGCAGCAGTTTATGCACCTTGAGCCTATTCTCTTCTTCACCGTGTGTTTCTTTGGAGTTAGAATGGCTATAATAGCTTCATCAAAAACAGTCTTCAGTCCTTTCTGTGTTAGAGCTGAACACTCCACATAGCAGTAGGCTCCTATCTGTCAAGAAAACAAATTAGTTCAATAGGAATGTATTTCAGCTATACTCAGAACTACCGGCAACTTCTGCAATTTATTTCCATAGTGATACTTCAGTATTTGGATGTGATCCAGGAAAGTCATCTCAGCATGGTTTCCCCTCTAACAAAACAAAAGATTGGCCAAAAGACACAGATCTGCAACTTACTTAAGCTGAGTTAGTTTCAGAAGAAAGCACATAAAAGCAGTTCTTTGTGCTGGCAGTAGAAACCTCTGGCATTTTTGATAACTAATGTAGATAACAACAACAACAAAAAATACATGGCCAATTTATCTTTCAAAAATAAGCCTTTATAAGTGTCCTGATCCACAGAGTCCAACCGAGGACTCTCCGCGGGTTGTACAGCATTCTGAAATATCTTCCCGAAGACACTTCCAGTATTCTAATTATCTGTAACTCCTGCTTGTGTAGTTTTTACGGAGTTTATACGCACCAAGTTAGAACCATTCGTAAAAGGGAATGCTATTTATGTAAGCATACTGTCTAGCTTTGCGCAACAATAACAACATCTTGCTCGCTGGTAAGCAATCATACAGTGGCCAGTAAAATAAATGAGCAAAACAGGGAAAGGAAGAAGGAAAAAATCAATTCAAAATAGTTTTTTGTTTCTTTGCTATTTAGTTTCTTTTAGGAGTATCCAGTTTACCTCTTTTGCTAACTTCTGTCCTTGATCCACAGATACAGGCTTCTCTTTCATATCATTCAGTCTTGCCAGAGTTTTTGGGTCATCACGAAGATCAATCTAGCAAGAAAGATTGCAGTCATGTGGAACAGCTATACACATTTTAAACACAAGTCTGCAGGCTATATGATACCCTCTTTTAAAAA
Organism: Tinamus guttatus; assembly: GCF_059628265.1. NCBI lineage: Eukaryota > Metazoa > Chordata > Aves > Tinamiformes > Tinamidae > Tinamus > Tinamus guttatus. Next base: position 10,421,672 of record NW_028288742.1, read on the forward strand.
CATTATTTAATTATATAAAAAATGGATCACATGTATCCTTATTGATCTAAAAGCCCTGGAAATTTAAGCTGTTTCTGAACCTTCGGTTCAGCAAGAGTAAATATTTATTTCCTAATTCAGCTTTTCAATTACATGTGGTTGCCTCTGTCGGAATACCAGAATGTATCTCCAGAAGTGGCAGCAGGATTAATAGAAGCAATGTGGGTCATCTTACTATTGAAGTCCAGTTCACAGCCCACAAAAGAGAGAGGAAATTATCTCACTCTTCCTCTTTAGCTTCTACACATACTGGACCTGACCAAGAGTTGCAGACTGAAGTAACTGTAACACCCCTCCCCATGTTGTTACATGAATAGTCTTTATTCATGTAATAGCACCACATCAATAGAACAGGCATTTTTATGTGGTAAGTCCCATGACTTTTTCTAGAATCACACAGAGAAAAGCAGCCAGTCTAGCTACCCTGTTTAAGATCCCCACATACTCATGTCACAGTACATTTGCGGTAACAAAAGAGAGGTCTTCTTTTAGAGAGCACCACAGATGTAGGTTTTTTTCATTGGAGCAGTTCCTCCAAGGCCAAAAAGGAGGTGCTGCTCAGGTCCTGTTGCTTACACTTGAAGCCCAAAGACAGGACACCACAGAGTGATCAGAAATATTTAAATAAAATAGAACAGAACCAGATATACCTGTGTTCCTACTAATAAAAAGGGTACATTAGGTGCATATTCCTTTAACTCCGGTACCCACTCTTCCTTCACATTTTGAAATGAAGCAGGGTTTACCACTGAGAAGCAGATAAGGAAGACATCGGTCATAGGGTAAGATAAAGGTCTCAGTCGATCATAGTCTTCCTGAGAAAGAAAAATTCTGTTATCTGCAATATTCAACTGTCGCTTATATTTTGTTCATTTTAACAGTGAACTGTATTCATATTTCAGGAAGTTTGCTGAAGCAAACCTTCCGGCTGTTTGCAACTATTCCAGGTTAGTTAGTGTAGCTTTCAGTGCAAAATCTGCATACGAAGGTGATATATGTGAATATATATATGAAAAAACACTTTGGCTGTGTTACTACCAGTAGAAACTTACCTCTGTATTAAGATCTACAGGAGACTTTCCTTTAAAACATTCTCATTTAAAAGGTTTATGGTTAAAATATACTTGCTAGAATCTGTTTGAAGAGAAATGGGTAGATGTACCTGCCGCAGAGCAATCCAACTTAGGCAAAGCTGGGCTAGACTATGCCTGTCCCATGCACTTTACCAAGGGCCTTTTTTCTTTTGGAGCTTGAGGTGATATTAAGTCCCTCCTTTGCATTTTGTGGAGTAAAAAGAATACTGTCTTGTTGCTGAAGATCAGGTCAGACACAGTATTGACCAGAAGGGAGTTCCGTTTTCTAGATGTTGCTTTGTGTAGCAGAGTAACCCCAGCTAACAGAGGGAAGGAACCGAAGTCAAAGAGCAAGTGTGTTTTAAAGAGCAAAATTAAAGAGTGAGAATAGCGTTTATCAGAAGAAAAAGCCACTCAGAAGACATTAGTGCCTTCTTGTGGGACAGGGAGAAGGATGCAGGTGAATCCCTGTGCACAGTGATAGCTGCTGTGGTTTGGGCTGCAGCTGGCCGCACGGCAGGCCCTGCCGCAGCAGCAGGGCAGTGAGCAGCGGGTGGCACGCTGGAACAGGATCCGGGCCTGCGGGAGAAGAGGTGTAAGGCACCTTTCGCCACGTTTTTGGGCTAAAGGGGAGAACAGGCCCAGCTTCTCTCTGCAAGGCTTGTGTTGGTCAGCGGCACCAAACAAACGCCCTACTGCTCCTACCTCACACTTTTTTGTCAAACATTAACTAAGACTGAGCCCAGGCGCTGCACAGAGAGCAGCGCTGGGTTCGTGTTCTCTTCTCCACGGCAAACACCGGTGCAGGGTTAATCAGTGGGCTGCAGCTGCCTCCTCCTCCCCATGTAAGCTCTCCATCTTAATTAAATCTCACAAATACCGGAACGATTTGTTCATGAAATGCAAAGACAGAAGTGTAATTCAACACTTTGAAACAAGCCAGAAAATTCAATTTTCATTTCCTTGGCAACTATCACATTATCAGATATTAATTGTACAGTTGCACCCGCAAAAAGGTCTTCACTGACTAATTGTTAAGTTTGAAAGACTGTGTCACTAGAATTTCAGAAAACATAGGGAAACTTCCCCAAGATAGTGTCTGCTAGACCACTTTCCTTTTGGAAGGGGACACCTATGGGAAAAGGGCTTTTTGCTCGCATCATTACATAGAGAAAAGACATATGAGAATATCCCCTTCAAGGTGCCTGTTTAAGAAGGTGACCATTTGCCAGTAGTCCACATCATTGTCTGTTTTCAGAATATTCTTGTTTGCAATCCATATTCTCACGCGCAGCTCTCTATAGAGACTCATCCAGCAATATATGTGCTGTGGTTTTGCCAGTAAAGTAGACCATGCCTAGCTGTAAACACGGTTACACAAATTTGCAACCCTACATGAAATATTTGGCAGGCCTTTTTGGAAACCAGTTGTTCTTCTCTACTAAGGTCAGCTCCTATCCCTCTTCACAAGAAAAAACTAGTCTCCACAGCAGTACAACCTGAGTGGTATTTATTACAGAAAGCAAAAATAAACTCTTAGTTTAAAATTCACAAGAACTTGAATCTATTCAACATTCTTTTTTTAACTGTGTATTTTATGTTTCACTTCTACTACTTGATGTAGTTAGAGCCTGCTCGGAGTAGTCACTCTGTTTTCTTTTGTGGAGATCAAAATCCTAAAAGAAGCTTCTCAGTTGCAAATTGGACTGGTCTCTGGACTATCCAGTCTTCCTATTAGTACATGAGAACATGCAGGCAGATCAGTCAATCATTCTCAAATTCAGATTTACTAAATGATATGTTGGGTATGACTGACAAAGTAACTATCTTTAAAGTAACTGAAAGAAATCCTAGTTTGTAATCATAATTTATTCCATTCACCAAAGAGTTCCGTCACTACAAAGTCTCATCCTGGGTGACAGTAATTAAGAGCACTGTCTACATTAAATACTGGATTGGTAAAAGCATCTCACTGTCACCAGGAGTTACTCTTAGCCCAGTGACCCTAGTTAGTGCATTTCTGCAGACAAACTTTTTATGCCTGCAAATACTTCTCATTTTCAGATCTGAAAGGCAAGTTACATTTGCGTGACTTAAACACTTGCATATTGGATTTATCAAGACCTACTGGATACTAATCTTTGTACATTGATCCACATCTTGGTTACTGCACCTCACCTTCTAAGTATCAGTGGACTCCTGGAAGTGAACGATTTCACCCCTTCTCAAGTGCTGTGCATTGCTGAACACCTCTCTTGCTCCTGCATTTATTAAAATGTTCAATCATCTGTGAGCGGGCTATGGGTCTGTGCTGTTTAATTAACATTCTAAACAGAAGACAGCTACTGTGTGTTTGGGCACTTTATGTACAGAGCTGCACATGGTATTCACTGCAGTAACTTCACTGCATTTCTTCTTTCTTAAATTAACAGAAAATTAGGGCTATCCCCCCCAGTCCTACTAGTTGCAACAAGTCAACACTCTCAGGCATCTCTTACTTAAGCCTTGTCTGTGCTACAAAAATCATCGTCATACTAATATAGTTGTTTTAATGAGACTCTTAATTCTAATGTAGCCTTGCACCGTATTCAGTACTATGATGATTACTGTGGTCCTGGGTACTCCTAAGACAGATCATGGCTTAAATATTACCAACATCCAGTAGTCCATCTATGCTACAGATTCCACTCCCCAACAACCCACAGAAATAATGATTAACAACTGAAATCTCTCTCTCAGGTATTGGGCAAAAATAATTGCTGCACTTGGTAGAAGGATCAGAAACACCATAAGAATTTAGACTGCATATTAGAGAAGCCTGGAAAAATCTGATTGCTTCAGCTGTCATTTATTTCCTAAATCTAGCATAAATGAAATAAATGTGTGTTAGTCTAAAATTAAATGCAAGGGCAAAATCTAATTATACTCAGTCAACATAAATTCCAATTTGAGCGCACACATTGTACAGCAATTAAACTTCCAAATTAATTTGGGGAGGCATTGCATATATTTTGTGGCACTAAAAACATTTAAAGAATTTAACTGGCATATTTTAAGAATGTGATGGGCAGGAAATCCACTGAGGATCAATAACGTACAGTACCCTTCTCAAAAAATCCAGTTTAGTGAGGTAGCTTATTCTACAATATACTCGGTATTGTTTGCCATCTGCTGAAGCAGATGAATACGGATAAGAAAACATAAATATAAAGAGGGTATTAACAACTTTAAACAAACTAGATGCAAGTGTATCATCTGAATTAATGGTATACAGAGCTGCAATCCTCCATGGACGCCCTGTAAAAGGTTTTATATTGCAACAAGGCTGTCAATTGTTATCACTGTGATAACTCAAGACAGCTGCCAATATGGAAAAGAGGGAAGATGTAGGAACTAGGGATTTGTCTCAGCTTCTTAACTACAAACTGGTGGGTTGGTTGGTTTATTTGTTTCTGGTAGGAGGGAAGAAAGGAAATTCATACTTTTAAAATTTTGCTTCCCCCCGGATTTAATTTTCTAAAGGCGAGTCTAGCATTTCCTTCATTTTAGCCCTTTAAAATCTCTCCTTTACGCCTGTTCTTTCAACTAGTATAGTACCTAATAATTGACCTCTCTCTGTGTTTTTCTTTTTGCCTTGTTTTGGAATACTGAATCACTAAATTTCACTGTGCTGTGGATGTTTGGATAGATTTGTTTTAGCATGTCCAAAACCTGTCCATTTCTTTTGCAAGTAGCTAAAGGTCAGGAAAAGTTATCTCTGGGAACTTTTTCCCTGCAGACTGAAGAACAGTCTTGCAGTTCCACGGAAGAATATCCTTCTTTGTTTCAAGGGTTTACTCAGACTAAAAGCAGAATGCACTGCTGCATTTCAAGCAAGTTTTATAATTGATTTTATATTAATACTTTTGCCCAATGCCATGGATGTGAGCTGGAAGGCATGGTTAAAAACATACAGAGTGTATTCCCAACTCTGCCACTGACACATTATGCAGCCCTAAGCAAATCATTATCCTCTCTTTACTTGCTTCTTCCCATCTGTTAGGGTGCCCCATAGGGGTTTGCTGGCTTAATAATACACTAGTCTTTGCAAAGCACTCCAAAAGCCTTTGATACACACAGCTTATGTGCAATGGGGTATTTTTAAAAAAATAATTAAGACATGCTGAAGTTTAATAATGCTCTGGGCAACCTTCTTGACCCACACAAAACAGTATTTGCTCGTAGTTATTATGAAACCGAAATAAGAGGTACAGTCATACCTGAGCGCCGCATTATTAAAGCCTCTAGCTCCCCTGTGTTATCATGTCAGCCTCCTCCATGATCAAGTGATGAAAACAGTGGTTGTTTTGGAATGATACTAGGGAATGATACTAGGGTCTCTCTGTACCCTTTGGAGATGACAGGCTACTAGAGAAGCCTTCTTGGTAGTCAGTACCTTCTGGCACCTTGACAAAGTGTTTGGGCAGATTCACACCTCTTGGATCTGCTTGTAAAGGTCATCAAAAGATTTTAATCTAGATACTTTAGGTTTTTTCCTCACAAATATGCGGACTAGCTTCTTCTAACAAACAAGAGAAACCAAATTCTTAAATATCTTACCTTTAGTGGCAAGGTGTGCCATGCTTACATTTTAATCCAAGCCTGGTTTGTTGTACTTTTATGAAAACTGAAGTAAAGGATTTTGTGTTTCGCAACTTAGAAGCTTAACTCTACACGTTCACATAAAACTGAAATGGTCTTACAGCACAAGGGTAAGCATGTTTCTTTTATATCCTAGGAAGGTGCAAGACTGGGGGGAGGGTAAAGATTGCACTGCTCTGGCAGAAAAGCTGGAACTTGACAGCTCTGGGTTTGTGATCTCTGTGTTAGCAACCATCTGTTGCTTTCACAGCTTACAGCAGCAATCACAAGAGGAGGTTCTCACTCCCAACCATCTGTTTTTAGAGCGGAAGCCAAAAATAGACATCAGGCAGAATTGCTAGAGGAATCCAACCTTCATGTAGTGAAGGGTAAAGGCTACTGCAGCTCCACGTGCCTCAGGGAGACGTGCAGACACAGCTGGAGCTGTGTTCTGTGGAGCAAAATTGCAGCTATAGGTTTAAGTTTTAATCCATTTTATAGTAGAGCTTGGTAATGACTGTCTAAAGGTCCTGCTTGCACTGCTGTGCTTTAACTTTACCGCTCTGAAGTGCATTTCAAAGCTGTCCTTCAAAACTGCATTGCTGACAGTTTTCTTCCCAGAGATTCCCATTTCAGAAATGGCTCCTGCAATACTTTGGGAAATACTAAATATAATGACAGAACCATAATCATTGCTGTATCTAAACATGTGCCCCAGGGTCTTAAAAGCAGCTCGTAGTTACCTCAGTGGGCACATGCTGCTGTCTCCCACAGCTTATTTGGAATTAAAGGCTGATCTGCAGCTTTGCCGTAAGCACCAAGCAAGGCCTCTGTGAGCAACTCTCTACGCCAGAAGCAGACCAGGAAACAGAGTTTAACCAGCCGAATCATGCTCTGGTTTCCGATTCTCACAGATACACAGCTGGGGGAGGAGAGAGAGAGGGAAGTGCTCTGCGACAGCCCTATATGAAATTGCTGCCGTGGCTAAAACACTCTGCAGTTTTCCAGCGGTGGCTGCACATCCTCCACAGCCCTGTGCAGCAAAGGCAGGGGGAGCGTCCTTAGCATCCTGCTGCTGCTGCTCCCAAGACGCCTGTACTGCAGCTTGGCAATTTGCAGTGTGGTCTGACACAGCACTGCCACAAAGTGACTGCTTGTCCTGTTCTGCACTCTCAAAGCCCTACACACTGATGGCTACAGCTGGTTTTTCACGTTCACAAGCTTCTCAGCGTGCAGAACATGATCTGGGGGGTATTTCCTGGCTGACCCTCTATCTCTTTGCAGGCTTCCGAGGATACTGCTTGCAGTTCTAAACGGAGCATGGTGGGGCTGGTGCACTCCCAAGGAGTGCAGAACACTGCTGATTTGGGTCCAGCATCTATTTTTAATTTATAGAAAATGCTCCAAGAATACAGGGTAATGCCCTCCCATCATATTCTAAAAATGAGGTAAGCTAATCTAAATCCGTTTCTAAATTCCTCTGAGAAGGGCAGGTATGAATTATACATGGCAAAAAGCCGAGAGTTTTTGATTTTTTTTTTTAATATACATTTCCTTCTGGCATAGTTGAGGACTCTGCAGCTGCTGACATGTCTGAGAAGCTTTTTTTTTAATAGAGAGAAATAACTAGCTGGAAGATTGAGCTTATTAAGATGAATTTTTGCATATTAAAGACAAGAGCAGAGTATTCCTTTTATTACGCACAATTTGCCTTTAAGTGATCAAGATTGAGATCTTTCCACGTGGAATCAAATATTATCTAAATCTTGCATCTTGCTATGTGATGATGCTAAGCTATTGCCTAGACAGTATTACCAGTATACTCCCTCTCTCCTCTCTGTGACAACAGTAACTTGACTTTACTGTCTTCATCATTCATGGCTGTCTAAATGTAGGACTGCCTGAATTTTCTCTGAAAGCTTATTGTTTTAGAGCCTGCAAGAGCATGGCGTGCATTCCACTGACTGCAAGCAATTTCAGCGAGCACAGTTCACTTAAAACACCTGGATCAGTTGCTGGTCCAATGTGGAACTCCCGAGAAGGGGCAGAATAATCGGCACTGGCAAAACCTTTCCCTCATTATCCAGGGAAAACCACATGGCTGATACGAGTTGCTGTGCCGGTTTCTTTCTGGGCATTGGTGGTTTTCCAAATAGCATTCTTCCCACATCGGATTTTCACTTTCTGCAGGAAGGGAGTTCACCCCAGTTTTGGTGACTGCAGCCATGGACCAGTGCAGATCTTTCCCTCTTTTCCTCATGGGAATCAGGAGAGAAGGAACACACAAACCAAAAACAACAACAAAAGACCTGAAACATGCTGAGCCAGAGGATTTGGTCAGATCCTCTGCAGAACTTGCTTCTGGAAAAGAGAGGTCCTTTCACTGCATTCTTACAGAAGGATACAACCATCAAGAAATCCAAAGATCCAAGCATTATGGAATAGAGATGGTATAATATAGTTATCCGTGTCTTATAAAATGTGTCTTTTCATTAACTAACTAGATAAACTCTGTCCAGAGAAGCAGGATTGACCAGTTACACATCCAATTCTCTTTTACCTTCTACAACCAAAACCCCAAATTATGTTCTTCATCCAGTGTTGAGAAGGAGCTTTTTAAGATACATGAATAAGAGTTTAGACAGACTCCTCAAGGTTAAGCCTCACTATACAATTATTAAGAAGACATAGAGTGACAGAGCAGCAGGGCCATCATGTGCACATTTTATAAATGAAAGACTTTCTGGAATTAGAGGAGCTCCTAAGAGTCTTCTGCACACATTTTATGTCAAGTCCTGATTTGTTAGGAATGCACAGTGCAGGGCTAACAGCTCCCAGTGTGGAATACAGTAAAACATCCAGTAATTTCACTGCAGCAGATGTAAAGGCAGCTGAAAAACTGCCTAGGGTTTTTCTTTCTTAAGTGTATAAAATGTCAACCATCTCACTCCCCTGGCTGGTTTGTCTGCTGGTGATAAGTAAAGATGCAGCCCAGATCATTCCTGGCATCTATCCCACTATTCATTCAGCCTCTTCATCCCAATTGGAAACCCAACCCAACAAGGAAGTAGCAATAGGCCCTACAGTAGATCTTTCAGCATTCACTGCTACAGCTAATTTAAAGTGCAAGCTGCTTGAGGCAGATGCAGCCTGTGTTTTATTCATCTACAGCAGTAAGGTCGCCTAGGATGCCGATTAATGTTCCTCTGTTCTGGAGGAGAATAGAGCCACCTGCCTTTTTACAAACCCACTGGCAAGTGCTGCCCATTGCAAAGAATTATTTCAAATGGGCTGCAAAACGGATGCACTTCAGAGCAACACCAAAGAGAATGATAACAGTAGTAGCTACCCAGGCAAATCATATAACCTTTTCAGAACTGCTGGAAGTGGCATTTGGCATTTGGACATATTTTCCTTAACACAAATCATCCAATCACCAATCCAAACCAATAAAATACTTAAAAAAACACAAGACAGAGCTGTAAAAATGTTCAGTTTCCTCCATTTCATGCTTTTTAATTAAAGGGTGGACAATTCTGTTAGAAATATAACTGCTAGTTTAAAAAGAAAAAAAAAATCTTAAGTTCTGTCTCAAAATACTCATTAATACTTTCTTTTTAAATATATACTATTCACAGTAAAACTGCAGGACTTGAAATCAGTGTATTTTATATTATTTTTACAGCTTCCTGTAGTCTCATGATTATATGAAGGAAAAAAAAAGAAAGAAAATCACAGTCTTTTCATCTTAAAATAAAGAACAAATTTTTAGTCTCCACAGGTATAGATAAAGCCTGAACATACAAAGCCCAGAGGCTTAACAGAAAAAAAAAAAAAAGAAAGAAAGAAAGAAAGAAAGAAAAAAGAAAAAAGCCCACATACAGCAAAGGGCAAAAGAAAATGTCTTTAAGCATTTTGATTTCATAGTTTTTAAAGGTACTTCACAATGGTGACTGAGGCTAGAACAGCTCACTCATCATTTTGAACGCCTGGGAGTGAGAAACTGTTCGCCCTGCTGAAATAAGTTTTACGTTCGTTTTCTCCATGTGCTCTGAATAAAGGATCTGAAACAAAACATATTCAAATCAGCAATAGGTACCTGCTGACACAGAGCTTCAGATCACACCCTGATATACATGGCAAGAAACAGTGAAAAGGGACTTACAGTATTCTGAGTAGGAGAAAGTAGGTCTCTGCAATGGAAGCAGTACTCCAAATTTAGTTTGTTTTAAAAGGTAGTTTGGATGCTCAGAATAGAGTTAAGACTACAAATGAAAAGTAAGTTTTTTTCATTTCTGGTACTTTTCATGCTTACTGAGCTTTCCAAAAGAAACTAATTTCAGTCACGAAGTATGACTACAGTCCTTCCCAAATTTCCCATGGGTCCCATATATTCTCAATCAGAAAATCTATGCCAGCTTGTACCACCTATATACATCTGTCTCATTACTCTTGTTTCTTCCAGGACAATTGTAGATTATATGACAACAAAATGATTGCAGGTGTGCATATCACCTTAAAATGAAATAAGAGGATTGGCTTTTTAGGCTGCGATAATTGGAGAATATTGAGAAGTGTCACTATATCTCAAAGAAATTAGAAACAAGACTGAAATTCAGAGGGAATTCTATCTCAAATTAAGGGATATCTACTGACTCTTAACTCAGAAAAGAAGGATTTTTACCTGACTACACAACGTTTAGCAAAAGTATCTCTAGTCAGTGGACTTCGTCAAAATGTGCTTCTGAAATCACAAAGTGAAGTTGCAGACTGGCTTTTGTGAAGAAAAGTGACTTGCTTTGCTTTGGGTTCTTTACTCAGCTCTGCTATTAATTTACTGTATTAATTTACTGTTAATTTGGCCAAGGCATTTTTTTACATCTTCATTTTCAAACATAGCCCTTTACATTTTAGTAAGAGTAATTCAGTTTTGATTTTCAGCAGTTCTTTGGGGCTTTCGATGCTGTGAAAATTAAACATAACTGTCTTGAGTTTGGCATGTATACTTAGTGGACACTTTTTAAATTGTGAGTCCCAGTTAACAAGGAGGTGCTTGAATGTAAAGTTGACATTGCTATTAATATTATTCAAAGATCATTTTCAAAGCCAGTCTGAAGATCCAGAGTCAAGCGTGTCTTTAAAGAGAAAGTCTGTCTTTGCTTAAGTATTTGCTTACAGAACTCTCAACACAGAGATCACACAAATCACTTCTTTCTTTTGCCTTGAAAAACTTGCATTGCAGAGATGGAGCCTAAGGACATTTAGGCTTTAAAATAATCTGCTTACATGCAGTTGCTGCTGCAGAGCTGGCAGCATCTTTCAGCACCCAGCAGCTCCAGCAGAGTCTTGAGCTAGGCACAGGATGGGGCTCTGTCCTGCAGCGAGTTCCCAGGTTCCTAGCAGCTGCTGCCAGCTTTCCTGGGACAGTGTCATGGGAGCAAGGGACTGCAAGTGGGAGAAGGGAGGTGCAAGGGGGAAGTTGAGGGGGACAGAACATTAATTCCCAACATTCAATTTTTAGATGCGCCAAAATTATGTTATAGAATTAAATATTTACAACTGCATGGGCTTTGGGTTCCATGCAGTTGTATTTGCGTGTTCCAGGTTTGCATGTGACCCACAGCTGAGCTGTACGTACAATGCAGAAGAAACAGATGTGGCCTAAGGAAGGCAAATTCTATTTCAGGACAGAGTGGCCAAAATGATCAGCAGCTGCCTCTCCTTTCTGTGGGATATTGAATTGATACCTACTAAACTGGGGCTGCCTACCAAGGCCAAGACAAATAGCCAGCAAGGATTACAAGGATTACTGCTATTTCTTGTTTTATTTATAGCAACTACCACGAGTTTTGTGACCATACATTTTTGTAACTATACTTCCATTCCTTCCCCTTTCTCACAGGCACATTTACAGTTACAATCATTTGCTTTCAAGCCAGATCTTAACACAGGCACTGATCTTTCTAACAGTATTTGTATTAGCTTTATGCTAACTTAACAGTCTGACCAACCGTACAGCTTGCCCTACATGCATAATAAGGCCTTTAAGGCAGAGATATAGTCACAGGTGGGAAAGCTCATGCTCCAGGAAGGCTGTTTACTTCAGCATTGGCCCCTTTCAGCATGTAAGAATTTTTTGTGAGCAGTGGGCAACATAAACATACCAAAAGATTATTCTGATGCACTGTACCATAGTCATGGCCATTCTTCTAGTTCTGTACCCTGCGTTGTACTGCCCCGATGCCAGGCATGGGGCCAGACTTGCACTGAGCAGCCCCCCGTGCCTTTCCCTGGGTACCAGGGACCAGCACGGCAGGAGCTCTGCTCCTGCATCTTGCCCGTCCCCCCTCCAGTTACTGACAGTCCTTTACAGCAAAGCACAGAGTACGGGGCTACAACACTCACGAGAAGAGGGGCCACGCTGTGAATGAAAGCCCACATTGAAAGGGATAGAAGATGGCCTGTCAGTGCCATTTTGAGCAGCATCCTTCACTGTGGAGTACAACTGTCAAAGGCAAATCCTGTGTCTCCTTCTACTTACTCAGATAATTCTGAGTTTGGCAAGGGCACAAACAGCACACCTCTCTCTGCAAAGCCTTAAAGAACTTTCTCCCTAACTTCAGAATCATGAGAGTCTGCAGAATCAGAGTATTAGTTTTAGTATTATGTAAGATCAAAATGATAATAATCTGTTACTAGTTCAAAAACATGCCAACGTGATACTGTTAAAAGAAGTACTGTAAATTAAGATCCAGACAAACTATAATCTACTCCAAATTCTCTCAGCCTCCCTGGTCTCAATGAATGGCCATGTGCAGCAGTGGAGCTAAAAGGAGCTGCAGGCTCCACCTCTGGGAGGAATTGCCTGTGGAATGTCCCCTCAAGTATGGCATAGCCTCCAGAGGGACATCATCGCCGTCCACCTCCGCACAGCAGGACTTAGCTTCCATAGCTGCAAAGCTAAACAGGCTCTGGGTGCTTCCACTGTCCAGCAGCTGTACTAGCTGTATTCTGCTGAATAAAACCTTAATATTTTCAGCTAGAAAAAAAGTCTGCCTGAATTCACACAAACGCATAAGAAATTGGTGACCCACCAGCGTCATTGCTCACCCACTCCCAGATACAACCCCCCAGAAATGGCATTTATTCTCACCCTGTTTTAGGTGCATGAACTGTGAGGCATTATCTGTTCAGTATAGTTACTGTGTATGTTTCTGTGTATGCTGAGAAAAAACAAGCTAAAAACAAACACCGCATTTCATGGAATCAGAAGCTTACAGCCCTTCTGCCAAACAGCAGTCTAGCACAAGTTGCTAAACGCACACAAGTTAGGAGACACACAGACTGGTAGGAAAAGTCAGTATTTCAGCCTATGAGCCCACTGGGCATCAGCTAGAAATCAAAAGGTGCTTAATCCTTGCTCTCCTACATGCTTCTTGCATTAACCTGGAGTTCATGCTATTCTGAATTTCACTATACTCCCTATCTTCCCCCACAAAATGAAAATGGCAGCTGCTACATACTGAGCCCAGAGCTAGGAATATAAATGCACGAAGTTCGGAAACTCCTCAGATACCACCACAATCATCTCCCGTGAAGTTTTGAAGAAAAGGGTCCTATCAGGCCAGTATCTTACGGCAATTCTGTTTGGGGGTGAAAGCATTAGAAATAAAAATAATGAGACAGACTTTCTAGTAATATATGCTGGCATATATCTGAAGTCCCAGGTCTTTGAATGGTAAAGAATCCAAGCTATGCAAAAGTCTGTACAAACAGCAGGCATGTACCAGATGAAGCATACTATTTTGTCAACATGAAGAAGGCACCATCAGTTATTTTTTATATGTATATATATATTATATATTTAGTGTGTGTGTGTGTATGTATATATGTATATATATAGTGTGAGTGTGTATGCATGCATGTATTCTATTTCTATCTATCTATATAAAGCTTTTCAGTAAGTTTTCTGTTACCCCATGGCTCTGGGCAGAAGGACTTGTCAGCAAACTCTCTTGTGATGAACTGGTAGAAAAAACAGAATTGATGGACTGGGGGTCTTTACAGAAAGGGATAATAAAATTTACAGGATGTCCCGCAGGGATCTCAGTTGTTCTGGATGTTGGGATGAGGCTTTTGTGGGCAGCCCTAGAACTCCACGTGTTCCCCAAATATTCTGAACCAGAATAAGGATAATGGTAAAGATTTTATCATCACTGCAGATCTGATTGAGCTCCCTGGGTACCAGCTGCCAGCTGCTGTCCCCATTCCCTGCCACCTTCCACACACCTCTGATAACTCCTCCCTGTGCTTTGAAGGGAGAGAGGCCCGCCACATAAGAGCACTGCAAGAAAGATCACATATTTTGATTTCTCACTTTTCCATAGATTTTCCACAGGGCACCCTATCTCCTCCAGCTGTCTCCTCCTCACAGTGATTCTGAGCCTCTCTGCTTACCAGCTGCACTGAACAGAAAACCCCAGCTAGGCCACTAGCTGTCCTTGCAGGCCACAGACCCAGGGGTTGCCCATCACCTCCTCTCACTTACTTTAAGCTTCCACTGTTGGGATAACTTCAGAAGGGGAGTTTTGCCAACATTAGGTCAATTTCAAAAGATATTCTCACTAAAACACCCTAAGGAGCTAAGGCTCCATTGCATTTGGACAGCAAGACTTGGTCCATATTCTGTAATTTAAATTTAAGATTTGCCTCTTCATAATTTAAAAAGTTTACCTCAACATTGTACACGGTGTGAATATACAGTGCAACACTGAAGAGTTTTGCTTAGTGTGAGAGCAATAACTTCACTTGTGGTTTGCTGCAAATTAGGCAGTTTATCCTACTGGCTTTACAGGAGGCCAAAGGTCACTCTGTTTTGTACTCAGCACATTCAGACAGAGCAGGATACCACAAAATCAGCTCAGTTAAGGCTACACATAGTGAACAAGACACGGTCCCATTAATAGTAACAGGCCAGCCCAAGCTGTTTGAGACAGCATCCACAAATAAGCCATACATACATTCAGCAGTGCTGACTTCTATTGCATTTTAGAATGCTCTTTTTAAAAAACTAAATGTTAACCAAATGCTTTATTTGCCTAAGCATTAGGATCCTTATCTTCTAGCATGATTCAAGAAAGGTTTCACAACAGACTGGATACTGAGCTATTTACTTCTGAGAAATAGAACTGTGACCGTAGTAACATATGAGTTTGGTTTGCATAAATTTGCCCAGCTTGTGCTTGTATCAGCGAGATCCCAGGCACGAAGCCGTTCTTTCTGGTAACAGCCTCCTCCGTCTGAGAGCAGCTTTCTGGAAATGAGGCAGGTTCCCATATTCTCCTCAGATGAATTTTATTTCTGATCTCAGGCCCAACAAAGATATAAAAAACCAGCAGTTTTCCTTACTTAAAGCTGGTTCTCTTACTTAAAGCTATATGCAGATCTGAAAAAGTAGTTTAGACATTAGCTACTCAACTGAGTATAGGAATAACTTGATAAAAAAAAAATACTGGGATTAGCTTAATGAGATCATTTGACTAGTTGTTCTTCCTTTACAACAGAGAGGCATGTCTAATGGGGGGCCATACAAGACCTATATACACACCACACTGAAAGTAGTCTGAATATAAGGAATGAATGCACAACTTTGCAGGAAAACAAACAAACAAACAAACAAAAAAACACACACATTCAGCACTGCTCCACATCTTCTGAGGTGACTCCGGCACCTCAGCGGGTCAGGCCTTTTACAAGCTATTTTGTTTCAGACAAGCCCTCTGGAAACAGCTCCGAGCACTCTGGAGTCGGTGCTGAGCCCGCAGCGAAGGCACTGAAAGTTCAGCTAACCAGGAAGAGACTTTAATAAAGGAGCTCCTTAGCGCCCAGACATCCAACATTTCATCTGTCATTAAAGCTGCTTTAAAACCCGTGCTGACATAGCATCTTTCACAACATCCTGCAATCACAGCCTACAATCATCTTAACAAAGTCATTTGAGTTCTTGAAACATGTACATATATATGTATATTATATACACACACACACACACATGCACAAGATACGGGTAGCTAAGAACTGTGATTTATTTTCTCCCGCCTCTGCGGCTGAAAAACGTCTTTTTGGTTATTTAGGAGCAGCCGAGTGTAAACAAGGCAGCCTGCGGGAGCCTGGCGCCCTCCCGGGCCCGCTGCCGTTTGAGGCGGCAGGTTCGCTCCGCAACTAAAAATAAAGTCCGCGCCGGGGAGGAAGAGTTTGATCAGCGACCGCCTCTGAAAACTCGCGCTTGTGCGTGTGTATGGGGGCTGTATTTTGTTAATCACTCGCCCCGCTAGCAAACACGGCGGCGCACGGGGACTCACCTGCCCGGCGGTGTCGTAGAGCCCCAGCAGATACTGCTTGCCCGCCACCGTGACGCTCACTGCAAGGCAGAAACAACGCGCGTCGCTACCGGGGCGCCCAGAAAGGGGGACGCCGGCGGCGGAACGACCGTTAAACGGCCGCGGGGCACCGAGGAGGAAGGAGGGGGAACGACCGTTAAACGGCCGCGCTGGAGGAGCCGCCGCGGGGCACGGAGAAGGGGGGAGAGGGAACGACCGTTAAACGGCCGCTGCCCCGCGGCGCTCACCTGCGTAGTGGTCGAAGACGGTGGGCACGTACTCCTCGGGGAAGGCGTCGTTGGCGTAGCTCATGAGCAGGCACGTCTTGCCCACGGCGCCGTCCCCCACCACCACGCACTTGAGCATGACGGCGCCGCTGCCATGGGCCATGGCGGGAGCCGGCCCCTCATGGCCCCGCGGGCGCGCCCCGCCGCGCCGGGCCCCCCGGCATCGCCGCCGCCGCCGCCGCCGCTCAGCGGGCGCCCCCGCCGGGCGCGGCCCCGCCGCCGCCGCGCTGGGCCCGGCGGCAGCGCCTTCCCCGGCCGCGGCGGCAGCGCGCACGGGAACTGCCCGCCCGCGGCGGCGGGGACGGCCCCGCGGCGGGGCGCGGCCGGGGCGGGGAGTGCGGCGGCGGCGGCGCCCCGCGCGTGGGCGCCGGGGGGAGGTTTGGGAGCGAGCGGCAGACGGCGCCGGGGCGCCCCGCGGAGCCCCGCGCCTCTGCGCGGCCCCGGCGCGGCCTCGGCCCTGCCGGCGCCTCCTTCCCCCGGCGAGCGGGGCGCCGGGCACCTGGCCATGCTGCATCGCTCATCCCGCCGCAGACTGCATCGCGTCCCGCCGGGCCCGTAAGTGCGAGAAGAACCAGCGGGAAACAATTCATTTCTCTATTATCAATAATATGTTTTTTCCAAGAGTGAGTTTATTGTCTTTGGGTCTGCGGTTCATGACTGAGTAAGTATCTGTGAACATCGCCACGTGCTCTGAGCAGTCCCGAGTTCGTACCTGACAGCCTGACGAGCCGCAGAGCGAGGGCTAACGAGACTGGACACCGCGTGAAGAACCGCGGGTGAAACCCCCCTCCCTCGAATGACCCTGGCAAAACCGCTCAGAAATGCAGGGATTTCATGAGCTTCACGTTTTCGACTGGTGTGGACTACACTAACAGAAGGTATTCGCCTTTGCTAGTCAGTATTTATTCAGAGATTTCTGCTGTAAGTCCAACCTAGCGATAACAAGACAGAGTGCATAGAGATGCAAAGCACAAGCACTCTACGTAGTATAGTTTGTTTCTGTTCGACACAAACATGCTTGATGCAGAAAGATAAATGTAAACCCCATATCCCAAAGCCTATCTGAGTACTCAGTAAAACCTATTCTCAAATCTAGACAAAATAGAAGAAAAAAAAATGCATTATGCATTTCTTTTCAGTTTGGTCAAACTTTCCATGGCTCCTGACCGCTGAAGCAGTCCACCCAAGACTGCTCTGTTGCTCTCTCTTCCAGAAACTGTGTCAGTCCGGACCGCTGAGCACAGACAGCTTTGTTCTAACACCACGAGCTGTATTCTCAGCCCTCCAGAAAATATGTCAGCTATAAATGGAAGGCAGCACCTTAGCATTTACAGAGAAGTCAGCTGGCAGCCAGCACGGGACTCGGCATCCAGGTGCCCTGGCCTCCCAGGGAGCACCTTTGCCTACTAAGCAGGTATGTCTTGCATGAGCAGCAACTTCGGGATGGGTTTTGGGAACAGGTCCAGGGTAACTGCTTGGTTGCAGTGTGACTCGTGCTACCTCTCAGAGAGCACCTTTGAGAGGCATCAAGGTGCGCTCGAGGGAGTTGAAAGCAAGTAAATACTCAGATGGGTCAGTGGCCCAGGTGACATCCACGTCCCATTTGCCGCACTGCCAGTATAAAGGATACATTGAAGAGCAAACACCACCACAGTTACGGGCAACCAGAGCCCAGGCTGCAGCCTGCACGGGAAATGGGAAGCATGTTTCCTCAGCCGGGGTGCTTGGTCACGCCAGCGTTGCTCCACTGTTCCTGTAATCAGTGTGTGGAGCTTGCACAACCTCAGCCACATCATTCTCCTCCATTCCCCCACCTCGCCCAGGCATTGCGCAGCTGACTGCACTGCCCCAAATACTGAGAGAAAATGAAGGTACAGAACCAGCAAACTAAAATGCTAAGCCTGGATCTCCTCGAGAGCCCGGCTTATCACACAGTCCTGGTGAACAGTGCAGCTGGCAAACTGGAACCTCTTAAAACCTCAAATGGCCCCAGGTCTAAACCACTCCACCCTGGGGGGGACAGAACTGCAAATGCTCAGGCTATTTCATCTGCGAAGAGCATTTCTTGTGCTCGTTTTGCACCTTTTTCCAATGCTGTTTTCATGCAAGCATCCATAATGATACAGTAAGGAGAGTGGAACAAGGAGAATAAATACGCTCATTGAGAACTCCTTTAAGTGGATTTTCTTTTATCTTTTCCAAATTGCAGTGGCTTCCTAAGAACATGTCAAACCCTGACATAAACTGACTTAGTTCCATAGTAGAACTCAACTCAGTTTTATTTTGGCAAAACAACACAAAGAAATCACATCCTTCATTCAAATAGATTAGCAATCCGTTATGTGTAATACTGAGTATCCCATTTTTCAGTGGTACAAACATAAAGTGTTAAAATAATTGCCTAAGACAAATGCTTTTTAAATGTCTTCATTTAAAGATACTAAATCTAGTAGTTTTTTCCTGATTTCTTTCATAAGGTAGTAAAATAAACAAGCATTAAAGGTTAAAAGGCATCTTATTATCTTACTGGTCTTTAAAATGTACTTTTATGTTTCTTTGTTTACTATAAAGTTGTTGGGAAATGGAAAACAGTCCAGAAAAATCTCTGAGTTTTCTCAAAAAAAAAAAAAGTCTAAGGTCAATTTGTAACCAGTTATAACTCATGCACTGAACTCCTACCTCCGCATTGCAAATGAATTCTGGGCAGGCTATTTTTTTTTTCCTTTGCAGAATGAAAATTTTGTTTTGTAGGACTTCTGTAAGACCTCTTTATATGAGGCTGATCACTCCCTGAGAGGAAGAAACACAGCTGGTTTGGCTTTCGAAATACAGCCGTATGCTGAGTATTGAGGCCAATAATGGAGAAAGATGTGCAGAGAAGAAGCTCTAAAAAACTATGGATATTCCATGAGGAAACAAATATAGTAAAATCCAGCTAGATGAAAGAAGAAAAATGTTTCTTGGGAGGCAATTTTTAGGATATACCAACTTTTACAAATGAGAACGTGGAGTGGGACCATGCAGTTCTTGTAACTACCTGAAAGGAGGTTGTAGTGAGGTGGGGTCAGTCTCTTCTCCAGAATAACTACTGATAGGACATGAGGAAATGGCCTCAGGTTGCACCAGGGGAGGCTCAGGTTAGACATTAGCAAGAATTTCTGCACAGAAAGCGTGGAAGATCATTGGAACAGGCTACCCAGGCAAGTGGTGGAGTCACCGTCCCTGGCAGTGCTCAAGAACCGTGTAGATGAGGCACTTAGGGACGTGGTTATTAGACATGGTGAGGAAGAGCTGATGGTTGGACTTGATGATCTTGAAGGTCTTTTCCAACCATAATGATTCTGTGATTCCGTGATTCTATGAATCATAAAGTCCTTGATGTGAGTTACCAGCAGTGGGTAAAATACCGGGGAAAGGAATGTAGTCGACCAGGCCATAGCAGCAGCAGTGAAAGCCCTATTTGGTCTATGGAAGAAGGCAGTAAGTATTATTAACCTAGCTAAGATTCAGAAACTTTGAAAAGATAAATCTGTCTGTCTAAATTATCAACACATCATTTAATCTCTGAATTTACTCAGCATTTTTATTTTCCTCAGTGTGCTGCCACTCTGTGCTGCATACACTCTTGCATTCTCCGTCCAAATGCTCTTGTTCATCCTGTTAGATAACCTGCACAGTCTCACTTGGACACTGAATCTGCACCATTCTTTACTGGCCACACATCTCAGTACAGAGGTAGGTAGACGGTGGGTAAAGTGATTTCATGGGACTACTCAGTACATAAAATGCCCATTCCCAGGAAAATCTCAAACTGATATGCAAATAACATTCCAAGCCTATTAGATGATTCATTTTTTTAAGCATGCCTGCATTCACAATGTTGAAGCCATGCCTTATGAGTCTCTAAAACAACCTTTAAACTTGCAAGAAATTAAGTCTTTATGAAAGTCAGTAAAAAGGACAATGTCATTTGAATGCCCCGTTTATAGCATCTGCCAGCCCAATCAATCTCTCATTTTCAGAGTTTGCCTTCACTGGGGTAAGCAGCAGAAGATGATACTCAATGGACATAACAAAAGCCCATATCTGAATTGGAACGAATTATTGTTGTCATAAGTGACAAGAACATTTTTACAATTTATGAATCACATCATTACAATTTTGGTAGTCTATCCAAGATTATGTAATGCAGACAATGTTTATGTTTTAAAGCTAAGTATAGAGGAAACAAATTGTATTTCTCTAATGTGCTGAAAATGGGTAGGCAATTCAACAGCTTTAGATAAAATCTTTGTGAATGGCAGTATCTATTCCATTCCAAATATTTTTTCATCACTTTTTTTTTCCTTTTACAAGAGCACTGGTGCTAATTTCCTCCTAGTTTAAAAGTTCCTGAGCATGTGCTTGTTTCCCTCATAACATTCTGCATGAATACAGTCTTTGAGTAAAGGCATGCAATATATAAAATCAGAGCGAGAAAGAATGACACGAATTGGGTCATCTGCTGAAGTCACCCGACTGTGAGAGCGCACATGGTCTTTAGAGCCCCTGATTCTCATCCCCGAACAGGGCAGAGCAGCACAGGCAATGCCACTTGTTCACTTAGGAGACCACCCAGGTACAGTCTCTGTATGGAAAGTTCTCTCATTCTTCTCTTAAATTGTCTCATTATATTGTGCTATTAAAGCTTGTGATACCTGATTAATCACTCTGAAAAATTTCTTTCCTTCTTTGCGTGAATAAGTAACTGGTGTAAAGTTCACTGATACTGCTGGCAGTCTGTAATTAACTTTATTGTGTGGCTTTATGTTTTGCAGCAGCAAAGTGATGGCACCAGTCTCTGGAACCCATTAGTGACAATGAGGTACAATGTTTAAAAATAAAGTTGGCACTAGACAGTGAAAGTGTCACCATCACTAGTTTATAGGCTTTTTCTTAATAACTCTAGTACCTAAGCTTTAAAGGTGGTCCAAAAAAAAAAAAAAAAGGAGAACCTCTTTGAATCATATGACTTCCATGAAAATAAGATGCTCATGGCAAGCCAAACAGCAGGGAATATAGTATACTCCTCATAAACTTCCCTTCTGAGTAATATTTTATTTTTATTTTGAATTCTCTTTGTTTGACAGAGTTTTCGGTAATAAAGTGCCCCGATTTCAACATCATAGCTTAGTATCATAGCCAACAAGTACCATTCACCTCTGGTCTTTGATTCCTCTAAGCATCCATCCCAAGAACACATTGGCTCTTGAGAAAAGAGTGCACTGGCACACTAATTAATCAGTATTATACCATATTACAACAGAGTCTATTGTCATTAGTTAAGATGTTTGTTTTGGATAGAAACTATTCAAATATAGAGTAGAAAACAATTTATCTCTCAAAGAATTTGTGATCCAATCCCTGAAAAAATTCAACCAGCACCCAGCACAAAAAAAGGGAGAGCATGTGAGTGCGGTCAGAATTAAAAATGACACAAGCCAGCTCATACAAACAGCAGGTACCTGCCTATCTCTGAGTTTTTCTCTCCTAAGAAATAGCTGTTGAATTGTTTTTTTCTGGCTACTTTTCTTGAGATCTCTTTTTTTTATTATTTTCTCTCTGTACATTGATTTCTGTAGGTTTATTTATCTCATGCTGACCTCTGTAATACCTCCCAAGTTAGTGTTTGCTGCCAAGTTCATTGGCATGCTCTTTACCAGCCCTTCTTGGGATATTAAAGAAGAAATTAAATAAAACATTACTTTGCTACAGCTGGAAGTGAAGATTCTTGAAGGAGAAAAGAAGAAGGAAAAAGAGAGGTAATAGCCAAAAGCAGAACGAAGGATTTAAGATGAAGGTGGAGGGAGACAAATAAAGGAAGAGATACTGTAAAGTGGGGGTGGAAGATACATTAAAAAAAGGAAAGAGAAACAACCAACTAAAAAAGGGAACAACAGTCTCCCAGTCAATTAACCTCTGAGTAGCTACTTAATTTCAAATACAAGAAATTCACAAACTTAAGCCCATGCCAATAATTAAGCTTTTATTTTATTCAAGCCAAAATAAATTTCAATTTTATACACAAGTATGTAAAGCACCAGAGGGAATAAATCTCTTGGAAACTTAAGATTATGGCACCTTCCTCCCTCCAGTTTCTTGAAAAATCTGTGCTTTTCCTAATGTGTAAACTATACAATCTCACACTTTAAAAAATGTTGCTAGTGTGATATGCAGAAAACATTTGAAATGCTGTTCAGATGTGCTCTCCATGCTTGAAAAAGGTCTACTGACTCGGCACTTACATGGAGATCCATTGGAATGGATACGCTGGAAGCAGATGATGGGCAAAGCCAGTTGGTTATCTCATATAAACATCCCATTTTATATGAGATAACGATAACCAGAGCTATTGCTCTCTATCACATTCCGTAAAAAACACAACACAGAAAAAAAATGAAAAGTCAGAGTTAATTCTATGTATCCATTAACTACTAATTTTTCTGTAATATCATTACTGAACACGTAATAGCAACAGCGATCACTGTGGAAGAGTTGGAGGCAGTGGAATGACTAGTGGAGAGAAATCCTTCATTGCACTTTGCTTGATATTTCTTACGAAGGGAAGCTTTCAGGCTATAACAAAATATCCCAAACCATTCCTACCTGCAGAGAATAATGGGAGGGTCCTAAGAGGGCAGAAGGCCCTGCATAGATTTCGCTTGAGGATCTACAAAGTTGTGCTTCCAGTAGAGAATGAGGAAGCAGATCAGGCCATCTTTCCTCTGCCACTTTCTTCCATACAAAGGCACTCGCCAGATACCTGCTCCTTGGATGCGATTGTAGCTTCAAACCGTAGCCCTTAAGTGACTATCAAATGCACCATCCATCATCCATGAACAGTGAAGATAGCGGATAGGCTGTCAAAACAAATTCAACTTGACTAAAATCAAGGACAACTCAATGGCAACATTGGGTTGCCATTGCTGGGCTGTATCTCACTGGCCTCTACAACTGTGACTACACCACAGCTCAGGCAGAGGCGCTCACGGTGTGCGTAGTCCTAACTCTGATTTCCAGCCTTTCCTGGTCCTCTCAGTACATCCTGTGGGCAGAAGAGTAAAGCGATCCACCCAATCTCACTGCCAGGAAAACCCCCCTTCATATTATAAGAGTGTCCAGCTAGTTGTTAGGATAGTTTTCACTGCTCTCAGTGGCTGCTCCCTGTGATCCAGAACAGAGGTCTTGATGCTCCTCCCTATTCAGAGACTGAACAGGATAAATGACTATTCAGTTATTTATTACTGGGCTATGTGTTAAAAGAAGGCAATTCCCTTGGGCTGCGATCTGGTGACAATTACTTGCAGTTCACTATACATTTTGTAGGGAAAAAAGTCTGTTTCTCAGTGTTTTCCTTTTTGTTTTTGTTTGTTTTATTTATGCAGTTACAGTTATCACCATTCTCAGGTATGGCAGAGAGGACCACGCAAGCACTTTCTCTATACACTTACCATACTCTCTGTATGTTACCTACATGGCTTTCCACAGCACCATAGTATCCGAGCATCCCTTTCATGGTTGCAGTCACCCTGAGGACTATGCACTCTGAATCATTCCAGTGCTCCAGCTTGGACAATCCAGCAAAAGGGAGAATGAACTGAGGTCTTGGACCTTGGCTCCAAACCAGACCGCAAGAGGCATTCTTGTTAGAAGGATGCGACCGGGTTTTTATAGGGAGACATCACCTTCCTGTTAGCATGTATATTGGAATGAAGCTAATCACTGGGAATATCGCCGTGCCCGGGTGGACTCCTGAGCAGTGCTGCCTGGGAGAGTCCTAGTTGCTCCAGGAGGAGGAACTGTTCCAGGGATGCAGCAGTGCTGACAACACACATCTAGCACCCAAGAATGTTCCCTGGCCTTGTTTAATTTACTAGGATAGATGTAATCATTGTGATTGCAAGGCTTAAGTGCCATTAATCTCTTTTTTAGTGTATCTACTAATTCCAATGCAAATTAATTCCTTTGATTCTTACCAGTGTTCATTAACTTTTGATAACTCTGGATATGAGTGTGAACATTGATGAAGTCTGGATCTAATCTTGATCTGCTTGATAAATGAAACCAAATCCCAAAACTAGTTCATCTTCTGCACACTCTTAAGATTCAACTTTAAGGTCAAATGCTGAAGCAAACATTTTTCTTAATTTAGGAATGCTTCACACAGGAAAATTTAACTATATTTTAGCCCATGCCTCTTGACAGTTTCCTCCTGAAACTGCTTGTAAAATCTAGTGTCATGGGAAGGTAAAGAATGGTGATAGATGCGATTCTGGGAAATGGGTGTAAGGCAGCGTGGAAAGTCTGGGAAACCTGCAGGGTTTCCCTCTTGGTCGTGCTCCAGCATCTGAAGTCACTGCACTGTCAGGGAAAGGATGAGTCCTTGGTTGTCCTCTTGCATTGCTTGTCATGCAATTTTGCACATGGAGGACACTGAAGGGAATTACCAGACCTGAGGATACAGATGCAGACTTGGGGAATCTAATTTATCCTTGGGACTGTAAGCTGCTCGCTGTTAAACATGCCTGCAGCATCAGAGACAGCATAAGGACAGTGTATCAGACAGCATAAAGGAATTCTTTAAGGGTTAATAGCGTCTAAAGTGCTAGTGGCTTATCAGGGCTGGAAGAGAAAAGTGAGCTGGAAATTTTCTCAAGCAGGGCTATGTATCTCCTGATAGGAAACAGAGGGAAGCAGAGACCCATCATTTTTTTTTAGCTGTTCTTTTGTCATCACACTGCCTATAATTTCACTTTCCAAAAATTTCAGTGAGGGATGATAAGCCCTTTTCCAATATAACAATGTGCATGAAATGGGCAGAGTAATACCTCAGAATCCGTGGGTTCCCTTTAATTCATTTCAGGATGTTGTTGTTACAATAGTAATTGCACCCACCTAAAGAACCTCTAAGATCTACAAAAAATATGACTTACTTTCGAATTCACAAATTCTAAGATTGAAAGCGGAAGTCTTCTCACATGTTCCAACTAATGCCCCATTCCTCTACCCAAAAGAAGTATGACCAGAGTGCTTTAGAATGGCTGCAAAAATGCCAGGGGTAAAGGTTGTGGATCTCTTGATTGCTATTTTGGATTGTCTGTTGCTTCTAATTCTAGTTCCCATGTTGGTCATCCGGCTTCATGTAGCCAGAAAAGCCATCAGAACACTTTACTTCTTCTGTAGCCACAGTGAAGTGAATTTACTCTGCTGTGCCTTTCCTAAGTGGTACTCTATAGGAGCAAAATCCCTTGGAGCTCATTCGCATCACATATGTAAATGTTCACAGACCTCCCAGCTGACTCCCAGCTCAGGAGCCTGATCCAACTCTACTTTCAAAAGAAAAAGGGAAAGAGTTAAGCGCAGAAAGCTGCAGCAGAAGCAGAGGAAGGGCGCTTCTGCTAACAACAGCTTTGGTGCAAGCGCCCTGCCACCTGTATCGCTAACTGCAGGACGCCAGCCTTTCCCTCTGGACAGTGGACAGGACAAGGGGTAATGGGTACAATTTGAAGCAGAGGAAGTTCCACCTCCATGTGAGGAAGAACTTCTTTCCTGTGAGGGTGACAGAGCCCTGGAACAGGCTGCCCAGAGAGGTTGTGGAGTCTCCTTCTCTGGAGATCTTCAAAACCCGCCTGGATGCCACCCTGTGTCCCGTGCTTAGGTGTGATTTTAATGGGAAGTTGCCATTTTTAAGAGCCATCATTATAAGGGATTTTTTTTTCAAAAGATTGCAACCGCGTTAGAGAGCATCACTGAAAACTGAACACAGCATTTCCAAACCAGAGTCAGTATGTCTGTGTTGTCCTGTATACAGATTGCAAGCTCTTTTTTTTAGCAATAATGCGGTTTTTCTACCATCTTGCTTTTATTAAGAAACTAATGAGATTATTTTTTCCTAAAAATCCTTGCTCTGTTGTCATAATTTCATGTGACTTCCACCTTACTTATTTTCATTATAATTTTTGTCCTTCTAATTATGAAGAAAAGATAGAAATGTGAACCCTAAAGTTGCAAACAGTAGAAATCACAAATAAAAAGGAATCAAGATTTTTCAGAGGGTCTGATGGTGGAATTTTGGGGTCAGGCTCACAGGTGCTGAATGTTTGGGTCTAGCAACACTGCTAGTTGCTACACTAGGAAACCTTGAAAAAATGCCTTAATGTCACACAAGAGTTTGATGTTTCCTTATATTCTTCCTTCCTCACACTAGACTAGTACCAAATCACACACATTGCTTCAGAATTCCAACATTTCCCAATCCGGATTAATTCACATTTGGAGACAGGATGTGAATCAGGCTGTTGTAAAAGGTTCAGATGCAGTGCCAACTTGTATGCTTTTTCTATTAAGGAAGTTCTCAGAGAATTTCTTGCATCTATAAAACTCTCTCATTGCACAGCTTATTTATCAAATGCAAAAGCAGACCTCTGCAAACAAATGCAGTAACACAGCGGTTCCTCAAGAACTTGCCACAGTTGGAGCCTCCGTTGTACCATGGTCTATAGTAAGACGTTGCCTTCTTCAAGGAGATTTCAATCTGAATAAATCAGCATACTTCACAGGTATCCAAAATGCAACAAAAAAAGGCCAGAAGCAACTGAGAGAAGACCAGGCAGGGCACACACTTAACTGTTACAGATAATGCAAACAGAACTTGCAGCCCACAGCCTGAATTGCACCTTAACAGCCCAAAGTGAGCAAAAGAGGGGCCTGACTCTGTTTCTTCATTTATTAGATACTGTGGAAGTGATTTGGCTCTGTATGTGCCATAAATAGGATATCCTCCCTGTTTCCTGCAGACATGCAATTCCATTTTCTGCCCAAGGATTTAGGCCACTGAGGACTGCAAGCGATGCATTAGCACCACACATTCTAATTAAACACTAAAACATTGTATGAAGATTTAAGTGATTCAAATTTGACTGTGTAAATGATGTCCTCTTTCCTGCAATTATTGATACTTGTACCAGAGCTGCATTACTCCTAAGGATTTTGCTGCTAAATTGTATTCAAGACCTGTTCAAGTTCTCCCTTTCCAGCATTTACAGAAATCTCTCCCTTAAATATTAACTTAATCAATTATAGCTGCTTCTGCCATTTTTTGCAGGCCCTGTAGAAATTATCCAGGGTCACAAATTTCCTAGTGCCTGCAGTTTCCATCCTGAGCTATTACTGCCCAACACATCCTCCAGTCATGGCATTTTAGTGCATTAAGTTATTTCTAATCTATAACGCTCCCTAACACTCAGTTTACTACCACCTGGGGAAGGCGTCCTCGTGAGAACTAAAGATTATGAGACTTCAGCATCTTTAATCTCTCTTCAAAAGGCCCACAGGAGCAGAAGGCACCCAGAGTTTTGAGAGGTAATTGCTGGTGATTTTTTCTTCTCTTCGGTTCACCCTTTCCCATTAACAGCTAGCAGACCCTTAGAGAAGAGCCTAGAAGAGCCATTCCTCCTCTACTGCATTGCCTCTCTCCTTTGAGGGCATAGAATGGTCTCACGGGGCAGCCTCCCAGAACAGCTCGCTTCCCACATCCCCAACACCAGTGTCACAGGGAGACCAAATGCTGCCAGCTGCTCCTTCCCATCAATAACTTGTTTACTTTCTGCTCCCTGATTTCAGTGACAGTTCAAATCTGCCCTAGAGCTACAGACACACTGGCTTAGCTGAAAGGCAAAAGTTCGTTCTACGGTGACCAAAAATGCATTACCAGACGTCTGCTAGCAGCAACCTTATCTAAGCATTCCTGCGGTTACCAGACTTTGTTACTAGCACAAACAAGGTATCAGCGAGCTCTGAACTAATTTGATATACAAGTGGCAGATGCTAAGAGCACTGGAAAACAGTAGGAGGCAACGTATAACATTTTCTACCAGATTAAGCAGTACATGGAGTTGTGACTTCCCAGGGATACATATAAATGAAACTTGGTGCGTAACTGATTCAAGGAGAGGCAGATGTATCACTCAGTTGTTCTAGAACATATGCCTTACTTCTCGTCCTCCTCTATTATTTTAAACAAACCTAGAAAACTAAGGTGGAAAGAAAACATATAATTGGGTGTTTAATCCATCCATCCATCCATCCCTCAGTATCCCCTAACATATGCCACTTTATTTCCATGCTGCCTGGGGCACTGGACCCAACTGTGCTGAGGCACGCTGAAGATCTGCCCAGCCTTCTTGTTTTTGGAAGACTCAGCTAAAAGTGCTTCACCAAAAGCAGGAGCAGCTGTAGGGCGATACTGCAGGATACTTGCTACAGGGCTTGTTCTTTTCTATAACCTTTGGAGATAGGTAGAAAGGCAAGAGAACAGCTTGCTGAGGTGTGTATTTGAGGATGTGCTGCAGAATGATGGAAAGCATGAGTTGAATGCAGCTCATTTTAAAAACCTGAAAACTTTATAAATGAAAAAAAAAAGAATAAAGTAGGAAAGTTGAAAGTCTTGAGATTATCCTTTAGATACCCTTCCTCCTCTAAATATCGTTGTTTTCTCTCTCACATTTGTAGTGATCCCAAGTTTGTATATGCAGCACTAACTTCTCTGCTACTTGACTTAATTAGGACCCAGCAGGGCCCAAGGTTAGAGAATATTCTTCTTCACATCCTTTCTTGCCTAGTCTACCACTCTTTAATATACTTGATGGCACTTTCATAATCTATTTCTACTTCATATAGGTATTGAGCTTACAGCATCAGCAACTGCTGAGAATTTGCACAGTCCTGGAAGACAGATTATGCAGGTTTCGAGCAGAACCTATGTGAATCCAAAATGCTTTTCTGCAGCACAGACATATGTACAACTTCCCTCAGCTTGATACTCTGCCACCCTTAACCGCCCTCCTTCAGTTCTTAGCTGTTCCCTCCCGCAGTGAACATAGCAGAGTATAGCTACAGAGTTTGCTGATAAGGTAGCATCGATCCACCAGCCAAAGCAGGCAGCCTTGTAGGGCATTTTGGTAGCTGAGGTGTGTGATAATGGAAAAAGGGAATAGGAGAAAGCTAGGAAAGCTAAGGGCACAGTCCAAAAATAGGTGGGAACACACACCATTTCCTGCGTATGGGGAGTCATGTATCTTCACCAGTTTAAAACTCATTAGATATTAGTAACTGTTTTATTGTACTTAACATGTGAAATAAATGTGAACTGAAATCTCAGGAAATTACCAGGCAGCAGGTTTAAAACAAACAGAAAAAAATTAATTTCACACAGTGCATACTGTCGTTGTGGAACACATAGCAGTGAGTTGTTGCTGCAGCAAAAATGCAAAGATTTGTGGATGGTGGTTCTATCCTTGGCCATCAAATATGATGGTCCAGGCAACCTCTGACCAGGACACTGCTGAATGTTATTTGCCAAAATCTGCTGTAATGTTCTAGGATAAGATCCACTCTTTACAGAGAGACTTTCCCAAGCACCCGCTCTTGGTCTCTGGTGACGCTATGATATCCGGCCAGCTGGACTGGAGCACAGAATGACTTTTCTTGAATTTTGCCTACCATTCTGCATTTGGCTAACAGATTTTATAAGGTGATAAGTACAATGTAGGTGCTCATCTATATGGATTGGTACAGTTCTAGTGAGTTTATGACCTGCATCCAATAGGGGCCTTGCGGGACCTTGAGCAATAAAATGTATTTACGATTCCAGTAACTCAGGTATTACCTATTAAACAGACAGTAATCAGTCTCCTGTGCCATGGATCACAAAGGAAAAAAAAAAAAACCCTCCTTTACTCTTTACTTTCTGTAAATATGTGGGCGTTAAATGGAAATTCATGAAAGAATGGGAATCTGTACATCATTTGTGCTTGGAAATACTGATGCAGACAGCATGCTACAGAACAACAGAAAACACTGGTATACTGCTGTCCTTGCTGACACAATCTGCAACAGATGTGGCCATTCTTTTATAGTCATTAGATAGTCATCAAATAAAAAATACTACAAGTATTTTACTTTTCCAGTGATCGAACACTCCGTGCAGTCATGTTGCAGCTGAGGTGAGAATCATGCAATCCAATATCTGGTAATTCAAGCCTCAAGCCCCAGCTTCTCCAGGAAGGAGACTGTGTTCGCTTCTGCTAAGACCAGCAGGCTTGGAGTTCTGCTGAAACATAAAGGTTAAATTTCCCACTCCAAACAATGCTACCCAGGAGACTGCCCTGGAGCTTTTCACAGGGCAAGGATTTAATTAAATGAAGTCTCAGAATGTGATTTTCATGGTAGGCTGCAATATTCAGTATAATAAGCGACTGCCAAAACGCATGCGCTACGATGCATAGTACTGCTTGGCTTAGACAACTTTTAAGATGATCCCTAAGTGGAGCAACACCAAAGGAGGGGAGGCTTTGCGAGCGGGTTTGAATGTCATAAAAGCAGAGTTAGAGCTTAGTTAATTGTCTCACAGCTGACAGATGCTGCAGCAGCCATGTGACTAGAGCATGACCTCATATTTCGGCTTCCTCCCCTCCTCCCCCAGCGCTGAGGGCAGTGCTGGCACTTAAATAAGCAGAAGGCATTTACACAAGGCTACTTTCTAAGTTACTTAAAGGAGAAGCCTGAATCTGGGCAACGCAGATGCACTTTGGAAAGGTCAGACCACGAAGCAACTTCTCAATAGCAATGATTATGCAAAAACTCTGTTTTCACTTGGGAAGCACATTACAGCTGCTGACTGTCATGGCAAAAATACAGACTCCCAAATCACGTGGGTTTAGGTCATCCCTTCCCAATGCAAAATCTGCTGGAAGGGGCTGTCAAGGAAAGAAATGCTTTTCTGATCTGTTTAGAGGATGAACAGAGAGATGACAGGGCTGCTGCAAGCTCAGGTGTCATCCAGGAGCCTCTTGGGAGACGCTGCAGCAATAAGGAGGTTGTCTCCACCACTGCTGCAGCAGTCACTCCACCACAAGGGTTTCTTTGGAAGTGGCAGAGCCTCTGCCGCTTTCACTTCACTATAGAGCCCTGGAACTTCCCAGAAGGACAGAATGGCTTGGAATGGCATTTAATTTCCTGGAGATTTTCCAGGAGCACTGAGTGTGCCTGCCCTTTCTTTCTTCTTTTTTTCTTTGCATAGATTTTGGACCGCACGGGTCCCGGGAGGTTCCTGGGAAGACGTGATGTGATGATGTTCTCACAAAGGGGAACCCACATTGGCAATTTCCTCAGGTGCAATCAGCCCCGTGGAGGTCGTTTCCTCTCATACCGTGGTTACACAGGGACCAGCGCCAGGGCAGGCTGCGGGTTAAAAGTTCTAAATTAAAGCCTCAGTTTTGGCACTGACCCCTTGGCGACACCGGGCAAATTACACCGTGTAGGAAATGACAGTAGCAATTACTTGCTGAGATCTCTTAGTGAAAAGGGCTGCAGTAGTGGAGAGGTTTTTATATGTTTTAGAGTTTTCTCACAAACAGATCTCCAATTTAAAGCTGCTCTTAGAATATTGGCCCGAAGCTTCCCAGTACTGCTCCAGTATTGTTCAAAAGCTAAAAGATGAGATTTTTCCAAACAGTTGTTCTAGTCTAGCTCTTTTTTCTATTGTTTCATATTGCTTATCTGCCCTTCAGATTGAAATGCATCACGGTATTCTAATTTACCGATTGCATCGGTAATGCTTTACAGCAATTAAAGTGTACTGTTAATATTGATGGTGTATCAGAGCAGGATGGAGTTTCTCTGCTTTTGATAAAGAGGGTTTCAGGCAAATTTCCGTTTCAACTCCAGCAAAGCTTTAGCTTGAGAATCTCTGACTGGACCCGTTAACCTTTACTATGATCATTGCTTCAGAAGTGCTAACGTAGCCATTTGCTGGCCTGGCCCCTTGTGCCCTGCCTTGGCACTGGGCAAGCCGGTTTCTGTCAGGGCCGTGGCCCCGGGTGCTCTCGGGCATCACTGCTGCTCGGGAGGCCCTGCCGAGGCAGCGGGGAGGCCCCCTGCGCCAAGAGGAGCGGGAGGGCGGCTGGCCCCACCACCATGTCCGGTCAGGTCGGGCCTGGCGCGGCGCCGTCTTGTGGTGGCCCGCGGCTCGGAGCCACCACGCGTTCCGGT
Organism: Tinamus guttatus; assembly: GCF_059628265.1. NCBI lineage: Eukaryota > Metazoa > Chordata > Aves > Tinamiformes > Tinamidae > Tinamus > Tinamus guttatus. Next base: position 10,454,159 of record NW_028288742.1, read on the forward strand.
TTGGAGATAAATAAAAGCGTTTGGAGATTAATAGAAGCGTTTCAAAGCCTGTCATGGCTGCCTGCTTCTTATGGCAGCGAGCCAGGGGAGAGGCCAGCTGCTCTGGCAGCCCTGTGAGCCTTGCAGGCACTTGGTGATGGCAGGAGCCATGCAGGTATGGGGCCTCCAGTGCTTCACTAACCCTAGTGCCTTCTCCATGGATCCAAACGTGTCACCAAGCCCAGGCACCTTCTCTGCGTTTCACTAAGAAGCAAAATCCGCAGGCACCTCTTTCTGTCTTTAGCCAGGCTCACAGAATCACAGAATCGTTACGGTTGGAAAAGCCGTTTGAGACAATCGAGTTCAACCATAAGCCCCTCACCACCACACCTGTTAAACCATGTCCTCAAGTGCCTCATCTACACGTTTCTTCAACACTGCCAGGAATGGTGACCCCACCACTTCCCTGGGAAGCCTGTTCCAATGATCTTTCTGTGTGGGAATTTTTCCTAATACCCAACCTCACCCTCCCCTGGCGCACTTGCCATTTCCTCCTGTCCTATCGGAAGTTATTCTGGAGAAGAGACTTTTGGATAAGTTATTTTGGAGGCTCACTACAGCCTCCCTTTGGGTAAGTTGTAGAGAGCGTTAAGGTCTCCCCTACCTGTAGGTGCCTGTATACATTTGGAAATCTAGCTGCTAGCGTTTAGCTCATTTTTTTCTTTGCTTTCTTAGTACTCATTCATTAAATAATTATCAAGATATTGCAGTAATTAAGATTAAAAGCTGTTAGGCTGAAAACATCAAAGACTTTGAACTTAGCTCACATTCTGTGGCATTCATATGACAAAGGTAAAGAAATCGCTTTTATGAGCTAAGGTAGTGCAAGGCCTCTGTGTCAGCATCACCTACACCCTGCACATTCAGGAGCAGAGAAATCTTATTTTTACAAGTCTCCAATAAGACCACATGGCTTGAGCGTAGACCACCTGTCGTTTTATATGACTTATGTACCAGACCTCCCTGGCTGGGAAATTCCCTGGGAAGGAAACTTAATTTAATGTGGAAGAGCCTCAGGATAGGGCCCCTTATGAGTATTACGTGTTGCAATAGATTAAATTTTATTCTAGCAGTAGATTAAATGACAGTATCATTGGCAATTTGTCTAGGGCTTTACAATTTTCTGTTTTGATTTGATCCGGGAATTAAATTAAGCTGCTAAACTCTACTTTCTTATTCACAATCCGCATAATAAAAACAGGAGATCCTCCTGAACATGTCAATGCCCAAATTGCTGGTAGGAGTCCCTGTTAGATTTCTCTTTTAAATTTAGCACAGCCCAGAATAGTAACTCTTACATAATATAAACACAGACGATACGGGACTTGCTATAATTTCAGTGAGAGACTGCAAATTTCCTGTGTTGCAGAATAGCTAAAGCAGATAGCATTAGAGTTGTCCTTCATACAAAGAGCTTGAGCGAATAGCTCATTCTTATGAAGCAGGGGATAAGGTTTCCATTAGATATCAAAATGCATTCACAACAAAGCAGACCCTGACAGATCCTAGCTCCTGCCATGCGTTCCAGCAGCATTGTAACCCCTGTTCACTTCAAAAACCACCAGTGCCTTGGACCTCCTGCTTCTGAGGTTAAAGAGAGATAGTGAGGCAAGAATGTGGACCCAGAGCACAACTGAAGCAGGATCCCTTCAGTGTCTCAGAGGGTGGATCAGGGAAGCACTGTGTGCTCTGAATGCTCAGGCTCTGGAGTGTCTGTCTCTTCCAGGCTCTTGGGGGCAGTAGCTGGTTGAACTTGGTAGGAGTCAACTGTGCTGATAGGCCAGAGACTGTGTGCTGTGGCCTCCCAAGACTCGCTCCAGTACTGCTGTGCTAGAGGAAGCAGCAAGGATTTTCTTTACCGAATGATGGTAGTCGTGTGGAGTCTAGGCTGGGATTTCTGTTTCACAGATACTGTGCCCTCGAACTGCTGGGTCTGAGGTAAAGAATACAGGCTGGACCAGGATTTGACCCTGTATCATTCAATAATATTATTTACTCAGATTTGCTTAGCCAAGAAACATGTCAATTAAGAAGCTACTCCCATATTCAGAGCCTTGTGGAGATCAGTCATACCAGTGTACTGTCCTTGCCATTTCCTGAATTGCTTTAAAAATAAATATACCAGCAAGGCACAATAGCATTAGAGATGTTAGCCCTGGTTGTGCAGAGTCACCCTTGGAAGTTTTGGTCTGATAAGAACTAGTACCTCTGATAATTTCATGATTTGATAGGGTACCTTTTCACACAGATGCAGCCGATTATATAAACAAGGCAGTGGGGTCTCAAAATGTATTTTATTAAAATTACGCATACCTTTTATAAAATATAGTACTGCGGTTTACAAAATCATTCAATAAAATGTTTGGACCACGGGTTCCTCCAAGAAAATGTCATGATTTAATCTGATTTTTGCTGGAATCTTGCTATAAACGTGCCTTACAAACACTAAATGCCCTGGGCTACTCCCTCTTGGTTACAGGGATCTTTGTGCAGAGAGCCGTGACGAGCCTCTACTTAGAGCATCAGAACAGGACATAAATGATGCATAAATCTGGAGCTCTCCAGGGCCGCTTTTCCTGCTCTCTGTGTGACAACAGAAGCAAGTATCTCCTTTTATCTTGTGTGGCTTCTCTATTAAAGTGCACCCTGATACCCTAATCCCTGGTTTTCTGGATTTGAACTGACATATATCCTATGGCTGCAAATGCTAGAACATCTGAGTTACCAATTTGCCCTTAAACCTCTGGGTATTCATGTGCTTAATCACACCAAAGGACAGAAAAGCCATTATTCTCCCAGTGTTTCCCTAATACTGTGGTGGGTTCCTTCAAAAGCCAGGCAGTTTTGCTCACAGTATTTCCTGAGCTTTAGCATTATTCCCCATTCTGAACTGAGAGAAGGTAAATACATGGGGCAAATAGCACGGAGCAACACGTCAGGGTTCTGTTAGCAACTTGGACATCTCTACTCGTATATCTCATAAGTATTCAAATTACAACTAGGGCTTGCACTTGAATTTCACAGAAGGCAGCCAGCCTCTCTTGCATGGAAGTGGGTTTTCCTATGGAAAAATGCAGAACACTAAGCCCTGATCGTAATAGAGTTGTCAAACACAAACAAAGGAGAATATTCAGTAAATGAAACTGCATCTGTGTTTATTGTTTATATATATATATATATATATATATGATGGTAATGCACCTGCTGAGTGCTCACATGGGGGTAACTTCAGCAATAAGGCACTTCTGCGTGTACAATACACATGTCACATCCTGTCTCTGCGACTTCTGGAACCTTCTCTCAGGGCTTGGTCCAGCTCATGGTGCTGTCGCTTGGGCCTCGCTCCTTACAACGTGGTGTCACGAAAATGGAGAGACTTGCACCTAGTAGTATCACTAAAAGTGCATGGGCGTGTGTAAGATGCTGCTGTTCTGTTTGGGTATGAACGGTTAAACTAGACTTCTGCGGAGTGTCTTCTGCGCTCTACACACCCGCAGTGGGACTGAGCCACAACCATTGCACTGTGCCTCGGAGCTGCTGCTCCCAAGACTCAGCAGCCAGAGCCGGCGCGGGCAGATGCGTTACTGACATGAAGTCCATGCTCCAGAGGCCACACAGAAGGGTTGTGCTTCATTCAGGTAAACCAGGGAGGAAGGGAACAGAGCTGCAGTTGCTGGAGTGCTGTGTCAAGGCCGCAGAGAACCGAAGTGGTAGCAATAGGGTTATTAGCCCTTAGTCAAAGTCCAGGAGTTCCTCGGGCAATATTGGTAATTACTGACTCCATTTAGGCTTCACAGTAGACCTCAGTCCTGCATTCATTAGCCACTGGAAAAGAAAGACAAAGGCTGTTATGTGTTTTAACAGTGTCTCTCTTCTTGGGATGTATTATCTGATCATACGTCCAGTATCTTTAGGTATGATGGGAAGGAAAACTGGGAAGCTGCTGATTTTCATGGCTACACTTCTCCTTGGGAATTTCTGATTAGATGCTCATGTGAGATTTACTGCTGCTTACCATTAACCGATTATCTGAACCAGCTGCCCAAAGAAAAAGCAAGTGGTTGATAGCCTACACTGCATGTGGACATGGTCTGTGCAGCACAGCACGTTTAGGTGATAGTGGTCACAAAGAGGAGTAAAAGCAGCTGGAGCCCCCACTCTTTCAGTGACTGCTCTCAGAGTTTTCACTCGAGCAGCAGTACATGTCCTATCAGTAGTATTTGACTACTTGGCCCCTTAGCACCTACTGAAATTGTCCCAAACTATCCAGTCTTCTGATCTAATGTTGTCACTCTTCAATCCCTTCTTATCAGTAGAAAATGAATCAAACTTCAATTTCAATATGTAACACAGAGCTAGGTCCGCCGTTAAAGGTGGACCTTTAACGCCAGTTTTTGTCTTTGGCAGTAATAGTTTGTTTGGCAACACTTGTGGAATTTCTCCAGTTTCATCTTGATCAAAAATAACAGCTCAGTGAGCACTTCTGTGATAATCAAAAGATCTCCCTCCCCTAAATTCCGAAACAGGCTGAAGTAAAAGAAGTTTCAGAAGTTAGGTGCTTAGACTGCACTTTCTGAAGGTGCCCACAGAAGGGAAACTGGATATTTTTGGTCACTTATGACTCAAGATTTATTGAACCAACCACCTTTTTCATACGGAAATGACCTCCTCTCTATTATGAGCCTAAGGCTCTGCAGTGTTGGCAAAAATATAATACAGAAAAAAGAAGCACAGCAAAAACTAAGCTATACATTTATTAAAATAGAAGAAAGAATAAATTTTGACAAATCTCACATAAAGATGGTGTTTCAGACTTAGTGCCTCCTTGAGGTGCGTCCATCTTTCACAGTGGACTGCACCAGACATGTTCTTAGCGCTACAAAGCCAATCGCTTCCCCATTTTTTCTAAGCTCACATTTTCAAAAATCATGATCCAACTCCAAAACCATGAATGACATAAAGCTCACAAGGCTTTTATTTTTAAGCAAATAGCAGTCTTAGAGTTCTTTAATTTGTCATCTGGTTTCTGGGTTTCAGCTCTTGTTCTGAAGTTCGATTCTTAATTATGAGAGCAGGAAACTTGAAAAGAAAGCTTTATTCTATCATCTTGTACCTGACTCATCTTGTACTTTCATACCTGATTACTGACCGTGATAGGCACTAAAATCCTGAAGAGCCAGCAGTGTTGTTTTTGATTTGTATATGCAGCTTTCACAGTGAAAAAAAAAAAGGGGGGGAAAAAAAGAAAAAAAAAGGGACAGGAAGGGAAGGAAAAAGAAAAAAAGAAAAAAGAAAAAAAAAGGAAGAGAAGAAAAAAAGGGAAGGGAAGGGAAGGGAAGGGAAGGGAAGGGAAGGGAAGGGAAGGGAAGGGAAGGGGAAGAGGAGAGGAGAGGAGAGGAGAGGAGAGGAGAGGAAAGTGAATTTAGCAGCACTTAGACGAACTGCTCAAAATATGCCAATTATTTTGCCTTTACATACATACATATATATATATATATACACTTTTTTTTCCAGTGCAAGTTTCTTTTTGAATGGGTAGAGAAAATGTCTCCTGAAAACGAGAAAGTCACAATAAAATATGAAAAAAAGAAAAAATAATGAAAAAATATTTGATTTTAATTCATATGTTCAAGAGCAAGATTTTTCAGCCTCACATCCCACAAACATGCATGAATTATGTGTTTAAAGTGACTTTATCTTGTGTATAAAAAATGTAGTAAATCCAAAACATACTGAAGTTATAGTGTGTTTTAAGATAAGTGAGTTTTGAATCAGGATCTGCTTTATAAATGCCCAGATTTGGACACAGAATTTAAGTGAATTGATGAAGGTTACAGAAGGAGCACGTGGCAGTTGCAGAGACGGAGCCTCAGAGCTTTGCATCCTCGCTGGTGAAAGCATTTCTCTGTTCGCTCTCCCTTACTGCCGCCAGTCTTCCCCGTTGTCTGCTGCTTGAGGCAGATGCAGGAAAAAATAGTCTGTGGACTCCATTCACATATGGTTTGAGCTCGCTTTCCTTAAACAACAGGAGGTACTGAGTCATTTTGGCCTGGTGTAAGAGCAGCGAGGCAGGATGGCAGCACTGAGGCATGGATCAGCCTCCAGACTCTGTTTTTTTTTTTAAATTGCCTGAAAATAGAAGTGTTTCCCCTCGGAGGGAATGTGCCTCTGCCAGCCAGGTAGGGGGGCCATTAATGGTGGCATCTGAGGAAAGTGTCTCAGCAAAATAATTAATGGTGATGACTCATCCTAAATTTTCTGATCTTTATCTTAATGCATGCTCTTTCTCACACAAATGCTCTCACACAAACACTGGAATACGCAGTTGAGCAACAGCGGCAAGTTCATCCGCAGCACAAAAATCAGCTGCCACTTGCCAGCACTCCGCATAGGCCAAACTGCTTTTGAGCCTGGGACTTGGGACCAGACGCCCGTAACGGGGAGCCCGGGCACGGATGATGGTACCAGCCAGCCTCATGATCTGGGAACGTGGGGTTAAGTAACTTGCCCTTGGATGAGGAAAGGAGCCCGTGGAATAAGAGCCAAGCTGAGGTGTTGTACTTCTGAGGCCTGTGCGCTACTCGCTTAAGCAAATCTGACATCCAGAGATGATGGTATGGGGCAAATAGAGAGGTTAGGATGATATATATATATATATATACACACACTTATATATATATAAAAATTTTTGCCTTTTTCAACCCCGTTTTAACGCCAAAAGAAGGAATAATGAGGAAGGACATTTTATGAAGGATTAAAAAGATCATAGATTCTAGATGGTTTAAATCCATCTGATAGTCACTGCCCTACTAATATCCTTTCAAAGCTCACACTGAGAGACAGGTGCTGAGTCACGACATTGTGATTACTGCCATCTTCATAACTCTAGAAAATAAAAGTCACACTTGCTGTTTCATACATATACACATATATACACATAGCATATTTCTACATATATATATATACACACATAGCATATTTATATATATATATATATACACGCATATATACCTACAACTTAATTCCCTTCTATCCAAGAAGACTGAAGGTATTTATCCATTTCGTATCAGATGAAACCACAACATTTCTGGAACACAGGGATTATTTTTTTCATGCTGAGTGTGCTGGGGCTCAGTTTTCCCTGCAAGGTGAAGAGGAACCTGAGGTTGCCCCTCACAAAGGGTTCGGCTATGGTCAGTTGAGCCCCATGGCAGTAGTGGAGGAACGGTCTCCTAAACTGTGCCCTGTTTTGCTTCAGTGCACTCTTGCCACACCGGGAAGTCGTGAGCTGAAAGAAATGAGCGTGAAAAAGCTCCTTTCCCTAATACCATTTTTCCATTGCTGCCTGGGTCCTTATCACAGCCTAGCACTTACTCTGCTTTCTGCAGGGAAATGCAGCCGGCATGGCTGGTTTGTCACAGATAAGTCGTGATGACTGTGGCTCATCCTGCTCTTACGCTGCTTGGAGGGTACTCTGGAGTGGGACTGACTGCAAGACTGAGCGATTTGGAACAGCCATCCCCATGCAAGGAGATTAAAGATACAGGCAGGCAGGGGAAAGCAAGCTCCTGAAATGAAAACGGCAGCAAACCGGAGATGCCCTAGCAGCTTGCCAGGCTGCTAGGTCTAAAAACCACCCTGCTGGCTAAGGAGACACGCACTGGTTAAGGAGACGCGCAGATTTCACTGCAGGCACTCAGCGGCCTTGCCTGGAGATAAAGGCCATATTCCTGAGCCCCCCACCCACCTTTTCAGACTCCTATTTTCAGCAAAACATGGAAAATCCGAGTAGCTTCATAACTTGCTTTCTCTTTGGCCCCTTTCTGGCCCTTCCAAGATTTTCCTGTGCTCTCCAAAACCTGTCACTATCTGCAGAGCAAATCACCTTCACTTATCCCAATACAATGGTCAAAAGACTTCCTTCAGTCCAAGTGCGCTCCTTTCAATCCCCTAAACCCTTAACATCCGTGTTTTTAAAAGCCACTTCCTATTCTTTGTTCCTTCTTTTCTGCTGGGATTTTCCATGACTTCAGCCCCAGCTCTTACAGACCAGTGGGTGCAAATGCAGCCCAGGGCTTCTTCAAAGACAGCCCTGTCTACGTGGAAGACTCTTCATGCACTGACTCACTTGTCTTTTTTTCCCCTTTCAGGAAGTTATGTGACATCAACACGTTGCTGATTCACTTTGTCCCAAGCCTTTCCATGATACAGCAATTCTATAACCTTATCCAGCATTCACAAATTCCAAAGAAATGGATTTTTCTACCTATCATTCTTAATTTAAGAGAAGTGTGGCCTCATATGAGCTTATGGAATTGGCACAGCCTTAAATACGAATGCTACTGACTGGAAACAGGGGGAATTTTACTGTATGTGCTCAAAGGTGAAGTCGAAAATATGAGAGAAAGAACAAAATAGAGGATATTTCATTGCTGTGCATTTGGCATCATTTATAAAGGCTCGGTGAGGAGCACACAGCAATTTCACTGGGTGGTTGCTGGCAAGAGTATAAATGACTCAACCTCCCACTGTGCAGTACTGAGTCCTGTACAGAATCTTTTTCTGTCAAATGTACTGTGTCAACATGATGAACACCTCCCCGACAGGAAAAGCGATGACAAAGAAAAGTCGTGTTGCTGCTGAACAACATGTTGATATCTGCTGTGAAAAAACAAAATTAAAAAAAAAAGCTGCCGAAAGCCAGCCTTTCCACTCCTTCCTTCTCATTTCCCAGGTAAACAACTCCAGTGTTGGGATTTGTTTGTGGAAACATAATCAGATACCATCAAAAATCATAATGTGAAGCTGCCCAGTAACTCACATGTAACAAAGTTACTTGTGAACAGGTATAGTTGCATGGGGATTCTTTTTTCTCCCATAGACTGTTTCTTCCTCAACCCAAGAGGTACTAATACAGTATTAGTACTTAAACTGAGCTATTAGACTAAACTGAACTAATATTTTTTTCCAGGGGGGAAAACTGATAGAAAGGAACTGACTTGTACAAGATTTGCAGCAAAGTAGTGGGAGAGCCGGGGGTTCACTCAGTGTCCTAGAGCAGGAATCTAGGTCAGCTCGCCCCTAAGTGTTGGGGTTTGGGAAATGCTACAAAATCAAGGTATTAGGGCCCAGCGAGCCTCTTCTGACTCAAGGGAGAAGCTGTACAGCACGGAACATCAAAAAAAATGGGTAGAAGAAGAGTGAAGAGAGGATATGTTATAGATATACTACTGGCTGTATACAAATGCTTTCAACATGGAACGCGGATATAATGGGAGAGTGATGGTTTCTATGCAAAAGGATTTGTGTCTTAGCTTTGCGTGGGAACAGGGGTCTCTCGGGGGTGGAACAGAGCGGGAGGAGCGAGACCAGGGCTACAGACTGTTTCATATTCCCTCCCGCAGGGCAGCGCTGCAAAAGCAGGTTCATAATGAGGTTTGTGCCTGCAAAGATGCACCAGCTTTTCCTCTTTTTTGTACTTTGATAGATTGTCAAAAACTTGTTACAAAGTTTCATCTTTTTTTTTGTTTTAGCCAAGGTTTAGCAAGCTCAAACATCTGTTTTTTTTTTTTTCACCACGCTGCTTATCCTCACAGTTTGAGAATAGTGACAAATAGAAATTAATGAGGTCCTCCATACGCTGCTAGAGCCTATATGCCTCTATATGCTTCCATATGCAGATAGGGCCAATGAAAGAGGGCTGATGCAAAGTAACAGGCTTTCTCATCTTTGCTCTCCGTTGAGTGTGCATGAAGGCTGGTGCATGGCGTGGTTAGAAGAGAATTCGGTGGTCACTGTGTTTTTTTGCCTGTTCTGCCACTTAGTCCCATGGCTTTTCCATCACGCTGCTCTCTCGCACAGGGGCAGAACCCTCCCGTTGTTCTGATGTCCTCCAGTGCAACACAGAGCTGTTTCAAGGCTGCTCTGGTCGACACGGCTGCTTCTGATCATGTTCTGTTATCCTCGGTGTATAAAGAAAGCCGGCATTACAGTACAACGTACAGCCTCTCCCAAGAAACTCTGAGCGGTCCCTTACGCGATCTTAAGCCATAACTAAAACCCGAGCAGGTACAGAGCTCTTAATCCTCTTGGAAAACCTTCTGCATGGTCTTTTGCACTCCAGGGTTTCTATATGCTGCTAGTTCAGCCCTATGGCATTTTGCTGTCACTGAAAATAAAATCCTTGGCATGATGTCTGGCCAGATATTTAGCCTCTCTATGCTCCAGTCTTCTCAGCTCTACGTGAAGCTAATAATCCTTGCCCAGCTTTCTCCCGAGTTACATGTATCTGCCATTCAGGTTTGCGTAGCAGCTGAAGGGCATAACAGGGCATAAAGATAAAAGTATAAGATAAGATAAAAGTACATTAGAAATGTCAATATTATTTATTGTCATCATTATTTGCATGATTTACCGCTGTGTTCTGTACACTCCCTCCCCATTTAGGCAAGCAAGATTGGAAGGGGCACCCTGCTGATGCCTAGTTACCTTGCTACTGAAAACAAGATATATAATTGCCCTCATAAATGCATGGAGCTCTAACTAGCTAAGTATGGAGTGTTGTTCCCCCCAGCCTACTTTCATGGACAAACTAGTGAAAGACTGTATCATTCCCTACAGGTAAAAAATCTCATTATTTCCAGCCCAAACATATTTGTGACCCATTTGCACCTTATTTGCCTTTGTGGAAACACTCTTTGCAGCCACCTTTAACTTACATGGCTCTTATCCCTTTCCAGGCTGAAGTTACCTCAAGTACTTTGGGGAAGTGATCGTATCTGTTTTCAGGTCCTTGTTCTGCTGAGCTGAGCTAGCCATGTTTTCTCTGTTTCTTTCCAACTACAGGTTGCCCACTCTATCTTCCCTTTAAAGCCTTTTCTGCAGCTACACAAGCTGCATTTCACCTCGGTTCAGACCAGAGTAACCAGAACTGCATCGGAGCTGCCTCCCTTGAACCTGCTTTTCCTTAATGCCTCTCTCCCATCCTGGAAATGCTCAGGATCGCCTCTCCTGTTTGCACAGCTGCAATGCTCTGCCAGGCCGGTCCTCCCTTTCACAAAATCATTATGGTTGGAAGGGATCTTGGAGACCATTGATTGAGTCCAACCGTAAGCCCTTCAGCACCCTGCCCCTAAACCACGTCCCTAAGTGCCTCATCTACACGGTTCTTGAGCGCTGTCAGGGACGGTGACTCCACCACTTCCCTGGGCAGCCTGTTCCAATGATCTTCCACTCTTTATGCGTGGCAATTTTTCCTAATGTCTAACCTGAGCCTCCCCTAGCGCAACTCGAGGCTGTCTCCTCTCGTCCTATCAGTAGTTATCGCGGAGAAGACACCAACCCCCGCTGTAGAGAGCCGCGAGGTCCCCCCGCAGCCTCCCCCTCTCCAGACCGGATCACGCCGCTCCCCGGGCGCTGCTCACACGCTCCGCGCCCCGGCCCCGGCCCCTCCGCCGCCGGGTCCCCCCGCCAGGCCGCGCGGGGCCCGCCAGGCCGCGCGGGCAGGAAGGCGCCGCCGCGGCTGCCGCCGCGCACGTAGCCCGCGCGGGCCCCGGAAGCGGCGGCCGCGGCCGCACGTAGCGGCGCGCGGCGGGGCACGTCGGCGCGGGGCGGCCGGCCTGGCCGCTGAGCGGGCGACACCGCCGGAGCGACACAGCGACAAGCACCTTAAACACCATTGCCAGATGCGTCCATCACAAACACACATGGCCATATATCACCTCCTTTAGCTCCGTCCTGCCCTTCCCCTTAAATCCACTGTTTGTTTCTTTCCTGCCCACATGGCTGTCTACTTTAATTTCCTTCTCTCCGTCACTGTAGCAGCTTTCATCTGCTGCTTCTGTTGCTGCCCGCACTCACGTGTCAGCACCTGCCCCTTAGCTCTGGGAAAGTGAGTTAGCAGTGAAGGGATAGCCCCAAAAGTCCTCAGTAACGTGTAGGACCTGAGTTCTGGGGATCTCTTCAGTGAGGTCACGCTGCCACGATAATAAAGTCAGCAGGGCTCCATGAAGAAAACGTGTTGCTGTGAGCGGAGATAACCCAGCCACATTCCCCCACACAGTGATGGATGTTCCTCGGAGCAAGGAAGCATCACAGGAGCCACTGGCCCAGTGAAGCTGGGTCTAATTTTAGTCGACTCTGAGTCATGTCAGAGACCAGGTAGCTGGATCCTTTCTGTCCCTAAGATCCGATTAATATCAGAAGGTGTAGAGTGAATCACGTGTGCCTAGCCCTAGTCCAGCTCCTGCTGACGGATTCTTGTGACACCTAGGTTTAGCCTTTAGTGTATGGGTAGAATCATAGAATCACAGAATGCTTAAGGTTGGAAGGGACCTCTAGAGATCATCTAGTCCAACCCCCCTGCACACGCAGGGTCACCTAGAGCACATGGCACAGGACTGCGTCCAAGCGGGTTTTGAAGATCTCCAGAGAAGGAGACTCTGCAACCTCTCTGGGCAGCCTGTTCTAGTGCTCTGTCACCCTCACTGTCAAGAAATTTTTCCTTAAGTTCCTGTGGAACTTTTGGTGTTTCAGTTTGTGGCCATTACCTCTAGTTCTGCCAGTGGCCACCACTGAAAAGCAGCTGGTCCCATCCTACTCACTGCCTCCCTTGAGGTACTTATAGACACTGATCAGGTCTCCTCTCAGTCTTCTCTCCTCCAGGCTGAACAGGCCCAGCTCCCTCAGCCTCTCCTCATAGGGCAGATGTTCCAGGCCCCTGATCATCCTTGTGGCCCTGCGCTGGACTCTCTCCAGCAGCTCCACATTCCTCTTGTACTGTGGGGCCCAGAACTGGACACAATACTCCAGATGCGGCCTCACCAGGGCTGAGTAGAGGGGCAGGATCACCTCCCTCGACCTGCTGGAGACGCTCTTCTTGATGCACTCCAGGATCCCATTGGCCTTCTTGGCCACAAGGGCACACTGCTGCCTCATGGTCAACTTGTCATCCACCATGACGCCCAGGTCCTTCTCTGCTGTGTGGTCAGCTTAGAACACCTATTTTTCTACTTTTCTACAGAGGTAATCATATAACCGTTTCTGACTTCCACTTTTGAAGAGTTAATATACCTCTTGCACCCGAGTTTTCAGGGTAATTATAGAATTCTATTGGTTCAAGTCTGACCAGGTCCTTTACCTTGCAGAGAGAAAGGAAGTAAGCTCCATATATCACTGTCTGGTACAGAGCCAAGGCAGGTGTTTGTCCGCATGCAAAGCTGTTCTGTCAAGAAGTGCAGGCATCTGCCAGTGCCTCCCTCCATGGTGTCCCCTCAAAGGGGTGCAGGTGTGGGAGTAGTAAGAGGCCTTGCTGCTGTGTGCCACTCGGTGCGAGCCATCCACCCTTCATTCCACTGCAGGTTGCTTTTCAGCCACAACTCATAGGATCAGACTGCAGAAATTAGTGTAATTGTTTGTTGTGGTTATTGCATACACTGAGCAGCATATACATGCATGAAAGCACTTGTAACTTTGCACAGGGAAGCTCTGATCACAGGTTCTGTGGAAGAACTTGAATTTTCTGATGAGGTGATGAGACGGCCTCTCATCAGGGGCTTTGTGCCGTGACAGGACTGTGCAATGCTGCATTCATGAAAAGGACCAAAACACAGAAATCTGCAGCCTTTTGGGTAATGGCAGAGTTCTTATACTGCTGTGTGTCTTCTGGGTCAGCTAGAACAGCTTCTCACACCAGGCAAGAAACCCCTTTGGGACAGCCCAAAATCCACAGCACAGCTGGAAATCCACACTGTGGCCTTCTACTGAAACCAAGATAATTCTCTGTAAAAAAGCAAATAATCTTTTTTTTTTTTTTTTCAAAAACAAAGCAGTGCATGTGGTGAGACAAGAGGCTTTTAAGGAAACCTTCCCTACCATTCCCCTTTTAGGATTTTAAGCAGTCTGCAGCTTGTGAAACATTTATACTTACCATCCCTTATCTCCTGGAGTAGCTGGAGAACAGCCGAAGGGACCAGGAAGCCAGGGGAGGGCGGGAGCAGAAGCAGCCGCGAGGCTGGAAGCGCAAGGCGGGTGACAGGTGACTGACGGTGACTGAGGGTGACTGACGGTGTGAGGGGGTGACACGCACGAGCAGGGCTGCACCTTGCGGTAGGGAGCAGAGGGCTGCAGCAGCAGGACGGCAGCCGCTCGCTCCCTTCTTCCCCAGGAATGCCAACCTAGCTGCAAAAGCACGTGCGGAGGCAAAGCGTTTCCTTCTCCATCCAACTCTAAATCAAGCACAAGGTTCCTATTTCACATTGGCTGCAGTAAAAGTCCTTCCTCTTTATTAGTGTTCGTGTCTAGCTGATAATCCAGGCTTGCATGGGCAATAAAGTTTAATAAAAAAGAATCAGCTGAGAACATTTTCAGAATTTACGGCTGGTTTTATTCACTAAATTGAGTTAGAGAGTACAGAATGAGGTTTTGATATATGTTTTGCCTTTTTGCTTGCTCATTTTGAGCGAGTCTAAGCTAGCATAATTTAAATAAAATAACTTAAGGTTTCCCAAGTATTTGCTATATCTCTGCTACTGGAAGAAAGGGAGGCAGTGGACATTTTTGTATGAATGGCTTTCAATATTTAAATAAATTAATAAAACCTAAAATTATTTTTATGCTAAACTAGCATTATTTAAATGTAATAATGCGAGTGAGGACACTAGCATAGCGCACAGTATTTACAGCAACGTCAAAGCTAAGGTTCACAGAGGACTTCTAAAATGCAGCAGTGTGATAGATGCCTGGAGAGAGGTTTGAGTACATGAATCTATTCTTTCTAAATGGTTTCCAGGCTCACAGTGGGGTTTTTGTATAATGTATAATGCAGGTTGAATTGGAAAGACAAGACTGGAACTGACTTCCTGGTTTCTGTCCCCAGCTCTTGCAGGCAGCCATGCCATACAATGTCCTTTATGCCCTTCAGTCGACTCTAATCAGCGTAAAAATAATGGACTGTGTGCAGTGTCTCAAGTGAACTTCCTCAGGGCTCAGAACAACCTCTTAGCACCTTCTGCCCATCTCAGCAATGTATTAGGACTTTATCTGGAAACCTCAGTCTTCCTTTTAACAAATCTTTCCTACTATTTTCTTCCCCTTTTCTTTCTTTGCTCTTCTGATCTTCCATTAGTTTCTCTTTCCTCACTTGTTTTTGCTTAGCTATTGCTTTTCTT
This sequence comes from Tinamus guttatus, assembly GCF_059628265.1. NCBI lineage: Eukaryota > Metazoa > Chordata > Aves > Tinamiformes > Tinamidae > Tinamus > Tinamus guttatus. Next base: position 10,469,365 of record NW_028288742.1, read on the forward strand.
TTTCCTGCTTACCAGTCATCCAGAATCAAGGCGCCTGACAGAAGTCTCTTTAATCTAGAGCCTGACTACTCAGCACTGTTTAAAGCGAGCACAATCTGGCCATTACTTATTAAAAGCAGAGCTCTCAACTAATACCTGGAGAAGAAATCATGGAAATATCAAAAGGAAAATGTTACATGTCATGAGATGTTCCTGGCAATAGTTTTTGTATTTTAGAGTAGCCTCTCGTAGGAAAATGAGATCCTCTTGCTTGGGTTATCTAAGATGGCATTGCACAGACCGTTAGGGAAAGTACCTTGTTAGCTCCTAAGAAGCTGATCAGATCATGTAGCCAGTCTTTGGCACATCCATTCCCTAACTGTACGAAATTAGTTAAACGTTTGGGTGTTTTTTGAAAGGCAAAATAGTTAAATATCAATAAAATAGGAAGACGAGCTCCTCAGGAGCAAAGTACAAAAAAACTCACCAATGACTCATATCGCATGACTAATCTGCCTTGTAATCCTTCTTTCACTCTCACATTTGAGCACTGTGCACTACAATTAGGAATTTCAGCAAAGGTTGATAGTGGAAAGGAAGAACTGGTAACAAGCAAACAATTCCAGAGATTTTTAATATGATATGCAGGGTCACTGCAGTCACAAACAAGTAATGCTTTTCAGCAAAAAAGAAAAGCAAAGATAAGATAGATGAAGATGGAGCAGTACAAGAACAGAACAAATTGGTCTTGGGGCGCACAGAGGTCCTGTAATCTTTCAACGGGCTGTGGAAAAAACACAGCAGGAACTGGTGACATCCAGAGGAGAGCTCAGGTGGGGAGATGCAATGCACTATTTCTGCCCTCACTAGCGCTGTTCAGACTGTGGTGGACAGTTTACCTCCCCTTGGAATGACAGCCTAATCCAGCCATGAATATTGAAGGACATGCATTTGACACCGATTCTTATCATGATGCACTGAAAAACAGTATAATTGCATGGGAGCTTGCCAATGCATTACAGACTGCAGCATTGCTTCATTAGGGAATCCATTCAGCTAGCGCCTTATGGTTTACCCTAAGAATTCTCTGGATACCTAGTTAGCACTGCATTCTGTCATTCTTGTGCTCAAAGCTGCTTTTCTGCTCTCGTATCATAGGCAGGAAGAGCAATTTTCTGGCCACTGTTTATATTTTATTTATTTATAAAACTCAGATGCCTAGCCAATAGAAGTAACATGCAGGGTGTAGGAATGTGTGTGTGAGGTCCCCTGAAACCATTGCTGCTGCTGCTCATTTGTAACCCCCTTGGAGTTGCTCGTAGTTCATAGAGCCGTCACCCAGAACAGGCTCTGGGGACCTCCATTCCTCTCCCTGCCCCAGAACTGAAACACTTGACTGCTCCTCTTGACTGTTATAAAAACAGCACCATGCTCTGTATTAGGCAGCTGTTATCTGCTCTAACAGTGAGATGTAGGATTATTTTTCTGATGAGGATCAGGGATAAAATTAAGCATGGGTGTCCCTTAAGACTTCCTTGGATTAGGGTTTTTTTTTTTCCCCTTGTGATCTTTGTCATTGCAAGAGTTAATGAAATACATGAAATCCCATACTAATACATCTTCAGCTTCTTTCATCATGCCCCTTTGTGGGTTCATTTTCCCATTTTCGTGCTGAGTTATCAAAGGAGGTATTGTATGACCTCGAAAGACTTCCTGGAACTGACCTCATCTGGATAACCACGTGCAGAATAAAGCCTTTGGCTGTCACGTCGCTTAAGGTTTAAGTCACACCTCCACTTTCCAAAGCATCTGCTGAATCCGTGCTGTTGGAATAGAGAGAGGCACACCAGAGCGGAGTTCTTGTGTCAGGATCGCCGCAGCAGGTTTCTCAACAGCACCTGCTCCGTTTGGCTCTCAGCTCAGTGGTTGTGAACAAACTGCCACTTGCTTGAGACACCCTGAGCCTTTCTGCAGTCCGGGGTTTGGATGTGCAGCCAGCAGCTTGAATAACTGAGGGCTCTCAGTTCGGGGCTAGCCGAGTTTCTCCACAGCTGTCCTGCCATCTGGCCTGTTTCTTTTACATCATGCTTCATGTCTCATTATTCTTTTCCTATGAGCTGTCCTTGTGTCTATTAATCATCAAAACTGCTTGTTTTCCCTTGCTTGGGATTTGGTCCTGTAATCTCCTCTTCAGTTGCTTCAGAATTTTTTCAGCCACAGGGTATTTTTTGAGCTGATTGAAAAGAAAAAGAAAAAAAAATCTGACCTCGGTAATACAGGTTTGAACCTCAGCTATGCCTTGTTTATATTCCCCCTCCAACCGAAGAAATTTGGGGATATATACTCCAGTCATGGTTAGACTGTAGCAAGAAACTGTGGAAAGATGACTGTCCGTCCAGGTACTGTAGGGGAGAGCAGGCTCTGGGCCTTGCTCCTCCTCGCCGAGGGATGCTGTTTCTGAGGTATTGCACAGAAAGTTAGCTGGAAATGCTGGAAAGGCAGATTTTTCCATGGTGAAGCTGCCCCTTGGAGGATATCCACAAGCCAGGAGGTGCCTGAGAACAGTGAGTGGGCTTGGGGCAAGGCAGTGAAAAGGGACTTGCTTCCTTCATTGGATGCCAGAGCTGACGCCTACAACTGAGGGTAAGAGGGAGCTCCCTTCAGCTCTCCAGGGCTAGAGGGAAAGGTTGTTACAGCTAGGTGGGAAGGGGCCGTGCTGAGGAGGGCAGGGACTTCTGCTGGCTTCTCCTCTGCCTTGTCTAGTTACTTGGAAGGATTGTTGAAAGGCAGATTATCCAGATGGAATAGGAAGCCAAAGTGTGGCTCCCTTTGTGCTCAAAACTTCCGAGGAATCCAGCTATGTTAACCCGGAATCCACTTTCTTTGAACACAAGGAGACAACACTTCACAACTATTACCTCTGGAAACGTCCTCACTTTCTAAGCAAGACTTACATTTGTTGGTGATGTTTGCAGCTCTGTTTTCTCTTCATGCTGCTGTTTCCTTTGCTTCTCATACAGGCATTCAGCGCGATTAGCTTCACATCCAGCCTCAGTTTCTCCAGCTCAGCCTGAGCTGCTTTGCTCAGGCTACAGTTTGGTGCTTTCATCTTCAGCCGTGTGTTTATCTCGCCCTCCTTGTTGGTCAGCTGTGCTTGAAAATAGTCACATTCTTTCTCTGCCTTCATGTGCTCGTCAATCTTCTGAATTCTAACTTCTGCTGATGGTCACGTCTGGAGTTTCCCCTAGCACAATCTGAGAAACAAAATGCACTCCTATTCATATAACCAAGGCAAATAAATTGACAGCTGTTTGTTTTGTTTTGTCTCAGCTGGTTAACTGCCGCAGATCTATCCCACCAGGTCTATTACAAAAGGAAATACTAGAAGTTATGAAAATACTCATGTTTTTTTCCTAACCAGAGGAGTCAAATAGCTAGAGTTTTGTCCACGAAACTAAAAGCCATACATTCCTAAAGCCATACAGACATCAAGGCCTTTGACCCAGATTAGTGATAACAAGATAAAAAAGGCAGAGTGGTTACTGTGATGGGAGAGTGAGGTAACACAGAATTTGTCATCAGTACAGGTCTAGTGCGTGGTGTTGTGCTGGGTGCAGACTTAACCCAAGGCCTTCCCTTTATGATTCAGGTGCAGCCAGGAACCAGCCACACAGAACCCAGAGTTACTGATACGTCTACCCACCAAGCCGAAGGAAATCTTAGCTTGTTAAAGTTACTACGATGGGAATTAATATGCATTTTACATACTAACATTGTCTTTTTTTATTTTTTCATTTTCCTGAATATATTAGCATCTCTAAGTTGAAAAAAAAAAAATTCTGAATGGAGCATGTGGAGTAAAGCTTGTTAATGATGACCAGCTTTCTAATTATCATCTTCACAAAATTAATCATCAATTTAAGAGGCTCCTATCCTTTCCCAGCACACAGTCCTGGCTTTTCCTTACTGCTTGCTCAAAATGCCTTCCCCTGTCACCTGTACCAAGCACCAAGCCAACAATGTGACTGAGCTGTCGATGATGGTAGAAATCTCTGGCAGGAGGATGACTGTGTCATTTTTTACCTTGTTCTTTTTCTCTCTCTCTAATGAAAGGTCTTTGGTGCTTATAAGCAGAAAAAAAAAATAAAGAAAACTTGTTTCCTCTGTCTCCCCAGCCTCCCATTCGCTGCGGCAGAAGACTCTCAGATCTCACTGCTGCTGCTGTCTGTGTCAGGGGAGGCAGAGCTTCTTCCAAGTGATGCTGCATGCTACAGAGTAGTCTTAATTCACCCTCCAGAAAATCCACGATTGCCCAGAAGACCTGGAGGAGGAAAGACCTGAGAAGGAATTCGAAGGATGTTCTGGTTGAAGCTTTCTGGATGTCCATAGGGATTTTCCAATCTTCTCATACAGAAATCCTACAAGATCAGAAAAGTTGCATGAGCATTTGCTAGCAGAATAACAAGGACTGGAGTTGTCATTTCTTTACCAAGGGAGATCTAATTATCATGGTGATGTTACTTTCTGGCAGGCATTAGAGTCCTAAGAAAGAAGCTTATGTGTAAACGTAGTAAGACAGTAAAAAGAAAGCAAGGGGAAACTGGGACATAAGCAAAAAGCAAAGCAGAAAATGTCACTAGTATCTGGCATAAATTTGAGAAGCACAGGAACTGGAAAAAGAGTAGCAATGCCAGTAGTCAAGCAACAAGATTATCAGCCCCTCAGCAAACATTTTGGCACAGGATGGTGCCTGCAAAGTTCTGGAGGAAGGAGAGATAAGATTCAAATAGAGCCAAGATAAAAGGGATCCTGCAAGGAAAGATGGTGCCCAGACGGCGCTTGGTGAGTAGGAAGATGGTGCTGTCATACCTGAGAGGAGAGGGAGAAAGGGAAAATGGGAAGAGGTTTGAGTTACATTCAGTTTAAGACAGAGCTGCATCAAACACTGAGGTATCCTAATGGTTAGATAAATGGTGAACGTGTTTTCAAGTGAGCCACGGGAAGCGCTTCTGAGTTTCTGCTTCCTTCATGCCCTTCTCTCCTCCCTGCTGAGCTGAACAGCTGAGCACAAATGTACATTTGAGATGTCTAGTTATTTTGCCCGTGGCCTTGGTGAAGCTCCATTTCTTGTGAACAATTTTAATCAAGAGAACAGCAAAGTAACAGAAGAAAAGATGAGCTATGCTTCCTTTTGCAGAATATAAAGGGAGGCAGACTGATGCAAGCACATGCAGTCCACTGAAGCTGGATGCATGATACTGGCTTCATGTGCCAGTTATTTCACAGACACAAACACCACGCACCATTCTTAGCAGTGGGTTTAATATTCTCTGTCAAAAGATGGCAGACTTTTAAGTCAATGGGCAAACTCAAAGAGAAATTATTTCAGAAGAACTCAAAATGTTTTGTTCAAGCAATATTAAACGTAAAAATACTAAAATAACAAAAATATTGCTACTAAACTATAATAACTAAATAATAAATGAATAAAACTAAATAATAAATAACTAAAATACTAAAAACACAAATAAAAATAAAAATCTTTTTTAAAAATAAGAAAAAAAAGAAGAAAATGACAATTCTGAAATGTAAATACCATTTAGTGTAGAAAATAGTGTAATTTTCATTTCAGAAATATATAATAGGTATAAATATATTGTGTTATAGACTTAAAGTTAAAACACTCTTCTGAATATTCTGGCCTAGCACCGTATTGTTGCTTTTGCTTTGTCTTCATCTATATAAGTTGTGATAGACTTTGGTGAGCTAACTTTCCTTAGGAGTTGGATAAACATTGAAGTCCTCAGTCAAGTGATGTATCCTTTTTCAGGGCAGACCTCATGCTACTTTAATAGCCCACCTTGCCTACCTGAGGTGCCTAAAAGGGAGTAGTGTTTTGGCTTTTTCTGTTAATAAGTTTGCACTACTGGCACAATGCTCAATCTCATTTAAAACAGACTGAAGAGATTTCTGAAGAATATTTTCTGAAGGAAGTAGACATTAACAAAGTGTAGAAACATTTTAGCAGTTGAGCCTAGTACAATATTTGTTTCTATGTCCTTCCCAGCCTTCTTATTCTTGTCCTTGATTACTGATTTGTGGGCTGACTATGGACATATTTCCTTCATTTCCTCCTCAAGTAGTTTTTACATTTCTTTATTTGTGTGTTTCAGAATCCTGCTACATCCTTGCCAGCTGTATATCATCTTCTGTGATCTTCACGTCTCGAGGCTGTTCAGCTCCTCCAGGCTGTTTGGCAGAGACAGAGCCCTGAATGAGCTTTGGCTCATTTGGTTCATTCAGGCCATCCTTTTCCATTCATTCTCCTACAGCTTACCTACAGGTAAACCCAGCGACCTGACAGGGACCTATACAGGTAAGAACTGAAAGGCTTGTGACACTGTCTGCTAAGATTTGTCCAGCATGTAGTCCTTGGAAATGAATGGTTTTCTATCTCAAACCTTGAACTCAGCCCTTCATTGCTTGATAAATTGCCAGATAAATTGCCTAATGAGCTGAGAGAGAACCTATCCATTATTCAAATCTGGCATAGTTTTCTTTCTCTTTAGTATGTGTCTTATTCTGAGCATCACCTCTTTTCCACTTCAGCATCCTTCAGATACTGTGTGTGAAACATTTGTGACTCTGGTTTAAAGTCTTTTCCTTTCTATTTTCCTTTTATCTGCTATTATAACTGTAAGCATAGCACTTCTTGGTTATATATTAGTAGGCATTATATCTCTTTGTTCTGGTAGATACTGATTTGAGTCCTCTAACCTCTTTTTTTTTTTTGTAGATTTAAGCATAATACTTATACATCATATGTTTATGTTTTGAACTGGCATTTATCACAAGATTGGAACTAAAATCAAGAGTCATTTCTGGTGGGAAATATTTATTCTCATTCTCAATTGATTTCTGGGAAATATAATGATTTTCACAAAAAAGGCATGTATCATTCATAGTCACAGTACTACTGATAAAGGCATTTTTCTGATATTTACAAAATAGCCTTATGGTTCTCTGATTCACACAGTAACATAAATGTGCTTTCCCTTTCTTTTCTTCTTTTCCTCCACAGTAGATGATTAGAAACCATAAAAATTTCAGATCTGACTTGTAAGACGCTGAGTTTCTCAGTGTGTTTGTTCCTTTCCATGAGAGAAAAGGCACATTCATAGGCAAAGACAGGCCTCTTCTACAGCCTCCTACTGTCTCTCAAAATCACAAGTATTTTTTTACTTTATTGTTGATCGACATTTTCTTAAAGATATTATGTTTCTGTTTGCAAAGCTCAATAATTTGTCTACCTTCTCTTCATGATGTTACATCTCCAACTGTTCGGTCCGTTCACCCTTCCTAAGCTCACTCCAGAAAGGCTTGCCAACCCATATATTAGGATGATATGCTTTCTTTGCCATTATGTTGCCATGGTAGTTTATATTGGAGTAGGTATGACAGCTATAGTAAATCATTTTAAGGTGACAGAACAATTTTCATCTTTCTTCCATGACCCTGTCATTCCCCACAGTATTGTCTTTCAAATTTGGGAGTAAGGGAGACAACTGTTAACCATGATCAGCATCATACCTGAGCTGTGCTGTAGAGGCACGTGGCCACGTACTGTATGAGCGCATGATCTGCCCCTCTTCCCCTTCCCACTATCACATGATGTGGGTATTTAAGAAGATCACTAAAAGAGCAGCAAATAAGCTGAAGAATAGGGCCAAGTGCTTACCAGCTACAGACCTCCATGTTAGGATTAGAAGAAAAGCAGCAGCCACATAAGGAAATGTTGAAAAGGAAGCTATGGAAGCTGCTCCTTGAAAGGGTGTCCTTAGGCAGTTCTCGTTAGAGATTTTAGCTGACACAACAGAGAATCTGCAAGTGTTTATTGACAGGGAACAGGAGGTAGATAGCCTAGATGATAAAGATGAGCCTTGCTGGTAGGAAACCTCAGCAAGAGTAAGACTAAGGACTGAGGATGAAGCTCCTGAGCCAACTGGGAAGGCTGGATGGGTATAACTGGGCTGCTTGCAAAGTTCCTCAGTCAGTGCAAATCCCTCAAGGGAAAGGTTCTCTAGGTCTTGCCCAGCTTGCTGGGAGGATGTGAGGGGAGCTGAGAGGTGCAGTGTTTGCAGGGCTGCCCTCTGCCAAGGGGCTGCGTGCGCTGGGATGGTGCTGCATTGGCATCCTCCCCATGCAAAACACACAAATGCAGACTGAAGACAGAGACTGCCTTTGACATCAAGAGTGTTCAGTTAATATTTCTTTGCTCTTTGGCTCCTCTCTGAGTCATCTACTGTTCTTTGTTCCTAGAGCTTATCCATGAGGCAGTTCAGTCTTGCTGATATTAATCTGCTTTGTTTTTCAGGAGCAATTGCTATTTAAAGCTATTTGTTAGCTTCCTTTCTTTATTGAGTGCATGCATTCTTCTTTTCTTGCCTTTTTCCTGAGAATATTTTCTTGTCTTCTATTTTGCCTTACTTCCCTAAAAACACCAAACGTCATCTCCCAGATTACTTGTTTTATGTATCAACTTATCAACTTTCATCCTCCAGACTAAGCCATGCCAGGAACAACTCGAGTATATATACCTGAATCCTCTGACCGTGGCTTATGTTGCAAGATCCCGAAGAAGGGACTCATCTACGTATTTATATCAAGAAAAGAATGTTATTGGTGTTCAGTGAAGTTACTCATAAAAAAGGAAAGCAACACCCCCAGAAGTCTGTAGGAATGACAGATGTGTATTTAAAGAAGAGTAAAATGTTGGCTTGGTGGTTTGATAACGGATTTTTTCTCTTTGCAATAATAACTTTTCTGGAAGGGGGCGGCTGATTACTGAGAAACATATTTCAGATGTTAATGTTTTACCAAGACAGTTCTGTGAATATCGGGTTGAGCAGGCTGAGTAACTCGGCTGATATGAGTGTGAGTAGTATTAGTGTAGGGATACTTCTACATGCAGCTGTCATCCTGATCCAGTTCCCAGGCTGGGAGAATAAGGGAAGCTATGCAAAAAAGTCATCACGTCGCCTTCATGGCGTCATTTCAGGCTTAAGCACAGGTCCAATTGCTAACAGCACATGTAGTACCTGTCTGTTGCAGAATACAAGAAGAGGTTTCCCAAGTAGCTATAATTCCATCTCCTCCCTACTTCAGGGTACATCCAAGATTTTTTGAGCAGAGATATGGTTCAATAATTTTAGTGAATCATCTCATACTTAGCTGCTGAGATAGGTAGGACATAGATATCCTGAATATTATGAGATTTGCCAGTAACTGAGAGTGTTCCTGCTCTTTCAATCAATACACTCAACTGCTGCTACAAAGATGCGGAGGAAAAATAGAGCTATCTCAAACACGAGACACCACCCAGCTTATACATACTAAGAAATGACATTTTGTCATTTTAACTGTCATTCTGTGAAAGGAAATGGTCCCAGAGTCCAACAGATCTTTAAGCGCTTGGGAAACTCTCATGCAGAAATAAGCAATGGGAGAAATCACATGATGAGATAAAGTCTGAAATCAGGGAGCCTCCAAAATTTAGGCTCAGTAGATTATAAGAACCAGTCTGCCAATATTCTATGAAATGTTGATGTAAAAAGCCATCTGGATTTGGGGCTATCAGTACTACTTACCAGGTAAAAGAGCCCAACTTTATTCTTAGGGCCTCCAAACTGTTATGAAATATATTAAGCCAAGTCCTCGGGTAATGAAAACCAGCTAAATTTCATGGGAGTAAATGAAGCTTTGCTACACTGCTCTAGCTGATAATCTGATCCCTGGAGGGTTTTTGTATCTTCATAAATTAATACAACACACGTATCTTCAATCCAAACCATTACTGAGAAAAGGAATTTGCCCTAAGAGGTGAGAGAAATATTTGTACTGCCTATTCTGTTCTTCTGTGACATGCAAATTTCTTTAAGGAATCATATAGGTTTATGTGGTAATTAAGTCTAATAGGCTAATAGGTTGAGACTTTCAGTACTTAAGTACCAAAAAGAATATATATATATATATATATATATATATATATAAAGGAGAGAAAAATCTCTTAACAATTCAGCATGAAACATATCAGAGCATATCAGGCATAGCTGACTTTCATCTTTGGAACAACTTCTGGTTGTGAAAAGCCATTTACCACATCTGTCTTTCTTGTGGTTTCCAGTTTTGTCTCCTGATCCTTTAGATGCAAGTTTCTGACATGGTGAAACAAACATGGAGTAATGGAGTATCTTCACCTGACAGAGAGGAGGAGAAAACAAATTTATTTCTAAAGTCCATGCAACGCACTCACTGCAAATTCATGAGAAGTAATTCTTCCTTAATCTTAAATATACTGAACCCCATTTGCACTACTGTGCAGATGGAGTCACTGTTCAATAATTTTAACAGACAATATCATTTTTTTAAAGCTGTCTGAACTGCATGGTATGAATTCACAGAAACTGGGACTAAAAAAGAAGTAATAAGATTTTGTCTATTGGTACTGCTAATATCTGCATCTGCAGCATAACCTCTTTTGCTTCGTTGACTGATCTTCATAAAACTTCATGCTGTCTTTCATCATTTTAGTGGAGATACTCTTCGTGACATCACCACTACATGGACTTTATAGCTTCTCACAATCCCTGTTGCTACAAGCTGCTCTAAACTGGCCCTCCAAAATAGATGCCCATATGACTTGCAGTAGACTTTTTAGAGAAATGATCTTCAAAACTACAAACCTGAAGACAGACTTTTAAAATCAAATGCAAACTTATTTCTCCATTCAAATATATGCAGTTCTCCTAAATGTTATATACCCTACTGTGTCCTTGTGAATGTGGAAAAATCATACCAAGAAAGAAATGAAAGCACCATTTTGGAATCTGTGGCAATAACTGCAGCACAAATGACAGCAACAGTGTAGTTTCCTGCTGTGTGCTAACTTCAGTTCTGCTGGCAAGGTGACAGCAAGCTTGGAAAGATACAAGGAAAGTAAAGCAGATCAAGAGAGTTCAATAGTTGAAGATAGAAGTAGCAGCCTCTGCTTCTGGGGTAGGAGATGACAGGAAGCGACATTAGCTTCCTCTCTGGTTTGAATGTGAAGGCAAGTATATATAAAAAGATAAATCAAGAACAACATCCTGTGGGATGCTGAGAACCCCACAGCTCTTCGAAGTATCATCTGATGAGTCTGGCTGTGAAAGATTGAAAGGTGGTGAGTACAAGGAGAATGAACAGTTTTGCAAGTAGCTCTTTAAGGTAGGAGGTTTACTCTGTGCTTCAGGGTAATACATGCCTAAGAAATAGTATCTCATGCCCCCCACTTGCAAATTAAGTCATTCAGCAAAAAGAAAAAAGAAGTATTGATTTTGTAACTGCACTACAATGTTTGATCCCTGGACAGAGAGGAAAATCCTTTTTATAGTTCTTCCGTGAGATTTATGGGAAAATACTTTCATGAGAATGTCTTGAGACTGCCTGAATAAACATATCATTAGTAAGCATTCAAGGCAGCATGATGTCTGCACTGTCCTGCAGGGATTCGGGAAACCTAGCTGCAATAAAAGCACAAAGACTGCCACAGTGCCATTTCTACACCCACTTAATGCACGTTATCTTTGGGAGCCGTAAGGTAAATACACAAGCACACACATACATATCTCTTATATCCTTCTTGATCATTTTTCTGATCATATGATACTTCAGGACCATATTTAACTGGATATTTGGATCATCAGTACAAAAAGCAAGTAAGAATTTTATTGGTTCTCAGTCAAAGGTAATGACTGTCAGGCCTTGGTCCAGGCCTCCCTGCATCCTGTGTTCAGTGCCTTGGGATTTGAAAATCCATCTGTAAACTGACAAAACACTTGATAAATGATTTAACAGCCTCAGTAACTTACTCTGTTTTACTTTCAGTAGGTCTATCATCCAGATCTCCACACATCACCCATCAAGTAAATACCCAGATTTTGCACTGATATGTATGACATATGGAACAGGACAAAGGGGGGTTGAAATTGTTGTGTTTATTTACATGACGTAATCTCTAATTGATAGACAACCCTCTGAGAGGTGCTTTATACAAACTACTAACAGTAGAAAAACTGTCCCCTCGCTCCTCCATGGCAATGAATACAAAGGTTTTCTCTGAGACTCTGAAAGGGCCCCCATTACCAAACTACAAGCAGGTCCTTTACTGTATTTGTGTCCACAAGGTCACTGTGAGCTCGCAATCAGTTCCTACAGGGGCTGCCAGTTTCTAGATTGAAAACGGAAATGCTGGAACATCTCCAGCAGGGAACGGAGGACAGGAGAGGGCTTGCTGGACTAGCTGCAGGTTCAGTGTGATCCCGTGCACACAAACTGCCCAGGGCTCGCTCTCTGGAAACGGGACAGGAAGGTTATCACGGCGCCTCCCCCGACCCATCAAACCTACCTCCGAGAAAGGCCTTCTGGCTTTGGCACAGGGACCTCCTGGGAGCCCACAGACCTGGCGGAGAGCTTTACCGCCCAGTGTATGTGTATTTATAAGGGAAACAACAGCGGCCACACAAGATGGTCTGTAACGGGGAGAAAACCCAGGCCCATTGAAGAGCCTCGGGATTGCCCCTGCCATCCAACAAGGAATATGACAGAATGTGACTTTGGCAACAAGGACCCCGTGACTTCTTCCAGGCCCTGAACCTGTATGTCTTCTGTGCTGCTTCGTCTTTATTATCATATCTTCATCTATCATAACATGAACAGTGGCCTAATTTCACAATGTTAACTTATTTCCCAAGACAATTGGGAATGAATGACATTATTGGACTACATGCTGTTTCTCCGACAGGTTCGGCATCGTTTTGAGCATTCCTCTACACTAGTAAAATTATATGCAATAAGAAATCATTTTGAAATGTGGTCTGTTTATTCTCACCTCTTTGGGGTAATACAGATATTTGGCCTTACCATTAATGAATTTTCACTGAGCGCTTTCAGAACTGGATTTATTAGAAGGGAAGGAGGTGCTGAGGAGATTTTAATATTTTATGGTGCATTCACTATCATGTGCTTGGCAGAAGCCTAGCTCTAGATTAGGGGTCCCTCCACCTTCGGGGTGGAAATGTTCCCCTCTGTGCCGTGCCAACCTCTATAGTTTCTATCAGCAATACAGTGGCAAGCACTGGCAAGCACGTGCATACTTTCTAATCAAGGTATCAGGATTTCTGAAGTTTCCACATTCGTAAGGAGACAGTATCAAATTTAGCCCCAATAAAAAGGCAATTTGTCTAGTAAGAATATGACTAGATCCTTTCTACATTACTTCATTCGTGCAGTAGAGGACATTTCCAACTGAGAGATATCTACCATATGGTATGTCAGGTTAGTGCAAGCACACTCTTACCAGCTTTCTGGTGATGTTAGAATCAGACTGTAATTCACCCATATGGCCTCATGAATTCCTGTATTAATTTCAGTGATTCTTGTCTGAGTCTGCACGGTCTATGCATAGTGCTTGTAACATGGAACCAACTGAACAGTGTTTGATAATCAAACTGGGGACTGAAAAAACTATTCAAATCCAGACTTTCAAGGATGAAATGGGCATGATTTAACTTTACTCAGGACTGGATCCCTGAGCTTGACTCTGACCTTGGCAGCATATCAAGGAAATATTCTTTGGGAATGCCTGTTATGTTTACAAAACCAATGCTACATACATGACTGTCTGAATTAAGGTAGCAGAGGGAAGAGTATCTCATACCCAGGTATAGTAAAGGGTAGATTTCTGATGATGAAGAACAATCACAGGGTAATCTTGCATTTCCAGAGCCTCTATATTTCTGAAATAGCAGCAAATTACACAGAGGGTCCTGTAGACTACATATGTAGAGAAATCTGCAGAGATAGAAATCAACTATGAAACGATCTTTCTGAACGAAAGTTTGACCAAGTCGGGTTGATTGCTATGAGCGTGGCCTACATATGCAGATTCAGAGAACTAGCACAATCAAAAATAAATAAATGAATAAGAGCTTTCTCCCAGCCACCGCTCCTCTTTTTTTTCCTGCAAAAGTCATCATTAGTTTTCTCCAAAATCCAACAGCTCACCTGCTGTGTGTTTGCTGGGGCAGGCCGCGGGTAGAGGTCATTTTTGTAAAAGACCTGACAGTAAAACCCATTAATAAGCTACTTTAAAATCTTTGGTCTGTTCTGTTTTCTTAGTGAAATCATAAGAATGTCACCTATTTAGCTAACAGATGTCTGTCTTTTGTTTTCAGCTGAGCCCGAAAATGCTGCCTGTAGACAATCTGTATATAAGAGGGGTTTACATTAGGGCAAATGACTTAGAAATTTTCTTTTCATTTTTGGCAACCACTGGGTTTTAATCAGCAGAGGAGATGCTATTGATCTTCATTTAATATTGCTAACCAGAGACACTGGGAATTAGTCACAAATGTGATGCCATGGGAAGTTCCAAAAGACAGAAGTTGCATAGTAGTAGTATTTTTAATGCTTGCTTGGTGCCAAATTTTGGAGGGGGGCAGAAAGGGTGCTCTCTTAGCTATTTGGGTGCCTACACTATATATAAACTTATTATATAACTTATATAAACTTATTAAAAACTTATTTCAAAGGATGAGATCTGCATTTTTTCTATGTAGTTGCCTGGCTTCTGGGAGTGACAGCTCCAAAAACTTTAAAACACCATGAATCCAATGATAAGATCTTGAGAACTAGTCACAGAGCAAAGAACAAAAAGTTCCAAACTTCTCCCTAACTGCTGCAGGTTGAGGTCTGATCAGCTTTCGTGCTTTGCTGAGGTGACAGCCCTTTGAGTTGTCAGGCTGTGCCCTGTGATCCGATTTTACAACAGCAGGCACTCGTCACACAGAGGAGAGTGGATCTTTTCATGTGAAACCACAGGAAACTTGGTGGTTTCAGCTGTTTTTGAGCATAAAAGTGGGAAATGTTTTATAGCGGTTTGATTTCATGAGAAGCACTGCAAGCAAAAAGGACTTTTCAGCCCTCAGACTGGTAGCATAAAGTTACCCTAAAGTCTCAGAGGTCGCTACAAAGAACCCTATATTAATGGTTAATAATAATACCGTCCTAATTGCCACGTTTTTCTCTTTTGGCAGCTGTCATACACTACATGAGCACCGAGGATGGGCATTGCTGAACTACCTCACCCCCTAGCCCGGGCTGCCTCCCACTGAGCAGAACTGCCGCCTTCTCCCATAGCAAGGTCAGCAGCACCAAACTGCAGGGAGAACTCGACGGCGAAGGGAGACCTGCTCAAGAACCAGAGCAGTTTCATATTTAGCAGCTAGCTAACCTGAAATTCTTATGAAATTGAAGCAGAGATTTTCCTTCTTCTTTCTTGAATCAAATTTATTTTTATATATATGCACAGATAGTCAGATAGTGATATTTTCCTTTTAAGTTATTGCCGTTATTCCATCTCCGCAGCAGGGCAGCAGGGGGGCCGTGCGGGAGGCAGCGGAACGGGCGTTTTTGCCCCAAAGCGGCGGCGGCTCCGCCCCGGGGGCGGCCCCGGGAGCCGCCGCGAGCGCCAAGGTGCGGGGAGAGCGGGGGGCAGGGGGAGTTTGGCCTCCTTGGGCCGCACGGAGCGCGGGAAGAGCAGCTCGTGGCCGCCTGGGGGACCGACGTGCTGTCCCGAGGGGAATCTGCGGTTTTTAGGGAGCAAACTGCAGCAAGGAGCCGGGGCGGTGCTGCTGGGAGCAGGGGTGCCCCACGATGGGGTGCTTCCTACCCGGGTCTTTTGGGGAGCGGTTTGGAGGTGAGTACCACGTTTGTGAGAAACCAGCTTCCAACGGGGTTTGGGGGTGGCGGGGGAAAAGAGGCTTTCAGGTGTGCTGAGCTGCCTTTCAGGTTAAGGTGACTGCAAGTCCGACGAAAGTGCCTTTAAGCTGAAACTAGCAGGCAGCGCCTGAACTTGGAAACTGCAGTTTGGGCTTGGGAGCAGGAGCCAAGTCTTTTTAAGGCCCCTGAAATGCCCAATATTACGTTGGTGTCACTGGAACAGTCATTTGGCTTCTCAAAAGTCACAGTCTCTTGAGATTTGATGGTTTGTTGTTGTGAAGAGTACTTAGAAACCTTGCCTGCGCCTCCTTCCAAGGACCTTACCACATGGGTAGCCTCCCTGCTACAGCCTGATCCAGCTGAAATCAGAGAAAATGGTTCTGTTAACCCCAGGGGAAGCTGGTTTAGCTGTGCTGGCCTGAAGGGAATGCTCAGGAGTATTCATTCCTCTGTACAGGTCAATGGGATGTTACAACTGTAAAGCCTCATTGCAGCCACAAAACTTCCTATTTCCACTGGACCAGTGATCCGGGTTGTTCAGTAGTTTTCATGGTGCTCTTCTGTTAGCAGCAGAACATAAGTTGTGGGTATGGTTTTTTTCTTTCTTTTTTTTTTTTTTTGCTATGTTTTATTTTAGTGAGGGAAGCAAGAAAATAAGTCCCTTTTTGTTTTGTGTTCCAGCCTTAGAATCACAGTCAAGATCCCCCATTTCCAGTAAGAGAGCTCCCCCACTTCTTTTTTGTGTCCCAGCCCCAGAAGTTTCATCATTGTTTTCTCTATTTTTTTTTCCCTAATTCAGTATCAATGAAATCTGTGAAACTCCTGATATCCATAAATCTTAGTGGGGTAGAAAAAAACAACAAAAAAAAAAGGAATTAATGTGTGACCTCTCCTGCCAGTCTAGTTCCACCATAATCAAAGTGACTAGGGTGAATAAAGGTATCCTCATCCCCATGAGACTAAATCACTGGCCTCCAGCAAGCCAAGAACTGAAGTCTTAAGGCCTCTGTGGCAAGGAAGTGAAAGATCAAGAAACTTGCCTCTTCTGCAGCAGCAGGATTCCAATAGGGGAACCCTAGCAGGGGCCTTTTACTGCCTGTAGCATAGAAATGCCTGGACACACGGTAGATTTGTATGCCAGGGCTCCCTGCTGCCTTGGAGTGCGGTGATTTTGTTCTATGTTGTGAAAATGGATGTGGTACCCATGCAAAACACATCATCCTTTTGTAATAGCCAGAAGTTATTTCAGCCCCCCCCCGTCCTCATGCAGAAATAACTATGCATCTTTTTAATTGTCCGTAATTAACACTTGTTTTCAATTTGTTCTTAAAAGCCTGAAGGAATTTCGAGGTGGTTACTTTGCTATTGTTTGTTTGTTTCAGTGTTTTGCATGAGAATGGGAACCTGGATTTGGGAATATCACCTTTAATGCATTAATATTCTGAACTGTATCTGTGAGGTGTTACTGAGATGCTTAAAATGGACAACAGTTTTGGAGAGACCAGGTTAGAGAATGCAGCCTGAGAGAGGATCATGTTCCTAACTGGATTTGTGAGATAATGAGGGGCCTTCTCCTTTGCTTCAGAAAGGTGCAGAAGGGATCGTGTGAGCATGCACAGGGGTAAAAGGGGAGGGGGCAAATTTCTTCTTTGTTTTCTTTTTTTCTATTTTGAATGATGAGAGAAATGGCAAAAAGGATGAGGCGCCCCTCAAGGATGTTGAGGGTGATTCTGGCTGGAGCAGAGGGATCGGCCGGACCGCAGCTTCACTCGCTGCGGTCCCTGCGGTTCTGGGTACTTTCCTGCGCGCCAGCTGGTGCCTCTGCGCTCAGTGCTGGTGAGGACAGAGTGGCTTATAGGAATCAGGTCATTTCCAGGCACGTTTTCTCCCGAGTGCTGAGGATCACCACCTGAATGGTGGTGTCCTTGGGTTCTGGGGACTGCCACCAGCTCGTGCTTGAGCTGGAAGTACCAGCGTCAAAATGATGGCTCTAAAGCAGAGAGGTCTGGGAGGCAGTGTGAGCTGGTGGAAACTTCTATATCTTTCCAAAAATCAGTCCACTCACCAGAGAGGAGGCTCTGGATGTTTTTGGTCTGACTTTCAACAGTCTGCATTAAAGATAAGAAGAAGGGTAAAGATGACTGGGCACTAGTATAGTTTTTTTCTCTATAGATTTTGGGGTAGCAAAGCTTTTGCTTAGAAGCAAAAACAGTGGGGCTGGGATAGTCTAGCTGGTAGATAGTAACTAAATGAAAAACTGAGAACCTTTGTTTTGGAAGGGGAAATGCTATACATAATGTTTTTTTTAATTATTATTCTTATTTTTGATTGTATTAATATTTGCTCCTGCAGAATCCATGTGGTTGCCTTTGGCCCTGATCCTACTACTGATGCACTCAGAAGCAAGGAAAGGTGCTGTACGATGAGTGGGGTGTTTAACGGTGAGTGTTGAACCATATACTTTCATGTTGAGCATACATGTGCAGAGTGCTGTCCCTGTGTTTCATAAAATGGGAATATACACTATTTCCTTCCTCTTTCAAGCTTGCAGAGGGCTAGCTTACAAGTGTTGACATATCTGGTGGTTCCTGATGGTCAGTGCTGGCAAACACCAAGGTTCTTGGATGCACAACTTCTTGTCCAACTTTGGCAAGGCTGGTGAAGCAGGGAGGGAAGCAGATGTAACAGTAAAGCGCCCTGTGAATCATCTCTAGTCTAAGGCTGCCCTCTTCTGGAGTTGGTTCAGAGATGTTTCTCCTGATACTTTTTATGCCTTCTTTTTCCCTGGACACAAGGGGGTCTAATGGGCAATCAAGGCTAGGGAAAAGATACAGCAACGTCGCAGAACAGCTACCTAAATGCAGCTTTAGAGTTCCAGAGAACTACAGGCTGGACGTATATGATCAAACCTCACTGAATTTTTGAGATATTTTTACATCTAATTGCCTCAACACCACCAGAAATCTGATTGACCCGGACTTACTAAGCAGTTGCCGAAGTCTCCTAACCTATCAAATGCAATTTAAAATACAATTCTATTCAAATACTTTAAATAACATACTTTTAATAATCTGATGAAGGTGGGGAACAGGAGGATGATATCTGGGTGAAAATTATGACTATCAGGGTTCATGTTATTTGCAACTTCCCAAGAGAATGGTGGAAATTTGAGATCATTCCAGTTTAATCTGTCTGGATCAGACAATTATTTTAAAAAGCCTTTACTATCACGGATTCCAAGCAGCATTCTTCAGCTCACTGAATTGGTATCTGTTGTCAGTTTACAGTAATTTCAATGGAGAAAATGGTTCTTTTGTTTTTTTAGGGGGTTGGTTTGCATGTTTGCTTCAGGAGAAGCAAGGAAATGAACTCTTTACAAAATGTTGCCAAGCCTTAAAATCTGCCCAACTAAAAGAAGAGTACTCTTAATTTCTGTGTCTGACAGGACCAACTTTTGAAGAGTGGAGTAGGTGATCTCCTATGTTCTTTCTGTACAGTGAACAATACAGTCAACGGTTGAACGTGCCAACCTTATGTTCTCTTTTCGTACCTCATCAGTGGTGGAGAATATTCTCAAGGTGGTAGGAGCGTATTCTTTTAGACACCTAGAGTGGGTGGATAGTAATTAAAGCCTCAATCCTCAATTCATAAGTAGCGAGTCTGTAGCTAGTGTAATAGAAAGAGTTTTAGGAGCATCCTTTGCTAAGTTGCTTTAGGATAAGCTAAGATAGAATAAATCCTTTAAGACTATTCTTCTGATGCTTTGCTACCATCTGAGCTATAACAAGTGCTATTCAGTTTGGGTCCAACCTGGAATTATTGCTGCAAGGTTTAGACTGGATATTGAATTTGTATATAAGCTACAATTTCTGAAATCCTGTGGTAGATTGTGGTTCACTTAGCTCATCTATACCAAAAACAGAAGTAACTAGCCTAGTCAGTCATCAGTAATAGTGTTTTTTATTGTGTCTTACTACATTTTAAAGACCGGAGGTCTGGAGCATTTTCTGGTATTTTCAGACTCCAGGGTTGTGACTTCTAACTAGTGGGATTTAAACACGTTTCGGGTGAGATGCTGGGCTGAGCTTACTCAGGAGTAAGTAGAAAAGGAGGCAGCAGCCTGATGGAGGTGTCTTCCCAAAAGGCGGGGGGTGGTTGCTTCAGGAGGCACACTGAACGTCAGAATTTTTGCCTTATTCTCTTTCTTGCTGTATAAGGGCAATATCTGGAGGCTTTGGAGCTTCTGAAGCACAACGTCCTCAGGGTCAACTTTTATGGTGATGGTAGAGAGCCTGAAGCTTCAACTCTTCTACGTGCTGATTCAGGCCTTCTTTATCAGGTTTGTGCAGAGTGCCTTGTCTCTGAGAGACATCCAATGCCCGTGTGACGACCATTTTCATAAAAAAGAAAAAAATAAGAGGAAAACAACGGGGTTCTCACAGTGGGCTGCAACTAAAGATTGCGCCATGAGATAAAAAGTTTACTTGCCAAAACGGGCAGCAGACATGGAGCTTGCTAAGCCCCTGGAACTGCTTGCTGACACCTGGCTTCCTGTGTAGTCCCTGGTGTCCAGTAACACGGTCGAGCTCTGGCTGCTGTCTGTCCCTCCATGAGGGCATTAAGGCTCTTTCCTTTCCCTACCTATTGTCATGACTCTTGTAAGACCTTAACATCTCTGAGGTGTCTCTCTCCTGCTCTCTCTCCAAATGTGATTGGAATCATGCAGCTAGATTTTATATCTATCTCTCTCTATATAAAATGCTGCCACTACCTTGCTCTGGGGAGAGGGGCAAGTAGGATGTCTGACTTGGTGGCTTCCATTTCTACAGAAGTGGCAAGACTTTTACAAGAGCTCAGCTTCTGCATTACTGAGCTCTTCTGAAACCTGATGGCCTGGTTTGATGTCAGACTGAAGGTAGAGCTCATCTAAACATCCTAAACCAGCACCTTTAGAAATCATGTTTCATGCATGATATAAAAATGTCCTCAAACGAGGCATGATCTGAACACGGCTCATCTGTCAGCTTCTAATTATCAGGAAGCTAGTTGGGATTTTTTTTTTTTAATTTGAGGTATTTACCCTGTGTCAAATGTGATTGAAACTGGCAAATGGAATGAAAAAGTGGTAGCAGTAGAAGTGATGGGCAAAACGTTTTTTTCAGAATATGCTTTTTTGTTTGCTTTTTTTAGCTCCCCCTTCAGAAAGGAGTACAAATCTCGCAGGGTTCAGGGATATTCTTGCGGATGCTCCTCTTCGGCCCGCTGGAAGTGGGCAGGCAGCCTGAGGCCGCTCGCCTTGGCCGCGTGCGGGCCGGAGGAGGCAGGGAGGCTGGAAGTGCCGGGGAAGGGGGAGGCCGCTCTGCGCTCGGCCTCTCGGGCGCTCCTCCGAGAGGTGGCAGTCGGCGCTAGCGGGAGCGCAGGCCTTTCCCTGCGGTTCCTTCCTTCAGCGCGAGCTGCCTGTCGGTTTCCTGCCTCCCCTCCTCCCCCGTAACCTTTATCTTTCAAGCGGGTCCAGCCGCCTGTATATTTCACAAATATTTGCCTCGCGCTGTAAATGCACGCGGGCTTTAAAATGACCTTTGAGCTAAGCCAGAGCAGATTCCCACACAAAAAGGAATTAGTTCTAGTTGCCCTTTTTTTTTTTTATTATTATTTTTCCTTGAAAGCTGTACAAACAGAAATTATTAGGATGCAGGCTGTGAGTGCTTCATCTCCACCTCTGCGGAGCCCGCAGCTTTTTAGCTGTTTTTTTCCCCCTAAATGTGGTCGCCGCCGTGGCCGGTCCCCGAGGCCGGTGCCAAAGGCCGACTCCTGCTCTCCGGTTAAGCCAAGCTCCTTGACTGCCGCCACCGGGCACTCGTGTCACCCTTCGGCCTCGCTGGAGGCCGTGGTTGCCTCCCCACGTCGGGCACAGCGGGACCAGCCCTATCCACTGTAAGGGGCCTGGGGCAGAACCCGTACCCCGACGTCTCCATCCCTGCCGCCCCAACACGTCCTCAGACACTTGATTTCCTCATCTGCTCTCCGGTCCTCTCCCTGGGGAACTCGCAATGAATCTAAGGAAAGGAGTGGAAAATGCCTGGAGAAGCAGCTAATTCGGTCCTTCCATTCAGGGACAAGAAACTCAAAGTTACCTCTTGGGACCCTCTCAAAGGCACGTGCTACCTCTTGCTTAAAAACAAATGGAAAACAGACTTTACAGAGCGGACGTTTTGCAGCCTGGAGCCTGGCAATTATATTTCAGCCCTTTTGAGATAGGGTTAAATTAGCCAGGGTATTCTAGAAATGTAAATTCCCTGGGCCCGATCTCTTTTCTCCTGCTCAGACGCTCTAAGGGAGCTTCGTGTTTACAGCACAATTTCCATGTCCGTCTGGGTGGAAAAAGAGGATCTCCATACAAACAATAATGCAAACTAGCATCATTCCGTTATAAGTTACATTTAACTAAACAGAAGGGTTTATACTGGTGACTCTGATCAGTGCTTTCTCTCTCTTTTTCTTCTTTGTTTTTCTTAAAAAATATTAATTGTTTAACAAATTGGATTTGCCTTCACTGAAAAGCTAGGTGACTCAGCATGAAAACCTGTTTGGTGGTGGTGTTTGTTTAAAGAATGCATCTGATTGCCAGACCCTGAGAAATCAAGGAGAGTATCTGAGTTTTGCTTTTGTCTCTACTGTTTTTTTTCAGCAAGTCTTTGGTTCTGCTGTTGTTTGCACTGAAGCTTCCCAGGATGGGATAAGTAGCCAAAAGCCAACAGCACAGAAAATGTCTGAGGGGTGTTTCACATCATAAAAGATAGAGCAGAAGCCGAGAAGATTCAGAACAGAGCAACAGTGATTTTTGGAGACAGGAAACGGCTTCTATACTGTAGTGGATTAGCTTGGGACTGCTTTGGGGGGAAAGATGCCAGTGGGAAAAATCTCTCAGTACCAGAAGCGAGGAGATGATGAACTGATTGTTTACTGCTTCTTGCAATATGAGACCCAGAGGGCATTAAAAATTTTAAGTTTAGGTTCAAAGCAACAAAGAGGGCTCGGCAGCAATGTTGAAGCTGTGGAGCAGAGGCTGGTGATGCTAGCAGCTCGCCTGGCTTCAGAAGCCCTACGTTTGAGGAGTCTCACGATTGCGAATTGTGTCGACACTGGGAGAACGACCTGGTAAAATCTCACCCCGTGCCTGCTCTCATCTTACATTTTTCCTGAGCATCTGGGATGTGACAGTCTCAGACAGGCTACTCGGCTGCAGGGACAGATGTGACCATCTTCTGGTCCCATCCAGTAGGGGTGTTGTGACTATGCTGATGCGATTCTTAAATACTATAATTAAAGTAACAAATTTTCACATGGGTAAGAGCCAGTTCGAAAGTCAAAATAGTGTAATTTTTTTTTAAATAATCATGAGTTCTAACCAGTTTCTCTTCTTAAAAAAAAATAGTTCAAATGAGTAATAGGAAATATTTCATATTTCACAATCACTAGAATTTCCCCCTCCTCCCTTCTTTCTTTTCTTTCTTTTTTCTTTCTTTCTTTCTTTTTTTTTTTTTTTTTTTTACCGACTCCCCTCCCATCTTCTTGGCTTGGCCTGTTGTAATTCCTCGCTATGGGCTGGATTCTGGGAGATGAGTGTCCCAACTCCCACAGAAAGTTTCCTGGAGACATTTGGCAGGGAAGCCCCCCTCCAGCTTTTTCTATTACAGAACTTGAGGTTTTTCTTTTTTTGCTTTGTTTTGTTTAACTGATCACATTCTGGAGCATTTGTTTTGCTCATGCCTTGAATAAACCAAAAAAAGAATGAGAAAAACAGCTCTCCTGGTTGCTCCCTTGTGGATAGGAGTAAGTACAATGTCTGTGTTGGCCATGTGCTCACTGCAGAGTGTTATTTAAATGCAGACAAGCTGCCACTGGCATTAAAGTCATTCATGAAAGTGTTCCCATTACAGTTTAAAAAGATCTCCTTTTCCCTCTTTCCCAGTTAGGTTCTTTATTTATATGTCAGTTGTGTTCTGGACCCAGTGAAGCACTAGAAACCTACTTGGCTCGATGCTATTTAAGCTTTCCAGACTGGTCGTGCGACCAGTAATCTTTATCTATTTGGATGATTTTGGCTCGAATTAATTGAGAATGTCCCTTCTTAAAAATAACAGCAACGAAAAATCTAGTCCAGCCACAACTTTCCAGGCATTAATAAAGTTATATAACATTTTCCCTCTCCATAATGTTTATATGATATACTAGGAAATACATTTCCTAATAACATAAGGAATGAATGTTAAATACACATTGCTTTAAAATAGACCTGGAGTTTTAGTTTGCTTGGATCTCTGTTGTAAAGATGTTTGGATCAAAGCTTCTTTCTTTAATGACAAATAAATTGCATTAAATACAATTATATGCCTTTCATGAAGATTCAAAGACAGAGCTTGTCAGCCATGCAAATATTTTGGTACATGCATTACAGGTTTCTTCTGGGCTAGGCAACTTCTAATTTAATTCAAGAAATGAGTGGGGGAGAATCATATTTATAATAATAAAATCGCTATTTCAGAAGAAAAGGGTAGGAGCTTATTTAATGACTTCACTGGGCTTTAGATCAGAAGCAAAATTATCGCAGTTCTCTCTAATGCCTCTCAAATTATAATAATAACTTTCCTTTTCTTCTCTTCAGTATCCACGTGGAAAATCTTGTAATCTCTGCTAATTTTGAGGCAACAGTTTCCCCGACTTTATCAGAAGCTTTCCAGAACCGCATTAATGAAACAATGAGACATGACAGGTTGGGTGTTATGGTCCAACAGCGATGTGCCTTGGAGGTTAATGGCACTTGGCTCATGGTAATAGTCAGAGTGCGCAGCCAACTGCCCAGGTGTAGCATGATTAATCTCTTCTGGCTTAATACAGGCTGCATGTGTGTAAGTAAGCCCAATTAGAGCTTGTGTTTGAGAGGAATTGTAAGAGGTAGCCAAATAAAAGGAGCACATCTCAAAAAAATATATCTATAACATGTATTTAATATATATATCATATATTTATAATTATAAATCTATTTGTATGTATATATTTATATATATATATATTCATATTTTTCCTGGTGGTGCGAAAGGGGGATATTTTGTTTAGCTCAGGAATACTAGTTCTGGAAGAGGAAGATGCCCAGAGGCTTGACAGCAAACTGCGTTTGTGCTTTCAGATACAATTCAGCCCCTCCTCCAAATCCTTCTATTGTAGTTTAAAAAAATAAATAAAATAAACCACTTATTTATTCCTGCATTAGCAACACCAGATAGGCCTGGGGATGTGAAGTCTGCTGCTGGGAGTGACGCAGATGCTGCTCCTGTATGAAAAAACACCTGCAATTCTGATTTTGTGTGTTACTTATCAAACCCAAGCGATGTCCTGGGCATCTTCTAGAAAGGGGCCTAGAAGAGCGAATTCGGATCTCCCTGTGCTTGTGCTTCCCGGTGAATTGTGCCTGTAGGAAGATAGGCCCGGGGCTGCCCCGTTCGCCAAGTCCCGGCCTCTCGGAGACTGCGGCTGCCATCGCGTGAAGTCTTGTGGACTCCTCTCCATCTCCAGAGCAGTCGCTTGGCTAAGAATAGCTTCCAGGGTGACACGTGGCCATTGGTTGCAGGCAAGGTGCTATAACAGGGGTGTGCGTTTGGTTTGGTGTTTTTGTGCTATAGTTTTTCTTTTATTAGCGTTAAAAATGGAAGTATTTTCTTAGCAGCCATGTAGCTAAACACTGTGGTGGTGTCTGGTGGCAAAAATAGGCCCTTACAAGGGAGGAGTAGTGATGAATTTATAGTGCAAAACAAATCCCTTAAGTTCACCCCAGAAAGGGATAAACACCTGATTTGGGGCAAAGAAAGCTTAAATTGCCACATTGTACATCTTCTCAGCCTGCTGCTGTCTGCTGAAGCCTCATTTCCTGGAGGGAAGAGACGCAGCTCCGCGGACGCTGCCGCCGCCTCTTCTCCTGGGCCGGGAAGCACCGATGCCGGAGCCATGTCTCCCGGTGGGCCGGGGGCTGCGGAAGCCGCCGCTCTATTTCTGTCCCGGCCAAGGAGCCGGTGTATGACCCGGGGCCGGGCGCTCCGCCGCTCTCTGGTGGCCTTTCCCTTCCTGTTTACGCGGGCTGCGCGCGGCTGGGCCGCCGCTGGCCATGAGCGTGGCGTCCAGCTCCCCGCGTCTCCAAGGGCTGGGGCCTTGGGTCCTCCCTTAGGGGAATGATGGAGGGGGCAGCCCCGTCCCTCTGGGCCCGCACTGCGGGAGCTGCCCATGAAGAGCAAACGCATCTGCTCTTTCCTGTGAAAAATAGAGGCTTCTTTCTTCCTTGATTAAATTACTTTTTACCCCGTGTCTTGATCCAAGTTCCAGAGCTTTACGAGGATAGTAGCCACTGCATAAATGCATCTGACTGTGAAACAACAGGTCAAGTGTAGGAGTTTGTTTTTAAGTTGAGAGTGGACTTGAGAAGACGAGGGCTGAAGTAGTGATCTGTTGCATATGTATCTCTTGAAGAAAGGCCTATATTCTAAAGTATCCTTGTGGTGTGGAGGAGTTCCAACAATATCTATGGAAAGAGTAATAATTCACAAAAAAGTACCTGATTTTTTTACCTTCCTAAATGGCTAGGGGAAATGTGAGTAAGCAGGAAAACTAAATGTACAGCTAGCTAATTCCAGGCCACCCAACACTCTCAGCATCTAAGAAGTGAACACATCATGCTTGTCAAAATGACGCAGTGAAACCAAAGGCAAAACAGTGTAGCGACTTTTCCATATTAGCATTTCTTCTGTAACTCTGTTATTTCTCTTAAAATCATTATTCAAACTCTAAACACAAAACTGTAACTAGCAAGCAGAGCAGATACAGCAACCTCCAAACCAGAAATCAAGCAGTAAGTGCCAAGGCTACATAACCACATCTGGGCTGCCACTAGCAGGTTGCAAAGGCGATGACGATACACTGAAGTGAATTATTTTGGAGAGGGTGAGATAGACGATGTTTATGAAGGAAGGTTAATGCAATTCCAGCACAAAAACTGAAGAGCTTTATTGACTGCTGTTGGTGTGACAAGCTCCTGGTTTGGTCCTTGTGGCAGGGTAGGTTGCTTGTCCTGGTGGCTGGTAAGGAAAAGCAAATGGATTCTCTCTGCCACTGCTCTATCATCTAGTAATCAAACTCTTCTGCAAGCTATCAGTCTTCTTAGCAACCTGGGCAAATGTCAGACTTGAAAACAAGTCTGCTTTCTCCCCTCACGTATGCAGAAATGGTGTCTTTTTTCAAACAGAAAAGCTGAAAGAAAGGCATAAAGCACGAATCTTTCATGCAATGCTGGGCGGTGTTTGCATGTTTAGCATAGAGCAGCCTTTTATGAAGCAAGGCTCGCTCTCAATTTGAGCAGGCTGTGGCTGTTCAGAGCTCGTGTGAGATCTCACTGTGGAAATGCAAATGTATTAGTTTGCAGCATAATCTGATAGCATCTCGGGTCTTGTCCTCACTGAAAAATTGTACTGTTTTGTGAACCGCGCTGGTAGAAGGGCCCTAAGTCTAGCAGTTTGCATGTCTTTGCACCAGTGGTCACAAACAAAAGCATTTTCTCAGCGTGAGAGTGACCGATAATGAGGGGAACGCAGCACGATCACACTTCATGTGTGTCGGTCCACGTCTAAAAGTCCGGTGGAAGTCAATAGAGCCGATAGCGGAGGGAGGTTTCTCAGTGAGAGCCACCATAAATGCAGTTGTCCATCTACTCAACAGATCAGCAGTGGAGAGAGGCAGGCAGCGAGCCCCTTCCCTGCTCCCAGGGTGTCTGCTTTGGAGGATGGAGGGCATCATCCAAAAAGGGAAGATGTCCTCCGGGAGTTTGCTAGGTGAAATGCAACCTGGCCTCTTCAGGGTGCTGTCACCCTTGCCAGAGCTCCATGAAAGGAATAAATATGGATAAGGATTGGGTTAAATGGGTTGGCAAAGAGCAAAATTTAGGGTCACAAAATTTGTAACTCTGAAGTGTAACCTGGAAGAAGAAAATGACATAATGCTTCATGAAGCACAAGGAAAGGGAGGAAGAGACTGCTGAGATTATTTTCCAGGTACAAACATAAGTTAGATTTACTTAGTGAGGTGCCCTGCCCCAGGAGGGCTCTGTCTTCTCTCTGCACAGGGATTAGATATATTGTTCTGAGCTTTTTAGAACAATATTGCTGTGTTTACCCTTGGAGAACTTGTTGTTATCTATGATAAACTGGTTAAAGCAACAGCACTTCAAAGTAAAGATAAAATGTAGATAAAGATGTTTTTCCACCTATGACCCTCCATGCTGGATATTCAGCGTTTTGGTCAGGTAGGTTCTAATTCTCTTCCCTTTCTCTGATAAAATAATTTGTATAGTTCATTGAGGTTTCTTGTACTGAAAACTGATGCCTGGCACTTTTTCTTTCTTTCTTTCTTTTTTTTTTTTCTTTTTTTCCCACGAGAACCTCTCACTTTGTGGTTGCTTGAGGAAGTTGACTTAAGCAGTTTAAGATGTAGTCGTGGCTTATTTAGAAAGAGGCACTGGCCGTTAACACTAAAATATATGCCTAAATATGCTAACAGGTGCAAGAGCTGTCTAATCACATGATGGTTGCAGGAAACCTATTAACCAAAATGTTTGGGTTAAAGATGGGTCGCGCTGATAATTAAGTACAGAAAATTTTTGCTATTTTTTTTCTTTTTTTTTTCCTCATTTTTTTTCCTTCTAATGCCTCTGCCTGAAGCTGGAAGTTGATTTTTTTTCTCTGTTCTAGGTTTAGTATGAAAAGTTGTGACCCTGGTTAAAATCAGTGACAGTCATAGCTGTAATAGGAACAGAAATAGAGGTGTGAGGTTAAGCAGATGTCAGCATTCGTTCTGACCTCCTGCTCTCTTTCAAGTCTCGGGTCACAGCTCCCAAATCCGTTCTACAGCTAGCTTAGTGTCTATAAAATAAAGGTCTTGAAAACATATTGTAAAAAGTCCCTTGTCTTGCTGCTTAGATTGTCTTTGCATTTAGCTTCTTTATGTAAAGTAATATATTTTTTCTCCTCTCACCCCTAGTCAGGACTTTTAGTGGACATAAGTTACCAGGAAGTTGAATATTTGAAATCTGCTCCCTACAGGTGTTTATAGGGCACATCCAAGATAGCCCAAGTGCAGCTTTTGCCTTGCAAGGGCAGAGGGCACATCTGCCTGTCCACAGCAAAGCCAGAGCTTCTTGGAAGTCGGGTCCTCCGTGCTGTGCCTGTGCAATGGGCCCAGTCATGTGGCAGCAAGAAGAGCTCTGTGATCCTGTCCTGCCAGTGCAAAGTGCTCTGTGACTCATCTGGTTAGCAAGCTTTGGCTCTGTGGCCCCAAAGAGCTGGTCTCAGGAGCTTCTGAGGCAGATGCACTTCTGTTTTCCATCAGAGGCTTCTTGACTCTCACCTTGTGCCACTCTTTTATTTCTCTTTCCTTACAGTGAAACCTCAAATGCTCCCTTATTCTTGTCCTGTGCCTATCTTAGCTATTTAGAGTGTTCATGATTCTTTGAATATCTAGCTCCCAATGGCTCTACTACCCAGCAAATCTTTTAGGCAGTAAATAAGGAGACAAACAGGTGCCCTCACGTAGGCAGGCTTACCCAGCACAGCACAGGAGGCTCTTTGAAGGCACCATCTGGTCCAGTCTCCAGCGGGAGAGTGGAATTTGCACCAGACAGGCAAAGGCAGAATACACAGAATCAATCAGGTGCAGGATGTTGTTGGGGACCAGTGAAACAACCTTATCCAAATGGTGATGGGTTGCCACCACGGAGGGGCAGCCCCTTCCATTAGCTATCCCCATCTGTCCCAGGGCAGCTCGGCTTTCTCAACCCGGCGCGCTTTCGATGGCAGCAGGAGCTTGGCCTTTAGCGTCGTGACTGCAGAGAGGCCATCAAATGGCTTGGGATGGAAAATGGAGATGCAGTAACTTAGGATCTTGTAAGCTCTGCGCAGTAGCTGGAGGTGAGTGTCTGTTGCCAATGACACGCCAAAGGCAGCGTAAAGGTTTCCTCTTCAGCAGTTAATCTGACTGCAGAACAAGCCTCTGTGAGAACTGCTGGCTGTTCAGTCTCAGGTGTGGAGGGTTTTCTTGTTACTGTTTTAGTAAGCAATTATTGTCATTCTTCTCACTCAACTAGTCCGTCCTTGCATTGTTTAAGTGTTCTGAGTTGCATAAGTTTGGTCTGCCTACCTGATTTCTTTAAGATTTCAGTATTTTTGTGCACTTTTTCAATACAGCACTTATTTACATAAGGGTGAAGAAATCCAAACTAGGTGTTTTCTGAGTATTTCCTGGCAACTAGAGTAACATATTTCCTTGTCTGAGGTCTCCATACCCTATCTATCTGCTCTCTTTGCTTGAAACTGCAAAAAAAAAAACCCAACTAAACAATACAAAAAACACTGCAAAACACTTTGCCCACCCCTTTATTTTATATATATGTATATATATATATCTTCTTTAATTACATTTTTTAAAATTACCTAGCTGTAGGGGGAAGTGTAGAGAAGGGGCAGAAGGGTGACGGTACTGTAATACAGCTTTGTCTGCTCTGGTCTCTTGTATCACAAATATCTTACCACATTTGATTGCAGATTGTATTCTGGGAGATGTGGACTCTACACATTAGTAAACGTACAAAGAAGTTCCATTTGTGCTAACAATAGCATTTTTTTTTACATATAAGTATCTGTGTGTAACTAAATAATAAATATATTTTAAAAATCTATATAAATATATATATATTTAGTCAGCAGAAAGTAAGGGTGAAAACAGAGCTATCAGAAGATTCTGGTAAGGTCCCTGAGCTGGAAATGAGGCAGAGCCAGGCAAATGAGATGTGGAAAAGGGTATTTGCATTGCAAAAGTATGCACGGCTCTTTGCTACTCAGCACAATATTGAATAAGCCCCAACAGATGTAGCAATATCAAGTCTGTTCCCCAGAGAGGAGGAAGCTGCCTTCTTTAATTAGTGGTAAGTCTGGGAGGGAACTAGAAGATTTCATTTGTTAGTACTTCAGCCGGTCTTGTAACAGCTTTAAGAACAGTTTCCTTCATAAGAGAATTTGGATGTGGCATAGACGTTACAGTTGTTCATCTTACGTAGGCTCATGCTATTCCTTGCATAAGTGAGGAGACGTCCAGCCTTCCCAAATGTTATATCAATGTTATCTTGCTACCTCAGCCTTGTTCTCCAGTCTGAGTGTCCAGAGTTGTCCCCACTGCTTACATCTGGCTTATGCCTTCACTGCAGTGTGGGGCAAGCGGATTGACCCTTCTACTGCGTCACTGACATTAAGTGGGGGAAGATTGTCACAGTCTCAAACATTGCTCAAAGAGGCACACTGCTTTATCCACTACAAAAATGTGCACAGGATAGTGTTGGGAACCTCTTCTGGAACTATTTTGGATATATGGATAGCAGGGCCCTTACTGTATCCTAGAGGAGACCAAAATGCTTGTTAACTAGAGGGCAGTTTTGAAGTTGGCCTTACAGAAAACACGAATATATAAAAATTGCATAGCATGTTCTACCAAAAAGGTCTGTTCATGTTAATAATACAGAAATTCAAGAGCATGAATGTCTCAATCCCAGAGGCCTTTAGTTCTCGAATATGTGTCTATCTTTGGAGGATTCCCAGAAAGTCAATGCAGAACCATTATTGCTAAGCCAGCTAGCAGTTGTAGTAGGTTTTCCTTAGAGTATTTGTGTAACCTAGAAAATTTTGACTGTTTAGGTCTCTGTGAATATCTTTGGACATTTATTTTCATCCCTCCTCTCCAGTAGAGATCTCTATCAAATGTGGCACAAACTTCCAGAGTTTGCATGCAAGCATAATAGAAATCCAAGACTGGGCAGAGTAGAAGAGAAGGGATTTTGTTTTTATTGTGGGACTGGGTCATGCCCCAGCAATTTAGTTACTAGACCCAGAGCTCCTTTTCACTTGCCGCTTTATCTTTCCTTCCCACTCTACTCCCTAGTTTACTTTAGTCATGCACTTCTCACCAAATGACTTCTGGAAAAGAGAGTGCATATTGAGAACACATGTTCTGTACTTTTGCTCCAAGCTTAGGAGGATGCAGGCAGTCCCACCAGTAGTATTAGTCTTTGTCCTTGAGAATAGGAAGTCCTCAGATGATAGAGAAGGCACCAATGCAGCTGTGATCCTGTCCTTCGCAACCTGAACAAAACATGTCTGAGGATCTGTATGTAAGTCTGTCCGCAATGACGGTTGCACCTGGAGGTAGAGCAGAGGTTGAAAACCAGGCCCAGCCTTCAGGCTCTGCAGGCCTGGCCCAGCACAGGACGTCAGAAGGCCCCTATGTTGGGGTCCTTGTTCCTCTTGCAGGTAAGGGCATGGTGAAGATGCATAAAAGTCAATTTAAATATTGAGGAGTTGAGGTGGGCTGATAATGTACTTGGCCTCAAGGAAGAAGGTGCGCAAGGTGCACAGTACAGTTTGATTAAGCAATATATGTGACCTGGAAGGCCCAGGATAGATGATCTTACAGGTATATGAGATACCTGGGAAGCCTGAATGTGGTTATCTGCATGAGTATGAATCATGTTCACCTGGTTCACTGATCATGAATCACGGCTGAAACATGACTACTAAAAGCAACAGATGTATCATAAGATACTAAAGCAAAAGTACAAAAAGTTATTTGAATGTTGCCATGGTTTTGTTGACAAAAGAAAATAATTTTGTGCTCTAGTGAATCCATCCTATTCCATAATTAGAGGAAAAATTGAATGCTGTATACCTAAGACAACAGTATCTGGTGTGCTGGCTCATAATGACTGTTTGGTTGCTAATTTGTGCCATTGGCAGGAAAATATTTATTTTCCTTGTTTAAAATACCAAACTTCCATGAGTTGGACTAAATGTTGGCAAATAATAATAAAAATTAAATTAAAAAAAATCAAAAACTAAATTTAATACAAAATAAAATGAAAGTGTAGAGAGTACACAGGAGGAAGTCTTGTGAGGCAGAGCATTCTGAAATACTTTACCTGGAAAGGGGTTACAAAATTCCTTTGTAAACTGGAATCTGGGTGTGGTTCTTACATCCACATTTCTTTTGTGTCCAAAGCAATACCGGATCACATAGGTATTCATTTATATATTGCAGATATGTGTGATAAAAACAGATTGAGAAATATTTTTCTTGTTCTGCTGTGACAGCTGCATTAGGCAGCAGAGTTTAATAATATACTCTTCAAATTTATTGCCTTTAGACTTTCACTGTGGATATTGAAGTTGGAAGAGAATTTGTACATATTTTCATGAGAAATGCTGCAAAGAGCGTTTTAGTCCCTAAACACTTTGGTCGTATTCAGTAATGACCTACGCTTGTTCTCACTTTACTCCAGGGAAAACTAAGACAAAAGAGTTTGTGTTATTTCCTCTCCAAGCTATCTCGGAACTTTGTGCCAGAGCAAAAGATAAATTTAATTTTAGTCTGCAAACAGAAGTCTGGATTACTACACTTCATATTGAAGCTTATATTTCAGCCTTGTATTAAAAAAAAAAAAAAAAACTGTATGCTCTTCTGACTAGATCTGGATTTTGCTGCTGCTGTTGTAATTTTTCATGCTTACGACAAAGCAGATATGACAAAGTCTCCACAATGCTTAGGCACAGTTTATACCTATGAAAAGACATTACCTGTTCAGCTTTCTAGGATCAATAAGCCAAAAGAGAAATCTAGACTAATTCAAGAGGTTTATAGAGATGAAATACTTTGCAGCACCTGAGAAGTCACAGTGAACACAGGCATGGGAGTGAATGTGGTGACTCGTGTGCCTGCCCTCTCTCCCTTCCCCTCTCCATTCTCAGCAAACAGTGGTTGGTTCTGTAAATTCAAGCCAGAGAACCTTGAACAGAACGGAAGAAGCAGGAGGTGAATACTTCTGGCCTTCCAAAAGCCCTAAATCAAGTATGACGAGGAGGGTCATGTCCACATCTCCTAGCGAACAAGACAGTTTTTAAACTAGGCTCATGGGTCTGAACTTGGCATTAGGCATTGGACAGCTTATTTTTCACAGGGTATATAGGACAGATGTGTTGGAGGGAAAGGATGTAAAGGAGGAATCAGGCACTACTTTTATATCTTGTCCTGCCAGAGCAAAGCTATATAGACAACCTAATGAATAAAAAGGCAAATAATTTAGGGATACAAGGTGCCATTGTTTCTATAAGAGACAGGCAAGGCTTTGGCCTTCTCTCATGTTCAAGAATGGGCAATAGGATCACATTTGACAATGAGAAGCTCATGCTCAGAAAAGATGCAAAGAACTTGAAAGGAAACCTGCTTGCTGGTTAGTCAGCCCCATGAAGGGGAAGAGTGAGCTTCAGCTTCCTTATTTGCCAAATAAACTGTATAATGCAAGAGTATTGCCTCTCCAGCAGCATTTTAGCAATATTAGCATTTCACCCTCTCCCTTTTGGGTGTTTTTCTCTGCTATAAGTTTAATTTCATTTTAGGAGATGATCTAAACTGTATCAAATGTTACAATGGGAACAGCTTATCCTCTTACATTGCAGACATAAGAAACTCTGATTCTGATTTCAGCAGAAACCACCAGTCCTCGTATGCTGCCCGAAACTATGGGACTGCTAAAGTCAAGCGTGCTGCACAGAAGTTGCTGTGGTGAACACAAAATGCAAGTTTTCAGTTAGGTCTGCTCTGGATTTTGCCTAGTATGCAAAAGGCCAGAAAGTGAAACCCAGTGAAGTTAGGAATAAATCAGCTAATCCAAAGGTTTTGTGCATCTCCTTTCATTATGATCTGTGTTATGTGGCCATCAGACCTTTGTATGTACCACCATGCCACCCAAGGAAGGCTTTTCAGGGCCATTCAGTGTTGGCCGTGAGTAGCCCTTGAAAATTAGAACAGTTGACTTGTCATCTTTGCTTGCAGAGTGGGCCTGAAAAGAGATTTGTCTTGATATCCAGTTCCAAAATGCATATGAAGTCATAGCTCAAAAAGAGGTATGAGTCACTCTAGAAGAGTGAAATTTTTCTGTTCCTATTTGGTATCTAATAATGGGCTTCCAATGTTTGAATTTAAAAAAAAAAAAAAAAAAAAAAAGCATACCAGGAATTGAGTCTCTTGCCAACAACTCTGGCAGTTGAGTATTACAACTGATAATTATGCTCTTGGCAACAGGTTAAGCCAGATGTTCAGGAGCAGCTGCTATCGACCTGTTGGCAAAGTTACCTGTTTCATGGTAATGTGGAATGATTCTTGGCATCTTTCTGGAGAAAGGGGCATGAAAATGGAGGAAACTTGTGTTGAATATAAGCTGTAGCAATATGCCTTGATGACAGAAATGTATATCATCAGTAGTGGAAAATGGAGAATCTGGAAGATGATGGCAGCTCTGCAGAGGGTAGAAAAAAGCCTCTGGGCATCTTTAGTCAGTGATTTATGCTCATCAAAAAGGGCCATTAGGAGCGGCAGCTGGAGCTGTTTCAAATAGTCTAGCTCTGGATTGTGGGAATATGGCCTAGAGGCTTTTCTTCTGTCACAGATACTCAAAATTCAGAGAGTTGGGATCCCTTTGCTAGCAAATTTTGTGAGGAAGGGGAGTAAAAGGTAAGGGTAAGGTCACAGATACCATTGAAAGAGTGGAGGGAAAGTGCATGATAATGTTGGAGTATAAGATTTCTTGACTCCCCTTTTGCTTGTGTAATTCCTCTGACTGTCCTTAGTAAACAAACCACAGGGATACAAGGTATCTTGGCAATTTCTTGATGAAGATCAATCACTACAGCAATTAAAATTGAATGAGTTTCCCATAGATACATGGACTTTGCAGGAAAACTTTTTGAAGAAGCTTTAGTCCTGTGTTCTCTACGTATTTTGAATTTAGAAGCTGTTTTTCAAAACAAGAGAGAATGTGATGAGTTTTCTTTGCATTTTATGCCATGCTGGAAAATGTTTTGGATGGGGTGGATTAGCACCTATACCTGTGTCCACACAAGTCCGTACAGTCTCAGGTGTATGTTAGCATGGGCAGTGCAGACCAGAGTTCACTTGCATTTGGTCATCCCTGTGATGGATGACCACGGCTTTAGCTATGAAATATACCTTTTGTGTGGCATTCATAGGGGAGTGAGTAGTACAAAGAAGAGGAAAATATTTATTCGTGTTATATTTTCCTAGTATGATGATTAAAGTGGTTGTGTTTTACATGCTGTGTGGTGTATCTGTAACTCAATGTGATTCAATCCAGTTCTTCCTATGTCTGAGACTGAGGGATGTATTTACATAACAGAATTGTCAGGCAGTGCGTATATGTGAGACACTTGATACCAGGCATCTGCCTTCAGAAGCCACATGTTGACCATAACTGAGTGTACTTGTGACCAAGACCAGTTTCTCACCATAGAAGTTTAAAATTCCAGTACTCCGAGCCTCTCATTTTAAGATTTTATTTGCACCAAGTCATAGCATTTTTGCACCTTCAGATGAGATCCAAAGTCTCAGCCCTTGGTATTCCTGCGCATGTTTGCACATGAATGTGCTTACATAAGTAGGCCTTTGTGTGCTTCATTACTTCACTTTTCTTAGGTAAATGCTAGTGAGAACATATGAATACATCTGAGAAGAGCCCATCAAAAGCTTATTTCCGGCACTAAAGTGTTTAAGCCATCCAAGAGGGATGGCTGGGATCTTTTTCACATGGTTTGGTGTCCCTCAGCAGAGTATTGCTGAAGGAAAGTTGTGAGGAAAAAGTTTACCTGTTGTTTAATGGAGAAGCATAAAGAAAATTCAACTCTGTTTTTTTTCTGTTGTGTCACATACTTGTTTTAATGAAGAAGCATATATACAATACTTGGGTTCGATATTCTTTTTTTGCTTAATTATCCCAGAAGGCTTAGATATTACACTTTTTTAATGTAAGCATAAACATTGTCTAACCATCGGGGAGACTCTGTGATCAGATTAATGTTTCATTTAGGAACTAGAAACTGCTCAAGACAAAATATTTCTTGTATTGATGAAAGGTTATAAATAGAGTGAAGCCAAGTATACTCAGATTAGTGTTGTGTGTTCCCCTGGAGTGCAGAGGGAGGGTGGATAAGAACGTGTAACAGAAAGCTCTAAGAATAAATCTGAAAATTTCTTATATTCCTTTCTTCTTATTATTATTCTTAACTATATTGTTCTCTTTTTTAACGCTTCTGTCTCAAATGCTAAGTAACTTTGGGATGCGAAAACCCTTCTTTAGGTAACAACATGCTGGAGCATCTCAGATCTTGCCTGTAGAGTGTGTGTATGATAGGGAAGGTTGCAGAGGGCTTTTTATTTTCTAGCAAACTGTAAATGTCTGTATCATTCCTGCTTTGTAAGTAGTATTCCTTTAAACCCATCCATTTGGATGGGCACAATAACGTGACCTTCTTGCTGATGAACTGTTAGTTATCGTTTTTTTCCTCTAAATGTTTTTGCTCATCAAAGCAGTGTATGATTTTTAGTTTTGAAATGAAACTGAGACACACACAACATTAGTTGATTTTGTTTGTTTTTTGCTCATTTTGTGCATCTGTTCTTCCTTCAAAATGTAGTGGTTCTAAAACTTAAAAACTAAAAAGAAAAATATTTCTAAAAACTAAAGAATAACTGGTCTGGGAGATGGTGGCAGAACAGCAAAAAAGGCTGGAGCACTAGTTCAGAGTTTAACTCTGCAGGAACAGGCCTGTTGCTAAGATGGCTCTGCTAATTTCCGTAGATCTCCCTGTGTCAGCTTTGGCCATGGCCCCAGTCCATGGTTTGTGTGGCTTAAATTAATGTATATTAAGTAATGTGAGTGGAGTAAATCCTGCCACTATTTAGGATTTGGGGAGCTTGGCTGTTAAGAATGGCTTAGCTACAGTGACGCAAACACCAAAGACACAGGATGTTTCTTCATTTAATAGGGAGAGAGACGGGCCCCTGGAGTCACAGGGGAGGAGTGGGGGGAAAAGGGCTGCTGTGAGTCTGTGATCCCCTTTCTGCTGCTTAGGATGTGCTCCAGCCAGCGCAGGCGCTGACTGCGTTGTGCCAAATGCCGTTTGGTTTGTTGATCTTGTGATGTGAGGGAGATGGGGTGGGCACAAAGAGATGAAGGTACCTGGCGGATTCTCATATAATGCTGATGCAGGGCATTGCTAATCCCTCAACAAGGGTGAAGTATTAGGGCAAAAGCACTGCTGGTGAGAGACGATGCTTGGAGGCACGGGCTCGTGTTAACACCTTCTGCATATTGTCTATGTATGTGTATATATATATATATTTATTTTTAATATTATTCTTACTTATGGAAATTTGCGTAGATCTACAAGTGGCATCAAGGCTCCATTGTGGGAGACATGAAAACCATTAAGAGAAAAAATCCCTAAAGCAAAGGGCTCAAAATCCAAGTGGAGTAATGAGGCAGAAAAGAACAGAGGTGTCATCCCCATACTCGGTGCCGGCAGCTCCTCCTGGGTTGTTCCCACGCAGCTCCAGAGCCTCCTTCCTGCTGTGTCTGTGTCCCGGGAGGCCCTCATGGCCCCTCTGTTAGGAAGCACAGCCTCAGTGCTGATACCAAGGTCTGCAGGCCTCCAGAGCGGGAAGGATAGCGGAGCCTCGTGGACTCGGCGGCCTCCACTCCGCCTCTCGGTGCTGTGGGGAGGACACTGGTGCTCCTCGCTCTTGTGGTGGCTCCACAGGTGCTCATGGTGGTGCTGAACCGTGAGCTCGCGGGGCGATGGCGGGCCCAGGATTCAGGGGAGGAGCGCTGTGGTGCAGCGGGCGAGCTGCCCGTGGCTCTGCCGCTCTCCCCGCGCCGCGTTGGGCGCTCTCGCCGTGCCGGTGCGCGCCAGCCGCCGCCGAGGCGCGTCCCGCTCGCCGCCCCGGCGCCTCAGCGCAGCTGGGGGCGCAGCTGGGGGCCCGGCAGCCTCCGTACCAGCTGGGGCCTTCTCCGGGAGGGCTGCCGGGCCCCTCGGCACATCTGCCGGGGAGGCGACGTGTCTGCTGCCTCGTGGGCCGCGGGCTGCCCTTCCAGCTGGGCCAGACCGTACCAGAGCGGGGATACAAACACAGAGGTGCAGGCGGATGGAGGAGGCCTTTCCGCCTCGCTTTGAGCAGTGCGGCCGTCATTTTCTAGCGCTCCGGCCATCCCTGTGGTAACTCCAAACTACATTTTATTTTCTCCCTTTAAGCTCGCTTTCGGTGTTGAATGCATGTTGCAGTGGCCTCTACTCTGCACCGCATCCTGCATTTTCTGAGCTTCCCACCACGGTACCTCCAGAAATCTGACTTACCTGCTTTCAAGCTGAGGATAGTCAGACTAGAGAAGTTGTTAAATGATACAGTCCTGAATTAGCATCTTACATAAACGTTGTTGAAAGAAAGTGGTTTTCACCTATTGTGCATCAGGTATAATGGAGCTTCTTGAACCATGCAGTTTGGGAATAACTCCGCTCCTTAATTAGGTCTCCTTTTGCTATGCCAAAACTGAGCTGCTGAGGCAGTTTTATTCTCTTCCCATGCCTGGGAGCCAGCACAGTGTTTCAAGATTTCAGTAATACCATGTGTTGATTTTAAGTAACATCTGGGAAGTCATTGTCTGTCCTTAGTCCATCAGCTTGTTAATCAGTTTGTTGACTTCAGCATCTTTTGTCACGAATACCTCTGGTTGGGAGAAATCTGACACCATTTTACTTTGTCCTCAATGGGTTAATTTCCTCTTCCCCAGCTCCTGTATGAAGGGTGTCTGCCACCATGGAACAAGCTCTTCTTTAAAATAAATAACCTGTGAAGCCTATTATATCTATGGAGTATTCATGAAAAAGTTTGAATTTTTTGTTTGTTCTTTAATTATTTCTAATTAACCACTATAAGATCACCAAGCTAGCTGGAAGCTAGGATGCTTTTTCCGCATAGCACTGTTTAGATCCATCAGCCCTCAATTACTTACCTTGCTAAAGAGCTGTTCAGGTTAGTCGGCTGTGAAGCAGAAAAACAAAAGGACTTCCGATTCCCTCCTTGCTGTGAATGGACGTGCTTGGCTGGCTGATAGTCATGGTTGGCACATCCATAATGCCCTGGCTGTGTGGAGCCCTTGTGCCTTGGATGGGCACCCCTAGGCCCCGCTGCTCCTCTGTGCAGTGTAGAGGCAGCGGTGGAGGGGCGCGGGGCATCCAGGGCTTCACTGTTCAGCAGAGGGTCTCCCAGCATGAGGCGGCCAAAAAGCAAAGAGGGTGTTGTAGTTAGTGTGAATGTCCTTCCTGCTGTAAAGCAGTGATGGAGGAGATGCTGTTTAGTGTAAGGGCACGACTTTAAAAGGTGAGATACAAGCTCTTGGGTGTGCGCTTGCTCAGGTAGTAGCCCCGAGACCATTTCTGTGACCTGCAGTGTGTGGCCCTGCCTGGT
This sequence comes from Tinamus guttatus, assembly GCF_059628265.1. Lineage (NCBI taxonomy): Eukaryota > Metazoa > Chordata > Aves > Tinamiformes > Tinamidae > Tinamus > Tinamus guttatus. The sequence goes on from NW_028288742.1 coordinate 10,509,610, forward strand.
CTTCCCATGTCTCTGCAGCCAGGCCAGGCTCCCCTTGCTGGTGCTACCCCTATGGCTTCTTCAACAACTGCTTCTTCTCCGCAGAGGTTTTCCTCCTTTCCCCCAGGAAAGTGCTGAAGCGTAACCAGGTAGAGCTGCAGCACGAGTAGTGCCAGCCTCTGCCATGGCTTAGTAAATCTGTTTCCCATGTCCATGGATTGATGTGGTCTGTCATTTCATGCCTCTGATCCTCCAGAGCCCCACTGCTCTCAACTCAGGAAGTTGGAGGTGACACGTGAAGGACTGGACTAAGGCTTCTTTCGTAGCCTGGTACATATGGTAGCTCAAGTGTATTTCTTGTGCTTTGCTTCTAGGTTTAGGAAGAAATGTATCGTCTGGATTTTCTGTGTAGACTCCTGATTTGAATGGGAGCCGTGCTTTGCCCGGGTGTATGCCTTGGTGCTGTACCTGTCCTGGTATCAGCGAGCTAAGAAAGAAAGACGGCCTCAGTCCCCCACCACCTTCCCCATCCGCTGTTAAAGGTATCATCTCCAGCATTTCTCAGGTCAGAACCGTGGGTTAACCTTATGTATGTAATTACATGAGCTATTCTAGTGGCACAGGCAGTAGCACGCATGGTGGAGGGAGTGCTCTGTGGCTCCAACCTGCAGTGTAGTCCCCGCTTGATCAGCAGATGCTCTGGGCTGCTAGGTCGGTATTTAAAGAGGTCAGATTGCTCTTGCATGCTACCTTTCTATTCTGTTATACATAATTATATAATACAATTACACACATATAATTTTGATATAATATGTATAATATATGCATAAATATACATTGAATATAATATAATAATATATATTACATAGTGAATTGTTATTATATACCTTGCTTTCCAAGATTTGGGGGTAGGGGAAGATTGTCTGTGTTTTATGAGTGTGTGATATTCAAAACATTTCTTGACAACAAGCAAATTCAAGCTGAGAATGTTTTGAAGTCATAATCTCAAGTTTATTGGAGTTGCATGACAGCTGACAGTGTTGTCTTCTGTGGCACAGTCTCATTATTGTGTCTGTTCCTTTGTTTGTAAGTCTTTTTGTGCGTGTATTGCCTCATGACAAAACTCTGCTCTGAGGAGCACTTGCATTTTTGTATTACAGCTCGAAGCAGCTCGGTAATGAATCCTTGAGTGGGAATTTCCATCTCCACTTCTCATTTCTGTCCCCTGCAGTGGATTATCTGTGTATGTGTGTCTCATACTTTAGATGGGTTTATTTGCTGGGAGTGCTCTAGTTCATGCTCATGTCCTGGACACATTGTACACTGGGCTTGGGGGGTGGAAATGCAACTCCTACATATGCGAGTTGGGTCGTTGCAGCATATACTCCCTGCTGCCTGCAGATGGGCATTTGCTCACTGGACCATCTTGCGCTACCAATTTGGAACATATGGAACCTATTTGTAACCCACCAAAGCAGTTCATAAGGTCTTATTCTTATTTAAGTGCAATAATGAACTCAAAAGCACTGTGACTTCCTTATGTAAAAGTACAGTCCTGGCACCTGTGACTTAAAGGGGATGAGTTGTAATAAAAATACCTTCTTCCTTTAAAGTTTATAAGGCAAAAAAACTGTACATGCTTTTTCATGCTTTTTTTTTTTTTTTTGCTATTGCTTGCAAACAGGAATTAAATAAGCAAAGAACGATCATTATAAATGTGGTTTTAGAGGCAGTTCAGCTTGAGACAAAGAGATTTCTTCACATTCAACCTCATTAGTCTGATTAGTGGGCTTGTAAAATGGAGCATGAAAATGAAACATGACATTGACATGCATTGATTGTACTAAAATCTACACTAACTGCTCGTTGGAAATGGGAGTATAATCTTCTCTGAGCTATGTTAAGTTTTTAAAAGTAGCTCATTTTTAGAGCCCGTGAATTACATAGCTTGTAGCTCTTAAGGGAGACACTAAGAAGCTGAAAAATCCAAAGCAATTCAGTACAGAAAAATCCAAAGATGTGACAAAGTTACAAAGCAGAAGGAAACATTGGGCAGGATCATTTTATGATTGGGAGGAAATGCATGGAGGTCTATACTAGATTTTATTTTAAACATCAAGATAAAAGGTGGCATTATTTTCAAAAAATGCCCTCTGTCCTGCTTGTGTCTTCAAATGCGCTCTGTCATGTTTCTTTGGTTGTAATAAGGTTGTACTTACCTGGATGCCTGGGTCTTGATTGGAGATCCTGGAAATAGAGTGGGTTTGATATTTCAACTAATGCAGCTATTTCAGCTGGTTCAGTTCCTAGCACTGTATGCAAGTGCACATAGTCTCTTACAGCTGGCCTTTGCTGTAGAACTACAACATAGTCTTTAAACCAGTGTTGGAATGCCTAGTTCTGGAGCTTAATCCCACTGTCCTGTACGTATGTGGCCATAGTTGATTTAGTTTTGCATATGTTTTGGACTTTTGAAAACTCATTTGTCAAGCTTTATTATACTGTGCCGCGTGAGAATGCAGGATGCTCTGTGTGCTTGCTCTGTAGCTGACTTTAAGACATGAAAACAATAATCTGAGTGTATGTTTTGGTGCTGCTGCAGTATTATTTCCTGAGGTGAGTCAGGGCAGAACAAATATTATCCCACAGCTCCTTTTGCAATGTGTGGTCTTCATTTCCTACAGGAGCATCTTGAAGAGGGTTTCTAAGTGCTATGGGGCACTGTGGAAAAGCAAGCTGGCAATATTCACTTACTTAGAGGATTTCGGCCCCTTGCTAATGAGGGCACGAAGGACCAGGGTGCAGGTTCTGGCACCGCAGGGAAGCGATCGCTGCCACGATGATGAGCACTGCCTTCTCGAGCAGTCTGGTGAGCAAAGCTGGGCTCGAGGGGCCGGGTTGTGTTCTGCACACCGACAGTCTAATCCCCTAAATCATGGAGGTCGAGTGCTGCAGGGCTTTTATGCACCCGCTCTGTGCAGAAGCGCATTGCACCAGCGGTGATCCATGGCCCTGCAGCTGAAGTTTTGCACACATGTGGGGTTGATTGCCTTGGCGTGAGTCAGGGCACGGTCTTGCCTGTGGAACTCCAAGCAGGGAGCGATTTCCATGGACAGGGAAGGGACAGGAAAGGGAGCAAGGAGGATGCAGCCTTTGCGTTCCTGGCGATGTGTTTGGGAATGGCTCAGCAGGAGAACATGGAAGCGTGTCCTGAGTGCGGAGGTGGCGCGCTGGGGACAACACGACACGTGCCCAGTGCAGAAGGTGCTCTCCTGGGAGCCTGGAGCAGCCTTTGGGACCTACAGAGTAAATATGCCCACCGGGCACCGAGGCTCCTGCTCTTGTTTCTGAGCACTGAACACAGGCACATTTCACTCTATTTATTATTTTTAGCAGTTTTTAGCAATTCCTATTTGTGGAATTTATGTATTGAACAGGACAGAAGAAATCCTGGGTGAACAAAATCTCATTTAGGAGTGTGTGTGCGTGTTTCTAATACAAAACCTCAGTGCAAACAGGCTCTGCCCACCAGGGATGTGCCCCAAAAGGGTGAATGACAGCACTGTTGCCTTGAATGTTCCTTCCTCCAACTGCACGTCAGCGTGTTTCAGATATTTCATTGGTTCCTGATTCCTCTGCTGGTTACCCTGTTGGGTTATCTGGTGACATTCCCTTTTTCTGAAGATGCTTCCTCCTTGGTTTTGCATGAGGGGAGGAATGACCTGTAAGGGGTGAGGCTGGAGAAGGTGCTCTAAAAATGAAAACCCAAGGTAGTGTTTATTAATTAGATGTGTAAAGCTGTAACTGCTGGTGTGCCCAAAGCCAGGCTTTTGTCCATCTGTCAGGGCATTTGGGTGGCATTGCACGGGCTAAGGATTTGGGGAAGGCAGAGTGTGGTACCAGATAAGAGCAAAACCTGTGTGTAGTTTGACTATATAGTATATAGCCAAGCTGTTGCCTACCATTACATACAGAACCTTTTCTGCAGCAAAACAGGAGAGAGGTTTGGAAGAAAGCTGCTTTTGAACTAAAAACTAGAGTACTCAGTGTTGGTGTCTCCTTAATCTTTAAAATCTCGGCAGTGATCAGTCTGGCCCTAAAAATGGTTACATGATATAGTCCAAAAACTGACTAAAGCTGAAACACGCTGAAGTTGTGTACAACTTGTATTGAAGGCTGTACATATGGGACTAAATAGGGGGTTAATGTAGCTAAGAAAGATGCAGGGAAGCTCCTCTTCATGTTTGCAGTTGTTGCAGTTAAAATAACAGCTTGTAACTTGTTTTCATAGTAGAGTTGTTTTGTTGTCTGTTGCCTGTAACACGTTTTGGAGGCCGCAGTTAATGACAGCGCTATCTGTGCTAGCCGTGAGGTGAGCGATACAATTAGGATTGCACGTCCCTGCAGGAAAACAGCCAGTGGATGTCATATGACGTAGCTCAAAATGAACACTGACTGCATCGGTTTTATGCTTCATGTCATGCAGTGTAGTAACGTTGTGGTCCTGCTTTGTGGAGGGGCTGAATTAAAAATACACGCGTTTGAATCGACGGCAAGGCTTATGGTATGATGCAGCTTTTGTGGTTTGCCGCTTGGAAGTTCCTATAAATTCCAGCAGCAAATAATGCCAGGGAGCTGCTGGCTTCAGCTTGGGGTTTTTGGCAGTTGTGATGATTGTTTCGGATTTGTGCTTTCCTCTTCTATCTAGCAGTTGCCCTTTACGAACATCTCAAGAAAAAAGAGCGGAGGATTTTGCAGTAGCTTCCACCCCGACTGAAGACTCTTAAATAAAAGTATAAGTTGTAACTGGGGAAAAAAAATGACCTGTCAATGACTTTAGATGCACTCTGATTCTGAAAAATAAGATTTGCTGAAGAGTCACTGTGTTTGTTTTACTATTTGATTGCAGGAGTTTGGGGGGGGGGGGCTCAAGAAAATGTTCCATGGGAGGCCTGTGATGATAAATTATAAGCTGCCAAAACTGCAGGGTGGTTTCAGACGAGAGACACATCACTGAGGCCGTTAAACAGTGCAGCTGAGGTGTTCCTGATTTTGTCGAAGCCATTTTAATGGGAGCACACAAAAGTGGGGTTCATACCAAGTGCTGCATCTTCCTATGCTGCTTTTGTCGCTTCAGTTCATTAAGAGAAAAAAAAAATCAGTTTATGTTACAGAAAACAGAGATAATGAGGAGAGCCTGGGCGACTGAGATGCCGCTCCTGGATGTCCGTGGAGGTGGCGGAAACCTGCAGGCACAGAGGAGCTCACCGGCCTCGTGTGCAGGCCCAGGGAGCCAAGAGGCAGCTGCTGCCCCACGTCTTGGCTTGCATAAAGGGAGCAGAAGCTTAGGAGAGCTGGGTTTGCCAGCCTGAGGAACTAGTGGTAAGGCTTTTCTTTTTGTTCCCTGGAACTCATTTCTTCCTCTCTTTCTTAGGAAGGCTGCACTTGAGAGGGGTGTGTGTGTGTGTGGGACTGGGGGGGAAGAGAAGAAAACGATGTTGTTGTTTATTTACTGTGAGTATTCCTGCATCTCTACTGTGGGTTAAACAATAATCATCAGCTGTGCATGCGAATGGCTTTATAAGGATGCTCAGGGAAATTAACTGGTGAATCCTTCACCAGCTGGAACAAGAGCAGCTGTGTGTCAGCCTGCAATGTTACCCACTGCGCTCGCGCTCCTGTTGCACACAATGATGTGCTGAGCTACCTCCTCTCCACAGAGCTCAGCGCTGCTCAGGAACCTGAGGCTTGTCTGAGAAGGCAGGCTTTGCTCTAAGGTCTCTGACGCCAGGATGCTGAGAATTCGCTGTGCTGTTTTGTTAAACTGTAAAGTCACGATAAATAGCATGACTCTCTTACCTGTGTGAAAAATTTGGTAAAATGATTAATTTAGAACTTAATCCGAATTGGGGCAAACAAGCCGCTGTCTTTTTTTGCAGTAAGTTTAAAAAGGGTTCAGCTGTTTAAGCTGGTCCTAGGAATAAAAAAATATTTTGAATATTTCAAAAAGCTGAACTTGAAAATTAGCCCAACTCTGAGACCAGCCTACATGATGAGTGTGTTTTTTTTTTTTTTTGACAAAAAAAATGGATTACCTGTTTTTCGGCAGGACATAGTAAGTGCCCAGCAACATAATTGTGACTATTTCTGTCTATGCTGTCAGAGATGCCAGATACAATGATAAGATATAGTACTTTTAAGCAGCGGAAGATGCACATGGACGTGAGCACGTCTATTGGCCTACTAGGGAAAAAGACTCAAAAAGGTTTTGAGAAAAATCTTAATGAAACACTGTTAAGCAGAACAAAGTTCAGCTATTGATGCCATCTGTATATTGCATTTCTGGCTAGGATTGAGATCTTTTTGGTACAGAAATTAGAGAGGTTCATTCACTAGGACATTCATATGCAAACACAAGGCCCAGTAACATGAGAAGGACTCTGCAGGAGTAGAAAGCAAAAGCTGTAGGCAACAAGAGTGTGTTCTCTGAGAAATTATTTGGGGGGGGGGAAGTGAATAGTTGAAGCTGGGGAAAAAGCGTGCTAGCACTAAGCTACATGTGAACACACAAAAACTAACACCTGAACATGGAGAGTAAGAGTTGGTGTGTGCTTAAATTGCAGCCTTGTGGGACTGCGCCCGAGCTGCTCCGTTCAGTTCCTGCATCAGAGCTTGGCTTTCCACCCGCAGGACTGTGAAAGCGCTCGGAAGATCAACGGGCAGCTTCCCGGGGGTGATGCCATCCACAGCATGGGCCAGGCTTTCGTGGTAAGCTGCCATCACCCTTAACTACAGCAGATTCAGAAGCAAAGGATTATGCTCTACTTTTACCTCTGTCCAGCCTTACTAAACGTGGAGATGTGTAGCTGATGATAGAGATTGTCCCCTACCTCTCCCTGCTTAGGTAGTTTGTTCAGTGGCTTCACTGTTGAACTACATTTTAAATGGTCCCAGCAGAGGGGTTATGCACCAGTAGCTGCCACCGAGTCCAGTTTGAATTTAAGTGTGTGGCTGAAAATGAGATTCTTACTGTCCGTCCTCCTACAGCATGATCAGCGCTACTGCACAGGCAAAAAAATATAAAAAAAGAAAGGTAAATTCTGTAAGGAACAAGGTTGGTGTGCTCAATGGAGAGGCAGGCGTCATTCATGGACGTGTCAGGATGCCTTATGCTGCTGCCACAAAAACTGAAATGAGGAATTTGTAAAAATGGAAGAGCCTGCCTCTAGCCAAGTGTTCATCTTGTCAAATGTTAATGTTAAAAAAGACGCCCTTAACTCCCAGAGAGGACTCCATTTTTGGAAGAGAAGCAGTTGTCTGAATGGTAAGAAAGGTTTGAGGAGGCCGGTGTGCAGGTCACTATCACACTGTCCAGGGAAGGCTGCATTCATCCCCTGCCAAAGCCTACAGCAAGGTTAGCAGAAAGTGCCTCGTCAAGGTGCTCCCAGCTGTCAACTACAGATACCTTGATTTGTTCTTTCAATCTTTAAAGATCAATGCAAACCTTTATTTTCTATAAATAATTTAATAAATACTTTGTTTTACAATGATACAACAAATGACAAATTCATAGCAAACGAGTCGCAAAGAATTTAGGATCAGTATACTTTAATAAGGTATCAGTGTCAAAATACATTTCCTTATCAAGTTAAAGTTCCCATACAGTTATAATATTGTCAATAAGAATTCAGCAATATAGATTATGAAATAATTATGATGAAAAGTATGATTAATATTAAGACATGGAATATTCTTTCAGAGTGTTTTAGTAAACTGTTAGGGTATAACATTTTAATGCTGAAACTACACAAATAAGAAACAGAAGAGCAGTATTCAAGTGTCATTAATCCTTGAAGCCTTTAAGTCCTTGCCACTGCAAACAGTTTGTCAAAGCTGGCTTGCCAATTTTCAACAGATTTTGATACTTACAATATATTTTTACACATAATTATAAGTTCACTTTAAGAGTAGCTTATTTTTGATAATAAACTTTTGAAAGATTTGCAGTAGGGGACTCTCATACTTTTTTATGCTATGTACCAATAGCAAAAGATCTTCAGGTTTTTTTTCCTTTTAATTTAAGAGTGCATAGTATATATGGTTAAGATTCACTTAACACAATGATCTCTGAAGTGCTCAATGAACTCAAGGCTCCTTTTCTGCAAGTGTCAGTGCATGATAAAAGCAATTTTAGAGAACAGGCTTCAGTGAAGTCTGCGAATAGCTTTGCTCCAAGAACTACTTTCTGGGCCACATTTTACCTTGTGTAAATTGTCACTGTTTCATTTTCTTCAATGCAGCTACAATGATTTATACCAGTGGAGGAAGGACGATGACATATTCCAGCAAATATCTAGGTTTGTACATATTTCAAAATCAGAACTACTCACCTACCTTTTATCATAAATTCATTATTTTTGCTGTTTTAAGTATTTTACAATTTACTCCTTCCCATCCTTTGAAAATATTCAAAACCTTTTTTTTAAAAAACATGTGTGTGATAATGGATGATAGTTGAAAAGGAGATCTGAAAATATCTGGCTGCCTTTTAAATGAATTTCAGCTATTGATTAATATAAGGCAAGTTAAATGATAGAGAACTGTCCGCCAGCTACTGATCTCACTACACAATCCTTAATTCTTTTCTTATCTACTTATAACTGAGTAGCCTAATACACTGGGAAATACTACTTTAAACTTTTAGTTTTAATGATTCAGTATGGTAGGTTATATTGCTAGCTAGCATATAAAATGTATAAAAGCTAACATTAATCAGGGGTGTTAGTACTGGCCGCTGGACAGGCTCTGGAAGTATCAGCAACACCATAACAAATACTACTAATTCTAGCAGAAATAGCTCTTAAAAAGTTGTGTCCTAGATATAGCAAAAGTACCAAGAGATGATTACCAATTGACCCAGAGAGAATTAAAAAAAAAAATCTGTTTTGTGTAAAAATAAAAATAACAAAAAAGAAGAAAACAAGAAAGCCCCATCACAAACCAAAAATACAGGTCTAAATCCTCCACTGGGGTAAATCTGTAGGACTCCCATGGCCATAGAGCGAAGCCAGGCTAAGTCAGTCGGCTGAGAATCTGGCTTGTTTCCGAGGGGAAAAAAAACTTACAATGTGCAACTTTCACAGATACCCACAAACATTGCAGTTCACCATTCACATTTCTTTCAACAAAGTGTATTAAAATAAGGGAAGGGGAAGAGTCAGAAGGCTTGCCTTTTTTTTTTTTTTTCTTTCAGTATGCTTTTCCAAAAGTTATTAGAGTTACAATATGATAAATGCTGGTAAATAGAAAGATTCAAAGGATTCTAATTTGGCAGATCCATGAAAAAAAACCTGTGGTTGGAGATCAAATTTGTTGCATTTATCTTTGGCAATAAAAAGAAGTTTTTGCAGTACTGCCGCCAAAGTATCACATGATGAGGCATTTATACCACAGCTTTTTATTAGCATCAAAATTGAAGAAAATTTTAGAGTATAAATTACAGGCAACAAGATAAGGGGACGGCAATCAAACTCTCTAAACAACACTTTAATTGCAACAGAGAAAATACAGTAGATGTATTTCTTTATATGAATAATAAAGTGAGTAACTTCAAAAGGCCACTATTTGGTAACGTAGACAGGTTCAATATCTAAGTAAAATCCTGTAAAAGTGTATTGGTATTAGAAATTGTCTACTTGCAAAAATATATTTAAAAACTGAAGCTGTTTGAACAGTATAGGCCGAGGCATCTTGCGGGATGGCTCAGGTGGCCTGGTCCAGCGCTCTGAGCAGCTCGCTGCCCTGCAGGAGCGTGGAGCTGCCCAGCACGGGCACGTTCACCTCGCAGTCGTATCTCGTCAGCTCAGGCAGCAGGTACGGCTCGAAGGAGGGCCCCAGCAGACGACTTGTCACACCTGAGAGAGAGGACCACAGTAAGTCATGGTGGCGAGCAAGGCCGGAGAGAGGGAGGCGCCTTGTTCCTCTCCTCCTCTTCTGCTTGCACCACTGAATTTCATTCTGTGTTTAGGTCACTGTGCCTCAAAGCACGTTGCTTTGAGTTTTGCACGTATTTTTGAGCTATGCACATATATTCTTTGCACGCAGCTGGAGTTTTCAGAGTGCCTTTAGCCACTACACACATCACACCAGCACGCTACTGCTTCTTGAAGGTTTTCATCTCCACCCCCATTTGAGGAAAACGATACCAGTTCAAACCAAGAAAGACAGAGTCAGCAAGGGAGTTTTCTAAACTGACACCAACTCTACCTGTATATGTCATACCCCCCGCCTTTTTTTTTATTTTTTGGAACATGCCTGCAAGCCACAAACCTCTGGTATCAATGCTGCACTTACTTAAGTTTACTAAACTCTAGACAATTCCATCAAAAGGCAAGAATACGCAAGAGAAACACTAGGCTTCTCAGGTAAAAAGGTATTAAGTTCAACTGTAAACAAAGGGCAAAAAAATCATTTCCCTCCATATCTGTCATGTGTAAACATTACAGTTTCAAACTAAGCAACAGATTTTCAAGTTTTGCATTTGATTGCTCTTACCTGACACTTTATGAGTTGGCTGGACAGCAAAGTCCTGATAATGGGGACTGTAAAACTGAGGGGGGAAAGTTCCTGCTTTCAGAGTCTCACCAGGACTGCCACAGCGGGGCTGCTGCTGCTGCTGCTGCTGCTGGAGTTGCTGCTGCTGCTGCTGCAGTTGGTTCATTGGTTGGCTCAGACCTCTTGAGTTACAAATAAACTCATCTTATTTAAAGAAGAAGAAGAAAGAAAACAGGTAAATTAAGCCTTCATTATTTACTGTAGATAAAAGTAATGAAAAGCCAAGTAATCATCTTCTTGAGGTACACCTAGCTGTGTGGCAAAGGAAGTCCAGGAGCAGTGCTAGCTCTGGAAGCAGCATTGCAACCAAGGTAAGTTTGCATAATGAAACACAGTGTTGTAGAGAGAAAGTATTGGTGCAGCTTTTCTAGCTCTCACATGTCCTCACCTTGCTTGGTTCAGTGCAAGGGAACCGTGTCTCCACTGAGCTGATCTCTGCTACCTCCAAAGCAACAGTGTGACCATGTATGAAACGATCCACTTGGCAATTATCACATGTACTTTGAACTGTTCAGCTCTTAGTCATAGAACCTCATCTTTCATTTTAGCTTATTGTAATTTTTTTCAGGGCTTGTTGACATTATCTCCCTCTTGAAGGAGTATTTGTTTCTATTCAAACTGACTTAAAATTTTGTTTCAGGATTGTACATTACAAAAACAATCTAGTTTGTCTTACCAGTAAGAACACTTGTGCTGAGAGACTTCTTTTCTGTAACCAAGGAACAATTTTCTCCTTTGAGAAACTTCATTCTCTTCCACATTAAATGAGATGGGTTAATGACAGATGGGTCTCCCTACAATTTGAAGAGCAGCAAAATGAATAATTACATTCATGATCTTCACGTGCCCAATGTTTTGAAGGAAGGGAAAGCTTTTCTTATAATTACCCCACTCAGCTGTTGCAACGCTTGTTCTTCATAATCCAGTTGTCGCTTCAGTTTCAGACTGTTGGTCAGAGCAAGTCTCGCTGGATTTATGTCTATACGTTGTTGCCCAAAAGCATCCAGTGGCCTGTGAAGAAAAGATCTCTGAGTGAACAAGCAGGCAAGCAGATCTAAAGCAGATCTAAACCGTCTTGTTCAGTTCCAAGTTCTTCTTTCATTTAAGGTGTCTTTGGGATGTAACAGTAGGTAGAACTCAAGCATTTGATCAAATATTCTTATTTCTTTTTGTCAGTTATTTTGCAAGCCTTGGAGACTTTTGGCTTTCCAGATCAAAGACTAATAAAAGTTTGGTATAAATTGCCTCTAGAAATCTCCAGACAGACATAAAAATGCTGTGGAACAGAGCCATGTAATTTATCAGTATAGGAATTTGAGAGCCATGCCTGTCCTCTTGTTTTGCATGCTAAGTCTGGACACACGTGTTGTTCAGGGACAAACCTTCTTTTTCCAAATGCAAATTTCAGACACTGGTTATTTGTGCCAACAACTAAAAAAAACCCAATGGAAATTTCAGGTAAACTGCACAGCTCCCTGTTTAAAAATGACCCGTGCTATTTTGTGCCATTCCTGAATGTTTTAAGTGTTGGTCACACTAAGAAGGACACTCTGCAGGCAGCCCAAGAGCTCTTTGAAAAGGGTAGGAAACTTGTAGGGCTGTAGCCCTTGATCTACAATTTCATCCAGTGCTGTCCACATGTGCGAGAAAGTGATCACGGGAAGGATGGCTGTAGGAAAAAGCACCTTTAAATCTTAGTTAAATAGCACTTGCATGTAGCAACAATAAATGTACGTGTCCTAGTCACTCTTCATCCCTCCCGCTCTCCTGGTTTGTGTTGTGCACAAATACATACAAGACAAGGTAAGCAGGGGTTTCAGCTTATTGGTGGCCTGTGCTCCCATCTGTAGGTTTTTCAAAACTTTCCTAAATTGCATACAGTAAAGCTGTTTTTGAAAATCCTGTAGTACTCCTTATGTCTATCAGAACAACTTATTCCATCTGACAGATAAGAATAATTTTTCAAGTTTATGACAAAAAAAACCCCACACAGTAACAACACAGAAATGCTTACCTTTTTTTATATAGGGGGATGTTGGGAGAATGTAATGGTGGCCCTGAGGGGGAACTTGATAAGCATCCTGAGTATTTATCCATGAGTCTCCATTTAGTAGGAACATATTCTATGGGGGGATCAGGTGGCCACTGCGTGTTTGGTCTTCCTCCCATTGAAGACAGGGGAGTGCTGGCTTGGTCATGGTACGGTGGCAGCGATGACCTGCTCACATTGTTGAAGAACACAGATGATAGAGACCCGTGACCAGGGTTAATGTTTTTATTTGATAGCTGTGGGCAATACTTGTCTGGGAGGTACTGACTCTGTGAAGCAGAAGCAAGGGGTTGGAAGATGGTACTCATGCTACTGAGACTCTGCTGGGTATTTTGTGCACTTTCAGGAAGGGGACGTTCTTCTTGGCAGATTGGGCTGAGCTGGAAATCTTCTCCATCCATAGGAATGTAAGGCGCCAAGGTTTCAAGGTCCAGTTCATTGAAATCAGTCTGCACAAAAATAAATGAAGTCCATAAAGAAGGGTTAATAATAATTATGGCAGCTAGCGTTACGTGAAATGCTAGTAGAGATGAGGCTGAAGAATCATCACATGCTGAATTTACTGAAATGAAACCGCTCTGCTCCTAAATTTACTCAGATGAAACTGGCCTGCTCCTATCTAAAAATATACCCTATTTCTGTGAATGGCATATATATTCATTGTATCATAATCAGTAAAGGACAAACAGAGGAAAAACCCTGCCAGCCTCCCAGATAAGCACTGCTTGCTAGAGCAGCTTGAACGCGGCCTGTCACATCAGCGTGACGTGAACTAGATTGTGGATTTCCTTGAGCTTTCATGAGCTTGTCTGCCAAGACTCCACAACTTGCAGCATATAGCTTAACCCCAGGCTTTATCTTGGTGATAGAAAACAAAGCTTTCTCCCTGTGTAGCTACATGAAAATGTGCATCTAAAATGTAAAAAGGTTTTAACAGTGTAGTGGGAAATATACTAATGTACCTGCATCTTATTGTTATCTGCTCTCTGTCATTATTCTTACTAATTTCTTTCAGAGCTAAACAGACAGGGAAATTCATGCTGGCCCATCATATGGTTCACACGAGGGGCATTACTTACTTTAACACTCCCCCTGCAAAAATACCTGCTCATTTAATGTGACACACCTAAGCAAGCAGAGGCTGAACTTGACAGAAATCAAGTTTGCAGGTGTCAGGTCTTGCACTGATTTTGATCTTGAGACGTATTTCCCCCTCATCCCACTTTTGCCCGTACTTTTTACTGTTTTTTTTTCTTTTTCTTTTTTTCTTTTTTTTTTTTTTAGTGATCAAACTTATGTCCAAACTTACACTGGAATGTCTTCAGGACATGGACTACAGTCTACCTTCCTGAAGTCCATGAAGAACCTCCATAAAGTCCGTGAAGAAAGATTAATAATAATTATCCCAGCATCTTACTAAGCTTGCAAGTCACACTGGCAAACCGAGGCAGCGCATTGGGACTCCAGACTTCCTCCCCAGACTTTCCATAGGACTAATGGAAGGAAAGGGGTGTCTAAGGTCTGACTGCCATCCATCAGTGCCTGTTCCTCTCTCTTGATGGTTTAAAAAATATAAACACTTAATGAAGGCAGTTCAGTTGAGTATCTGAAGTTAGGTGTGCTGAGCCAGGCCTACCTATTTTATCTTGTACCTCACTTGAGGTACTGTTGTAACAGTGGACGATAAAGAGTTAATAATAGATGGAATGTCTATACTTCTACCCCAGTTAGAGTGTAAGAAGATGGAGACTGCAGGATGTCACTTCATATGCAAGAAATTTGTCTGACCCACAAAGGAGCAAATCCTCCAAAAGATAAGAAGAGTATGTCCAAACCTGCAGTTCTCATTTTGCAGTTACAGGCGACATGGGCACAAGGGGCATTTCTTTCTCATTTTTATTTTTTGCAGGACTTTTAGTTTATTTATATTTTTCTTTAGAAAGGATGTTTACTAGCTAGCCATGAGGTGAGATTTTAAAAAATGCTGCTTATATTCCTTCTGTAGCCCACAGAAGCTTCCACACTCTGAAGGCTGTTGGCTTGCTTGTTTTTTCTTAGAGGTTTCGCCAGTGACACCCAGGCTCAGAAATTCAGATGTAAGATTTTAGAAGCCTGTTTTTTTTGTTACTGTTATGTCTCAAAGTCCCCATGTGCAAATGCAGCTTGCATGTTATATCACTGTACCTGTACATACAGCATGTGTCTCTACTACCGGCTAGGGTGAGTTTATTAGTTCCTTACCTGGGAGTTGCATTGATTTTTTGATTCTGTGTCCATGGCAAAGAGTTTTTCAATCACCTCAATCTTAAGATCTTCATCCACAGAACTGTAGTAATCCCCCGGGCTGCTTGGCTACACAGAAATAAAAATCTTTTACAAGCAGCAAGACAACCACTTATGACTTTTAGTATCATGTAATTTATACTGTGTTCCTCAGTAACAGATCTTTACTATGTAAAACAGCTGGGAGGACTGTGTATACAGGATCCTCACAACCTAGGAGCGTGTGGTTCAATCTATCACATCTAATGCAGGAACCTAGCTGTCTTGCTAAGTTAAATACCTCTGGCAACTTGAACCAGCAGCACGACACTACACTATTAAATATTTTTGTCAAGCAGGAGACACACTTAGTACTGCCCTGATGTTCTCATTAAAACTGGACATTAAATAGTAAAGGGCTGCTAGGAGTGTGTTCCAGCTCTCGAGGGCAATGCCCTGGAAGTCAGCGCGCTAATTCTTGCAGTGGGGAACTCCATGGACCTGCTCTCAAGAGCTGGAAAACTTCCTGGACTAAAACTATAGGTTCTAGTTAACAAACAGAGGATGGGTCTGGGGGGCGGGTTGTGCTTTGTGACCACACTATTTGAGATCAGCATTTTATTTAAGGCCAACTCCCTGAAAGACAGGAGTGGCTTTTGCTACTAATCATTGTCATAATTATTGAGGTACAGCTGGGGGAAAGTAAGGATTGCAGTGTAAAGGCAGGCACATGGCTCCCATGGGATAATTTTGCTGTTGATGTTTAAGGTCTATGCAGTGCAGCAGGCATACAGGTGCCCTGGCCCTTTGCATAAGCACTGAGACAAGATTGCTGACGTGGAAATGAGAGCTACCTACACACTATAAGTTAGAGTTCTTTAAAAAGCTCTCCTTACCGTGGAGCAGCTACTGTTGCTGCTTGCACTGGGCGTGCTGCTGCCGGGTGCCATCTGCGGCATCGTGAACGCCGGAATCGTCAGCGTTTCCCCTTGTGCAGGGTGGCTCTTCCCGTCCGCCGGCCACGGCTTGTTGGGCGTCACAACAACGCTCGTGAAGGCAGGGGTGTCTTCAAACTTCTGTGTCCCTGCATGGAGGTTTAACAATGTTAATAGCTGCTTTTAGCTTGACGATCGAGGGCTGTGTTATGATATAATTGCAGCTATTCATTAAAAATAAACCCTGCTCCTAGCTGCCAGGACAGTGAGTTGGCACAGACCTAGCGTATGCTGTTTAGTCAGCAAGAAAGCCAGATTCTGCTCTCATTCACAGAAATTTTCCACTGGTGAGAGTGTGTGGGCTTCTATGGCCACTACTGCTGATTTATACGCACAGCAAACAGACCTGGCCTATTAGGTTGCTAAATGTAGGCTCCTCTGTGGTTCTTTGTCTCACAAAAAGTATTTATAGAAATACTAACCAAAATCCAGGGAAATAATGGCATCGCCGGGTGTTGGTGCCAGCTGAGCAAGTTCTTCTGGTTCTTCCTTTAGTTTAGTAAACAAGAAGTCGCTCTTCTCAGCCACGGGGATGCCGTTCTCATAGGAGGTGTTCATCGTCATCAGGTGAGGTTTAAAGAGAGACTCCGTTTGGTCCATAGAGAACACAACATCATTCTTCTCAATTTCACTAACAAGAAAACAGGTTTTAGGCATTTTGCACTCTAAAAAAAAGAGATGTGGATAACATAGGTAATAAACTCTTTAAAGATCAGGCCTTTTAAACTGTTTTGGCCTCTCTCACTTGCATGCCAGACTCTTGACAGGCCAGGCACAGGTCCAGCGTTGCTGAGCACCACAATCTCAAATGACGCAGAGAATGTGGTCAGGATTTCTGTGGGAATACTCGGGGCTTTGTTGTTCTGGTTTTTAAAGGGATGTAGCTGAGGCTAGAGCGACCCAGACTATCGCTCAATTAAATATTTCCTATTTTGGCCTCTTCTGTCTCCAAAAATACTAAAGCTTTGCCAAACGGACTATCCTGTGGTGCTAATTTTTAGGAGGAAGGCAGCTCTTCCTTGCAACACAAGCTACAATAACTGCTTGATTTTATCTCCCTGTCACAGCATTAGGAAAGCAAAATGTATGATATTATACAACAGAATCTTCAGTGCAGACGTTATCCTTGGTTCTGCTAGCAGAGCACGGACTATAGAAGGAGAAAGCCAGACTGCAGAGGATTTCAACAGCTTGCACGCGAATGGGCATGCCACATTTTTAATCAATGCCTAACGCTGGTAAACAGGACAGAACAAACATGACTGAACCGATCTCGAGCACCACCGCTGAGTAAATAAGTGAACCCTTCGGCAACGCTCCCGCGCGGCGCTCCCGGGGCACGGGCCGCCCGCGCCGCCCTCACCTCAGCACGTAGTTGACGCAGACGATGCACTGGGGCTGCAGGTTGCGCGTGTTGTAAATGACGGTCCCTTGCGTCTCCAGCCACACGTAGCCGCCGTGCTTGGCCAGCAGTCGGTACTGGCCCGTCACCACTTGGCCCTTGGTGCACACTGAGAAACAGGGGCAGGGAGACACTGAGAACGGAGCAGCACAAGCCGTGTGGGAGAGCAAGGAGCGCTTGTGTCAAATAAAAAACTGCTCGCAAGCGTTAAAGCCTTATCAACCCCTTCCTTCGTGCTTTGGAGTTAACAGCTGGGAGATCCACACTACGAATAAAGTGAGGGTGTCACTAGCACAACATGGGTCTTTCTTATGATGCTGAAGAAATAACATCAATCTTTAAAATGTAACAAAGTCGAGAAGGATAAATGATAGTAAAGAAAACAAGGAGTAAAAAAATCCATAAGAAAAACAAATAAATAATGCTAATATAACTCCAAGTATTTTTGAACTTGCCTGTGCATCTTAATAAATAGACAATAAATGCCACATTTCATCTAAATGTTTGAAAGGTGACACTCTCCCAAAGAAGTATTTTAGAATATTTGAAGAGAAAGTGACTTCAGTATGGAGTTCTGCACTTGTGGAATGCAAAGTTTTATGATGTTGTGCCTCTTTTTAGCCATTCCTTAAAAGCAAGTAATATTGTCATGCAATTTATAGTTGTCAATTGGGGAAAAATAACATTGATCAACAGTGATATGATTAGGGCTGAATCATGCAACCGCTATTAACTAAATAACCAACATCTCCTAAGAATTGTGCTTGCAAGCAGAAGCTGTCACAGAGAGTGGGAACCGCCACAACTAACCCCTGAACACTTTGGCAATCCTTCCTTTCAAGAAACTTTTGTATGTGAAAACAGTATGTCACCAAACTAAGGCACTGAAGCAACGTGATTTGACTCAGCAAGACTAGGACTTGATTCCTGGTATAGAAACATTCCTTACGAATGTGGCCAGTAACGGGGGCTATTTCATTTAACACGCGGTTTTCCTGCATAGCCAGCACACAAATGCACAGCCCAGGCCTGGGAACCGAAGATAATTGTTACTGTGCTTATATTCCTATAGCTGAAGTTTGTTGGTTTGTTTTCTTCCTGAGTATTTAATCATCCGGCATTTAATTTATTTAGACAAAGCAGAACATTACCTTTATTGATTAAATACTTCTGGTGGAACAAAATCAAAAGGCTTTCATTTCAAAGTGTTTCAGTGACTGGACTGTTCTGCTCTGCTTGTGAAACATAATTACACTGCTTCCTAATCACCAGCTCATCAATAAGAGTCATAGTGTAGGCGCCTGTTACATTACAAAGAAGCTTTTTACTGCTTTAATCTTTTTTATTATTATTTTTCAAAGCATGTCATGTTCTGATATAACAAAGTACAGCAGAATCCCTCCTTGGAGCAATCTTGCAAATTACTAATACACTTGTAAATGCTGACTTTGTTACCACCTCTGCCTGCAAGTCTCGGGCTTCAGAATGAGCTTCTCACTCTCCTTTGCAATACACACTACCCCCATCTTGGTAAAATTAGGAACTGCCCCGTGAAATATGCTCAGATTATATTCCTTATATACGGATGAGAAAAAGAGGAGGCAGGGGTGTCTTTAACTTTCTAATCGCTGAGAAACCCTTGAAAAATATGAATCATTTGGCAGACCTGTCGAACTTCTGCTCTGCTCTTCCAAATGACGCGGCCCAGATGGTCACATCCCGCTCCCCGCTCAAGTCAAAAGCAAAATTCCCAGTGGCTTTAATGGGAACAAGACCAGACCGTAAATGGAAGCAGTTATAGACTATTAATTGCTGAACTGGAAAATGTAGCTCTGCAGTCAATCTTTGATGTAATAAGACAAAGATTTTCATCTTGCTTGCACAACTTGTGAAAAAATGGGTATGCTAAATAGTGTCAAATAAATTCAAATCTTCCATTTGATGAAGACTAATTAAGTCTTTCATCCTGTATATGCAGCTATGCTTCCAGCCAAGAACATAAACACCATTACGGCTTTTTTAATGCCGCGTTGTTATTTTATCTCAAAGAAAAATAATCGCAGTCTAGTAAAACTGCAATAAGCATGACTTGCTAGTAAACAGGAGGGAAGGAGACGGAGTGAATGGTGCTGCTATCTAAAAGACTCATGTGAGGCTTCTCTCCCTGTCTCTCTCTTCAAACTTCTGCTTCCTCCCTCTATTTCCTATGCATCTTTACAGCACGAAGGGGTTGGCAGTGTCAGAATTGATGGCTATGCTGTTGTGTGAACGTATAGTCTATGCGCAGCATGCGCTTAATAAAAAAAACATTGTTTAAAAAACAAAGCGTGGTGAATATGAATTCCGTGTTTGCGCTTGTATCTTGGCTGGCGTTTCTTTACCTGAGCTATGAGAGGGCCATTTCTGGGTATAAGCGAGCGTGGCCCAGGACACCCAGCAGCCCGCCTGGTTCCTCTGGGTGCTGGACTGCGTGTCCTTGATGCCGGCCTGCAGCGGGAAGCCGAGGGGCTGCTGGCCAGAGGGCCCCGGGTGCTTGTGCAGGGGCAGCTCGCTACCCCCGCTGCCTTGGTGCCCCCAGGGAGCTGGCAGGGAGCCTGGCTCTCCGTGAGGGCAGAGGGCGCGTGTCTCTCTCGATGACAAAAAGGGTCCCTTTGCTGGCGATGGAAGCTCATGGTCCTGCTGTGGGCAGCAGCATTCATCCCCCATGCGGATCCTCTCTTACTAGAGGTACCATGGAATCACCCATTATAGCTTGACCCTAAATATTTATTCTATTAAATATTTATTTATTGCACTTTGAGGAGCCACGTGCAATTCTGCGGGTATAACTGACCCCTTCAGACCTTTCTTTGCTGCTTCAAGGTCAGGCCTCATGCCTAACAGCACATGCTGGCGGGACACAGCCCAAGGCAGGAGCCCCAAATGGCATCAAATGCAACTTGTGCTCTGCTTGAGGTGAACCTACTTGTCAAAGGGAGGAACAACCTCCGTCCCAACCGGTCGAGACTGTTGCTGGAACCTATCCCAAATTCTTTGCAGGGTCAAGTCCTGACTCAGTGGTCCTATCTAGTGCATTGCCACCACGGAGGCTCCCTCCTGTTACCCAAGAGGTTGCCAATGCTCCTGTCAGTCCCCCCTCGCACTGCCCCTTTCTTACAAATGTAACTCAGCAGCCACACAGCAGCCCCACTCATTACTCACGACGACTCCCCAAAACCCAGTGTAGGATGTGCACACCCCACCTATGAATATCGCTAGTTACCTTCTTGCTGTTAGAAACAAAAATAGATTTCCTAAGAAACAATTTTAACAAACAGATTCCCAGACAACTTTCCACAAGTATGGTATATTTTTTTTAACGGCTCTGGAAACAGCATGATTCATACCAACACTGTTCTACAGCATAAACTTTAATCTTTGCCAAATATTCTTTCAAATAACATTTCAACTCTAAGCTGTGCTGTATCCTTGCCGCTATAGCTAATACATATTCCCTTGTTGCTGTCAGGCAGTTATTTTTTGCTGCCACTTTTCTCTGAAAAGTACAGAAATATTTTTTATAAGTATATTTTGGGGGACTGATTCCCTACAGACATGATGTAAGTCATGGCCCTTTTTGCTGAGGCAGAGACCAAGATCATAGTTATTGTAAGTTTTTTTTTTTTTTTTTAACTTATGGGCTTCAGCCTGGCAACAAGAAAGACAGAAAGAACGACTAAAACCAGCAGAAACAGCCCTTGTTCTGGTTCTTTCCCAACAAATCTCCCACGCACTAGTTCAGTGGTTGTAACAGAGGTGGAAAACATCATTCGTACATTAGTGCACCTGTACTGTCTCCAAACAAACAGCCACCTTTAAGGACAGAAACTTAAGATGTGCCTCAAAATTATTTGTTATATGAGAGAGGGGAAGTGCAAACGCGTGGCCTGCTGAAGAGAGGGAGCAGACAGACAGGCTAGCGTGGCCTAACGCAAGTTTGTCCAGTTTTATATTATCTGTGTGCTAGGCCTTGGAGAGGCAGAGATTCTCTTAAGAGTAGCTGTCACTCAAATTCAAAGCGCGGCAAAATCAAACCCTGTGGAAATATCAGCAGCCAGTTTCGGCCCGGCACACCCAGTAGCGCATAAGCTTCTTGCAAATGGTAATCGTGCCCTCAGAGCATAGAGGCACATGAAAACCAGCCCCACGCACACGGTGCGTTTATGTTTTCCACTGCGCGTGGAGGAACCGGGAAGCTGTGCTTTTAGCCCAAACTGTGAAGAAAAATAAGAATATGACTTACAGTTCTGATGACTTTTGGTCATATTCTCTGAGTCCAAGGCATGGTAGAACTCATATGCTGAGCGGCCCAGTAGCTCCTCTGGATGATAACCAATCAATTCCGTTATTCTTGGTTAAGAGAAAAACAAACATTTTAAGTTCATGTCGCCCTGGCCTTCTGCGTACACGTGAAGAGCAGCTATTAGTGCCAGTCCTTAGACTCACAGAACCAAAACCACGCTAGCCAAAATTCCAAACTTCCAAACACATAAGGAGCTATCAAGGATGTGTAATCTTATTCCAAAGTGTTTCCATGTTCGGAACATACTGCCTTTACTGCTATTACTACTTAAATCAAAATTCCTGGGGTAGTTACTCTATGTACTATACTCTATGTATGTACCACATGTACTGTAGATTTTCCCAGTCTTATTGTACAGCAGCTCATATAGAAAATCACAACTGGAAAAACATTGTTTACAGAGTGATTTTCTCAAAATGACATTTCTCAAAAATGTCTACTGCATACAGAAACCACACTACCACCTTTGGGAATAAAACGCATGCAAAAAATAGAGGGTGACACCATCAGATTTTTAAATGTGTATATATATGTGTTTATTTTATAAATATATAAAAGCATTAGCTGACTATGAGTACTGCATTTAATGAAATAAAAGTGCAAGGTGAGAAATTACTGTTGGTGAAAAAAAATCCACTCTTCTACTTAGTGTTTCTCAATTATATTAGAACTTTAGCCCATGGATTAGGTTACTTGGGTGAGTAATCCACAAACTAAGTAGGATTTTATAAAAAGAAAGCCAAGAGCTCCAGAACTAGGCTGTTTTCAGAGCCTTTGTGAGTACTCAGGCCAGGCAGGATTTCTCACAAGTTCCTGAATAAATAAAAAGAGCTCATCGAAATGTGTAGACAATTTTCTCTTAGTGAGGGAGTAGAGGAAAAGGGTTTGGTTTTTCTAAATTAAATCTGAAATACTGTCGCACACAACTTATACAGGAAATAGGGTTAGTAACAAAACACAATCCTCTATAAGCTGTGAAAAGCAAAGATGCTGGAAAAATAGGGAAACATCACTGTTTTTCAAGTGAACCACAATGCTCTTCCATGCTTTTTTTCCCTAGTTTCTAAACTGCAATAATAACTTGCAAATTTGCAGAGAACAGCAGCAAAAACAGCTACAAACTGACTGCTAAGTTGTCATAAACCCTGAAAAGCTGGGACAGTGGGAAGGGAGCGCCCCGTCTCGGCACATCACCGCTCCGTGCCAGGCCCGCGGCGTGCCGGGTGCTCTGCCCCATAACCAGCCCCTCGGGGATGGGGTCATCTGCCCCGTGACTTCTCCTCAGCAGTGGCATTACTGCTCCGCCTGCGTTTAAGGCACCATCCTCAGTTTAAGGCACCATCCTCAGTTGAAGGCACCATCCTCAGCCGGGTGTGCTCCCGTGGAGGACCGTGTTGGCCCAATGCTCTAGACAAAAGCAGGTCTTTACAAGCCAGACGGGTAAATACTGTAAAACAAACAAAAGGAGAGCATGGCAGGCATCTCCTTGATCGCCCTCGAGCAAGGAAGACAAATCAGATGGAGCTATTTTGTATATGGTTTGAAAGCCAAGGTGTTGAGTCAGCTTTTCCCTTGCCTCCACAGAACTGTACAGCGCCTACCCGCAGGACACCTTGGTTGTGTCAGGCTGAAAAGGACTCCCTGTCCTGATTTCCATGGAGTGAGCCTGCGTTTGTAATGGCTTAGTTAAGCAAACACCGTAGTTGATTTTATTGGGCTTCTCCATTGCTGGCCATCCATTTTCCAGATAATGAGTCCGACACACCAGGAAAGAAGAACAGGCTAAAACTCTTCCTTTCCGAGGGTCTGAGTATTTACAGCACTGACTCTCCTAATCACAAATAACTGTTTGCACATGTACAAATAATGAGTCTTAGAACTTGCTATGAGTTAGCCCAACAAAGGCCAAATTCCTGAACAGGGTTTCCAAAAATGCTGAGATTGCTCTTGCCATTTTGTCTTCTTTCACTGACAAATTTCTGAGCTTTTAAATTGCCCCCAAGTCAAACACAGAACTTTTATCCGAAACTACAATTGCTTTTTCTTCTTAATAAAAGCGTACATTCTCACAATGAGCTGCTCAAAAGAACTGGAGCATCAGGAGAAAACGCCAAATACAGAAGGAGTGTTACTAAAATTGAGGATCCCGGCACGCGGTTGCTGCTGCTTTTCGTGCAGCCAGCTGGGACACGCTGATGTAACCGGCCACAGACTTTTGCCAGGACCAGTGTAAACATACAGTCTTCAAAAACAAATACTATGGCCCTCTGGCTAGGTAATGGCATAGAATCACAAAACCAAGTGGGTTTGGAGTTCAGCAGGGGAAGTTTTTATAATTCAGGAAGGTCAGGATGAAATCCTAATCCAGTCACTTGGAGGTTGCAGTCAACTGGGGCTGGGAGGGGACAGAAGAGAAGGGAAAACAAAGCAGCAACAAAAGCAGCAGCATCCATGTAGATCCAAAACTCTACCACTGTCTTGACTGGGTGTCTGCAATGGAACTGAGATTGCAAGAAATAAAATGTGTGTTACAGCAGGCCTAGGGTCTCTCAACACTTAGCATATAGGAACTGCAATCTCTGTGCCAAGCTTTTTATTCTAATCCTGAAATGCCCTTCTCACGTTACTCCTCGCTGATCTGCTCATAACTATAAAATTACTCTTCCTGTCATGCCCCGGCACAGAACTTGTGGAATGATCCTGCTGTGAGGATGTCAAATTACATTAGATCTAACGTAATGTCAGATTAAAGTTGGCAAGAGATAGGTTGATGTCCCCACGCTATAAACAATTACCAAGTATAAAAAGCAAACATAAAAATAAGATACCAGAATGTCTCTCAATCTACACAATACTGAAAAATCATAAACCCATGCTGGGAAACAGGGAAATACCAGTCATGATTAATCGTTTTACAAGAGCTACTTTAAAAAAATAAATAAATCAGCAAAATTGCCTCTATACCCTTGTTATCTATTCTGTTAATCTGCTACCACTACCGGGCTTCATTACATTTCCCTTCAAACACTCTTGGAAATAAAGCGATGGGGGTTGGGGTTTTTTGGTTTGGTTTTTAGTAACTCAAGGGGGTTTGAAGAATTATATCATGTTTCTTTCCGCTGCTCCGAAACACTAAGACCGGCCGCAAACATTTCCTCGATATATTTTCAAATCCTGCAGTTTCTGCGGGAGCTCTCCGGGAGCTCTTAGCGGTGCCGTTTGGTCCTGCTGGAAGCGGCAGATCTCGCACTCCTGCATCCCTCCTGGTCCTCCTCGCGCGGGAGCTGCTCATGGCTGCGTCGGGCGCCCGGGGCTCTCCGGGACCGGCCCAGAGCGGCCAAGGCCGCGGCGCGGAGGCTAAAGAGCCGCTGCACCGAGTTCCCTGGAGAGCCGCCTGGGCCTGGCCGCCGAGGCGCCTCCTCCAAGCCGCCGGCTTCCCGCGCCGAAGGGACACGCGGAGCACGGAGCGCGTAGGGAAAGGCACCGCTCGGCGCCAGGAAGGGCCGCGGAGAGGCCCGGGAGCCGTGGGGGTCGCGACGCGCGAGCGCAGGACACGGGACGCGGGGGAGAAAGTTGCCCTTCGTGCGAGCTGTCCCAGCAAACTGCGCCGTGGTTTTGGATGGCCGTCCCGCCGTGCAAGGCTTTGCGCTGCCTTTGCATTTATTAAAAAAAAAAACCCAAGTTGGTGCTAATTAGAATAATAGTAATTTTAGCTGAAGGAGTCAGGTGGGTTGAGAGGCTGTTTGTTTTCCTGCTAACCGCCCTCCTCTAAAAACACAAATACCTTTGGGAGAATCTTAATTTTGTCAAACTGGCACTTCGCTAAATTTGTCACCATGATGTAACTGTGGTCAAAATCTCAGAAAACACATTAAAGAGAAGGGCAGCAGCCCTCGAGTGCAGACCTGTCCCGGCTACCACTATTTAAGTGCTCTGGGCACCACACTTCAGTTTTTCTTAACTGTACCCATTTTTAAGAGTAATTGACACTTGCTGGGATGTGGAGCAAAGGCAAAGTCAGTGTTTAAGGAAGCTGCTGGAGAAAAAAAAAATATCTGAGGAAGGTGATGGAGAAACAAATCACCCGAGTCCTATTTCTGGATTTGTATGACTTCTGCTCATTTTATTTCTCTGAGACATGGCAAAGCACAGATGAAGCTCACTGCTTCAAAGACTACATAAGAAAATACTTTCTTTTTTTTTTTTTAAATTGGGCTTTAGGAAGCTTTTCTGTCTCTTTACAGGAATACAAAGCTTTTTTAGGCCATACAATTTCTTGAGTTAAAATAGGATCTTAAGAAATAACAGGAATGAGAAGTTAGGCTCTTTGTGAAAGGCTACTGTAATGTTTACTGCTCATAAAAAATAACCAGGTATATACCCTTATGGCCTTATATGGACTGTGCGTGTGGGGGTGTGGAGCTCTAGACAAAGTCTTTCTTTATTCAAACCCTTACCAAGTTATTGAAGTTAAATTGGTCTTGACAGGAACAAACAACAAAAATTTATACTTTTAAAGCAGAATGAGTTAAAAAAATAAACCAAACACCTATTTTCTCTGGGGAAAAGCTGGGTAAACACTCTGCCAGCCTGCTAGAGTGAGCTGCACGTTGTTGTGGCAATGCTGCTTGCTGAGTACCCAAAGCTACTGCTGAGAGGGAGCCTCACATAATCCCAAAAGGCAGTAAAAAGTGGAGTCACATTCATGGCTTCTCCCAGACTAAACCAGGCCAAAGATGTGCAAAAATCAGAGACCCCTGGACACTGGTGGACACTGGTGGACATCTCTTGAATCGCCATCCCCTCACCCATCATTCCCTCTCTTCCTCATCTCCTCCATTAAAAAATTCCAGTGGAGAAAAAGCAAAAAGTGCTTTAACTAATTGGGTTTCTTGTAAACCAGAAACACACAATTCTGCAGCTCAGTCACCCCCTCGCAGCAACGGAGGGCTGGAATAAGCCCTGACTCGGGTTATTGAATTGTAGCTGTGAGCGGCATTTCTGCATTACAGCTAAAATAATCCTTCCTTTAAACCACTTAGCCAAGATAAGCAGAGCAAGGGAATGTGTCTAACTAGCTCTCCATTAATGGCTGGAACAGGCATTTAACAGAACAGCAACTTGAACTGTGGACCTTATTTTTAATTCTTATCTCAAAAACTTTTCTTCCTAAGTCCATTTCCATGCTAAATCTGTTTTAAGAATACCAGCATTATTTCACCTCATTTCACTCAGGGGAGTCATAGGTCCACACATATAAATCATTTATGGAGGGCAAAGCATGCAGGCTGGTGCATTACACATTTGAAATGAGGGAAGGGGAAATTCTTCGCTGCAGAAAGGCAAGAGGGCTCTGAAAAGGCCCAGCGATCTGACGGGCACATGCTGCTTTTCCTCCCCTTTTTCCTCAGTCTTCCTTCAGACCGCATTCCCACTCAGCTATCCCTTTCATACAACTCGTCTGCGGGCACCAAATTTGCTCAGCACACGCGAGCGTTTCGCACATTTCCGTGTTTTCCGACGCGGCTCCTGTTGGCCAGGGTCAGCGTCCGGCCAGGCAGGCGCGGGGAGCTGCACGGCCCTGCGGCCGCTGCCTCCCCCAGCACTTCAGCATCATCTCAACAAACCACGGATGACACAGCTAAAACTATCTAGCAAAACACGCACTGTTTTTTTTTTTTTGCCTGATTTTTAAGGGACGGTGCCGAAATTCCCTCCAGGTTAAATCACCCGGAGGAAGCTGCGGTATTACGCTGCCATATGAAGAGTTTTCCCTGTAAATCAGCTCCCACTGCTTACAACAGGAATTTGTTCTTTTTAAAACAAGCGTATGCATCTCTAAGGGAAACGTATGGCTCTCCCTAATCCTCATTTATAACTGTTTATAAAGCCTGACAGAGACCTACCAGGGCAGTAACATACTGAACCCCCCTCTTGCTCTATTCTAGCCTGTCACTAAGTTTCTGGTAATTAGGAAGCAATTTGCTTTTTATAATGAGTCACTACTACATTATTGGATTTTTACCCCAATAGCAAAACCCTATTGATATCTCAACACTTGAAACTTACAATATTTAAAAAGAAAATGTGACTTTATTTTTGGTAGCTGCATCAAAATACATACCGTGAGCCAAAATTTTCAGAATTTACATCTGATATAGATTTTTCTATGCATACCTCTGGGCATGCATAAGCACTGGTCCTGCATGCATCATGGGGGATACATACACATACAGGGTAGCCTGCTGTACCCTCCTGGAGACAGTATCTGAAGTCTCAGTCCCTGCATTTCTTCTCTGAGAACCCTAGCAGCTTTCTTTGAAGGATGGCTAACCTGAGCAGAACAGACCCCTGGTGCAATTCACAGCACCTTTCTAGTTACAACATATTTGCTGCTAAATTCTTAGAGAGGACAGAAAGTGATCAGTCACAAGTTTCCCACTTGCAATCTTGAGTTTATCCACAGCTGCTAACCCTGCCAGCCTGTACAGTTGCTTCACTGCATTATTTAGAATAAAAATCTTGCCTGGAACAAGTGTAAAAAAATCTCAGAAGAACAAGAAAATAACTAAGATTTCAGTCCTGATTTTTTTTTCTTAAGGTTCAAGCGTACATATAATCCCATTGGCAACCCCTTGGCTGTCGGCAGCCGCAAGCAGCTCTGAATTCCTAGAGTCTAGTAGCACTAGTGAGAACCATCAACAACCTCTCATCACTTTCTGGGAAGATCTCATAAACTTTAGAAAAGGTAGGACAGACAAGATTTGCTGGAAAAGGACAGGGCAGGAGGAGGCTGCATGGGAAGGGGTTTCTGGTCACACACACACTCGCTAAGAAGAGGTTCCTGCAACACCTAGGCAGGAAGGAGACACACGTGGCATGAAAGGCCACTGGGACCCCCAGGGAAATTATGCAGAGGAATCTCCACTTTTTCACCCAAGAGGGAAACATGAGGGAGTGGAGGACACAGGCCTCTCACCAAGATCTTTCCTTCTCCCTCATGCCATCCCTAAAAGCAGCAGACTGATAACCAGCAAAGGTTGTTTTTCACTGAGCAGGATAGATCCTGACTCTGTTGCTGAGCAGGGAGATGTTTTGGACTCCGTAGCGATTCTTAGCTTGGAATAAAGTATTTTCCAGTAAATTGATTATATTATCCTGTGTCAAACCAACCATAAGAACTGTCCTTGGTTCAGGCCTGAAAGGCACATCCTTGGAAACATTCTCTAAAAAATGTAACAGAAATCCTCCTTACTCCTCAGTTTGTTAAGACCTAAGATGCTTATCACACTAAATTTTATCATCTTCTGCCAATGAACTTGGGCTCATGATTCAGGAGGAAAAAATACAGCAGGCCTATCACCATTTTTCCTATGCTAAGATTTGAGGTGGATTAAGTGAGCCACTGTCTGTCTGTGTAACAGAAAGTGTTTTCTCCCAGTCCTTCTCTACCAGCTCCACACAGCAAGAAAGCTTTGATGGACTGACTGCTTGTTTAGTTTGGGAGGGTAGAAACATCCACGAAAAGGAACAGTTTACCTGTCATCACAGTAAGTGAATTTCATGTCCATGCTATGGCGGCTCAGGAAGGTCTTGCTGTCCAGAGGGATGTCCATGTTTGAAGGATGCTGAATAGGCTCACACATTATTATAAGGCAGGTGAGAAGAGGCTCTTTATATCCACACAGAGTGTGAGGAGGGCAAGTGTTATATACTTTAACTTGTCCAGTGCAGTGCAAAACCTGAAATAATGATTTTTGAATGAGAGACAAACTTAGAATGTACTTTACAAGCCAAAACATCTCTTAAAATCAATAATACTTTTTATGGCTAAAATGTCGTACCTTCCACGTGGCAGATTTGAGGTTGACAGTTCTGCCTCTGTTGGTAACAGTGCATTTCATCCTCATGAAGAAGTCACGCTCAGTAGACATCTCCTTGCTTTTCTTTGCAAAGCCTGGACCTAGATAAGAAAATGGGGGGGAAAAAAGAGTCTTGTCACTCTTTGCTTCTCAATTCCTTCTGTTTACAAGCATGAAAGATTTGTAAGTAATAACAGACTAAGCCTTAGTTAATTTATCTACAGAGATTATCAAAGATGTATGGACAAATGAAGGGCTGTTTGTAAGCCTGAGACCTAAAACTTTAAGTGGACCTTAATTGGGACTTTGCACTTAAACCTGCATTTTAGCTTGTAGCACATAAATCTTTGCTAACAGTTACAAGTGAAGACGTTATGCCTGTCTTAACTTGATGAAAGGAAAACACTAAACAAGCACTTCTTAATGGTATCATGCTTAAACCTATTTGGCAAAACAAAACAAATTTGCAAAGCACTGAATAACAGTTAATGATTACTCCAGGAATGAAAATTCTCTTTACCATGACCAACAGAGCTCTATTGTCAGCCAATTGCTTCATTTGGTTATTTAAAAAGCAAACACTGACTCCCTTGTATTTTCAAGATTACCATTTTTCAGACTCAGATTCTCTCGAATTTCTTCATGGTCACATGGGTGAGTGAAGTCAAAAATGCTGTGTCCAGTTAATTCCACCTGTTCAGAAATAAAAACAGTATTTAGCCCCGCTCAAAACAACTGCTAACACATATAAAATAATATAATACAAATAAAAGGGAACATTGAGACAATTTCTTGGGAATTCTCTTTTCTCAATGATAATTTTGGGTACTCATTTATCTATTTCTAAATACTAACTACTTAGAACAAACCCATCAGTAGAACTAAGTATACTGATAGCAGCTGAAGGATGGGGTCCAGCATTTTTGAGATGAAGCAGGACAACATTCTGAGCTTCACCAGTTCAGTGGATCATAGCTAGGTTTAACTCAGCCTTCTTTAGCAGTTATTTGTCCCACATCCTGCAATGAATCCGTTTACTTTGACTCCACAACCACATCCAACGGGCAACTGACTAGGATGCACAAAGCAGCAGGAAATGTCTGATAAAAATCCCCTGAAAATGTTGTCTGCCTTTAATAATACAAAATTGCCTATTCTGACCTCCACAGCAAGACCTAGAAAACTAAGCCTTTTTTTTTCAGTCAGCACAACTGTTTTTCTGCATTTAGGCATATGTCTAGTTCCTGGGAATTGTATTACAAAGGCAGGGAAGTGTCAGGGAACAAGTTACCTGGGTTAGACCCATGTATTTGTTGACATTCTCTGACAAGAAGATCATGTCTCCATCCTGTGTCACCACGGCAATAAATCCCTCCAGAGCTTTCAGGTACAGGTTGTCCATCTGCTGGTCTGCCTCCAGTTCAGTCTCGTTGTCAGCACATACTGAGAAAAGGGACAAAAGCCTTTAAAATCTTCAGCTTTCCTAGCTACCTTTTTGTGGTTTTAGCAAAATACTTCCCTGTGGTTAGAATTTCTTTTCCACAGTGCTGTTCTGGTGGGAGTGTTCTTCAGAAGAAACCTACCTGCATAGTACGTGGAAGGGAAATCCCTATTATTAGAAAAGCAAGAGGTTGGGTTTTTTTCCCTTTTTTTTTTCTTTTTTTTTCCTCTAAACCTTTTGGTAAGCATATATTACTCCCCTTACGTGTGTTTTCAGTGTGTAAATCTGTGTTAACACACATGTAACCAGCCACCGAGGCACATACGCTGTGAGGCGCAGATTCCTTTGGCCCCAAGCACCCTTTGTGTCTCCCATAAAATACAACAGACGCTGCAGTTGCTATAGAACACAAACCAAATGTGCGCATTTCCAGCAAATGCCTCACAAGATATGTCCATGAATCCAGCTTTCCTAAGAAGTTCAAATACTTTTCCTATTAAGACTGCCCAAATTGACTGCTCCACGTAGCTGAGATAAATCTTCCCTAAAAATGCCTTTAGTATAAGTATCAGAAAACTATAAGAATTAGAAAAAGGGAAATGCCCCAGAAAAACGGCAATTTATCTAACACATTTCAAGAATCTGCAGGAAAAACACGCACCCGTTCTCCCCGAATTTGCTGTCTCAGTTGCAGACTTGGGAGCTCCTCGCACGCCGCCCCACTAGCTCCGACGTGCTCCGTTATCTACCTATCTCCCATCCAGCCAGGAGAAAAGGCTCTATATCCCATTCACATCCTATATGTTCCTACATGCAGATAAAAGGTTTGTGAATCCAGCACGTCTAATCTTTCCTGGGGAAGCCAGGCTACTGTTGTGATGAAATCTAAAGCCATGTTGATGTATTTATGAGAGCATTTGTGTTTTTTGGCTAGTCATCTCCCTGTTGTGTTTTTCGGCTTCCCTGTGCAGGCAATTGCCTCTTGCCTGCTCTTCAAAATGCTGGGACTGTTCAATTTTCCACTCCATGAATAAGAAAACTGCAGGAGCCGATTTGCAGGCGATTAGTATAGACAGGTTCCTGTGTAGGAGTAGACACAACCATTTCTTGCCGTGTTTTGCCATGGATTTTCTTAGAAATGATTTATCATAGCTGTCCTGTGCCCCTCAGCCACTGAGGCCAAGCTTATCTCCACAGTTTCACCTGGAAGGCTGCACATCCGTGTGGAATGAAGGGCAACGAACTCAATCCTACGCTGCCGAAGCCCTAGCCACGAGCGAGTGCCATCCTCACCGTCGGACACGCCGGAGCAGCCCCAGCACGTTGGGCTGCCCAGAAGGCTCTGGACCTCTTTGCATCAGCCTTCGTCGCTGAAGCAACAGTGGGAAACTCTCCTGCTTCTTGGAGAGCTCGGTTGTCTTTGCTGGCTCAATGTTGCAATTTCAGCATACCATTTTTTGTTCTCTAGGACACGTCTTCTCAGTACCAGAGGATATTTCAGTTTTGTTCTTTTCCCCCCCTGAAACAACACATTTATCATTTTCTCTTCGTGTTTCTTGTGGAAATTCTTATTTTGGAAGAAGTCTAGAAGCATAAAGTTGTTTGCTTCTGTTTCTATTGTTTTGCATTAGTAGTGTTTTTTAAAACATGTTAAAATGTGTCTTTTGGTTTGGTTTTCGGGGGGTTGGTGGGAGGGGAGGTAGGGAAAAGGCTGAGCTCACTATACAGGTTTTACTTCAAAGCGTTAATCAGCTAAGATAAAAGCACAAGCCCGATTTACCCCTTCCGCAGCCGCAGTGCTGAAGGAAGGCCTGCGAGCAGGCGCAGAGGGACGAGCGCGTGTCACTGTGGTGACAAAAAGGCCGGAGGCTGCAGGCCGCTGCCTGCTGCCCCTCACCGCGGCCCTTGGGCTGCGGGGACGCCGCTGGGCCCGTCCTCCCCTGCCTCTCAGCAGCCGCCGTTGCTGGCGGCCAGGAGAAGCCCCTCGCCGGGGCCGGCCAGCGCAGGCCAGGCCAGGCCGGGCCGAGCGGGCCCGTGGGGCGGCAGCTCCTCCGAGCACCAGCGCGACGGCCCTCGGGAAACCCCGTCGGGGCGAGCGTTTGAAACGCAACAAAACGACAATAATGTACGTGAATAGGAGGCACTTTGACCATAACGACATCTTTTATAAAAAAAAAAATTTTTTTTTTTTAAGGTAAGTGACCATCTGCTCCTCAGCTTGTTTCTGCTGTGTAAAGAATGGGGTTTTTTTGACTTTTCCGGAAGCAAACAAACGGTTTATTCAGCAGGGATCATGGCTACAAGCCCAAGACAATCAGCCAAGGTTGGGTTCAGAGTAAAACTGACTTTTCAGCTCTGACCCCAGACCCTCCTTTCCATTTTCTTTTCCATCTCATTAAGTTCGCATTAACAAAACATCACCATTCAAAGGCAGGAAGGCTATTCAAAGCGTTTGTATTCTTAAATGCCTCCAACAGCGAAAGACAAACGCTTTACTTGTATTATCAGATGATTAAGTTTGCTTTTCCATGTATATAAATTACATTACTTACCCAAAGCCACACAGAGGACACCGGATCACTCACATTGGGGCTGCAGGTACAAACCCTTAATGTTCCAGGGTAGCCAAGCACTATAGAGTCAGCTTTAGAGCGCGTGGGTATGGGCATTTGCTGGATGGGAGCTGATCATTTTTATTAAGATTAGCTTAGTGCAGCTGGAGGCACCCGTGATGTGGAGTGGGAAGAAGGGGGGCAGAGGGTCTGTGCCGCTGGGCACCCCCTGCCCTTCATGTGCCAGCTACACTGAGGTACATTCGCAACGTCCCCAGGAGGGCTGCGGCAGTGCCTGTGAAAATCAGCAGCTACCAACAGCCTCATACACAGCGAACACCCCTGAAAGGAGGTTGGTGCATCCCAAGCAGTACAGTGGCTTTGCCACTAGCAAAAAATCTGGTTTTCTTAAAACCAAATGGAGCCATTGCCACCGCCAGCCGCTCCCAGAAATCCCTCCAGTCTTTCATTTTGCTTTAAATGTTCTTTTATTAATTTACTTTGGGGCTGGACATAAGAAAATTCAAATTCAAATGAAAAACAGTGGAGGAAGCTGGGATCCAGGGAAAGAAAGACGTGAGGATGAGGAAGCAGGGGCAGAATTTAACCTTCAGTTTCCTACAGGCTTGATGATACTTTTGTCTAGGTGGTAGCAGCATCTAATGTAGGCTGGCCAGAATTTTCCAGGGCTTACAGAGGGGTAGCTATGGAATCAAACAGCACTGCTTTTTAGGTAGGTCTTCTGTTGATTTCAAAATAATTGTCAATTAAATTTTATTAATTTAAATTAATTAAATTTTGAAATAAGGATTTCTTTTGCTTTCCCTGCAACTTTTTTTTTCAGTTCTGCCTTCAGTTCAGGCACAGGGAAAGTGGGCTGCAAATATTCCAATTTAACTATAAATTAGCATAAATCTATAAACTGTTTATAGCGCAGCAGAAATGAAGTACGGCAATATCACTGCTCATATTATAGCTACATGGATGGATCCCAGCCAAGACTGCTCTCACTTAGCACTAGGAGGCCAATAAATGAGAGAATCCCTCCGCAGCCTCCATCAGGAGATCAGATCAAGTCGAGGGGGCACAGAAAAGTGAGGTGCCCTCCCTGGGGTGGCTGTCGCAGCTACAGCAGGATCGGGACCTCAGCAATGGTGTCTCGAGTCCCACTCTCATCCCGTTTCTACTGCCCCAAGCAGTATCGCTCAGTACATTTTTTTTTTTTGGCTTAAGAGTTTTTTTTTTTCAAATTCGCTCTATTTTGAAAAATTTTCAACTACCAAAGTAGGAATTATGAATCCACAAGGAACTCTGAGCTGTTGTGGCAAATGCTTATTGCAGTGTTTATGATAAGCTTTTATGCTAAAAATAGCTCTTGTAAACAAGCTTTGATTAATTCTCACTGTCAGGATGTGCACTGTTCCCAAGTTTAAGAACACTTTTTCCGTAGATGCTTGCTCATTTCCTTCAGTCCGGCCTCTTGGAACAAGTCTGAAAGCTAAAAAATCAGGCTCTCCTTGCAAGAAATAACCGCTCAGGTATAAACAAGCTCCCGGCAAACAGCCTATATTCAGTTCAGCACCTTTGATCCGGCCCAGAGGTGCCTCTGTGCCAGCCCAGAGGAACGGCCGCGATGCTGGGGCTCAGGTAGAGCTCACCTCACCCCTCCGTGCAGCCCCCAAGGCTTTGCTTCCTGCCCTGCACCCCGCAGGCACCACAGAGGGGTCTTGGCTGCGATGTGCAATAGAGACAAGGCCACATCTGCCCCCTCCTTCGCTGCCAGTCCTGACCAGGACCCTCAAACCACTCGATGATGGTTGGCCGGAGTTAGGGAAGAGCTGGCAGCAGCCCTAGAGCTTTGCAGATGGACTTGTCTTTTCCTAATTTCTTGTTTTGCATCAAAGGAAAGCAACGGGGGGTTATTTTCGTCTTGACAGGACAGCACATCCTGTTCAAGGGGATATTTTCAATGCATTCAATAAAAACCCATCAATTTAGATATAGCAAGAAAAAGCTGCTCCTCAACTGGAAGCTTCCTGAAGGGCTCTTATCTCTAAGTGCACGAGCAACTTTTCTAAAGAAAACACTTGCAGGTTGCTGGTGCTTTGCAGTTTTGCTGAAGAGTTTGCATCCAGCCAGATTACGACGGCGCTGCTCCTCTGAAGGTGCTTCAGCCCCTGCTGTTCCTCTGCTGTGAACGGGGGCTCTCGGGGGCCCACGGCAGCCCATCACCAGAGCGGGGAGGGTTTTTCCACCAAACGCAACGTTGTGACGCACTTTTCTGCCCAAGAGGCCGCACTCCAAGCAGCTGAGGGCCTCGGTGCACAGGCCTCGCGGCACGGCTGGCACGGGACTGTTTTTCCAATTCGATAAAAGCGAGCGAGCAGCCAGGCTATTTTTAAAGCACTGTTTTAGGCCACAATGGCCCGAGATTAGCTGCGGCTCGTCCAGACGTGGAGAACAATGCCCGCGCCGCCTCTCCCGATAGCTTGCGCTCCCTTAAAAGCATCGAGCAAAGCTATTTTTTCCCCTCTGCTCCCTGCTGGCTTTCCGGCTCTGTTGTCTCCCTCCCTTGAAACAACTTCACACTGGCTTCCTTGCGGCCTCCCTTCTCCGAAGCAGCTTCCCGTCTGCTTCCCTGCTCCCTCCCCGCTTCTGCCCCAGGAACGGCTCCCAGGCAGCTTCCTCTGCTGCCCCTCGGCGCAGAAAAGGCACCGGCTCGCAGGCAGGGCATGGAAACAAGCTGGGAAAAACGTGCCGGCCCCATTCGCCTCACTCAAACGGCAGAAACTCCCGGAGCTCTGCGGCCAGCAGGGTCTTCTCGTGCGAGCGTGCGCAGGGAGAGCGCTCCAGTTCCGGGCAAGGTGCACGAACAACGCGTGGATCCTCGAGCAGACCCCGCAGCCAGAGGCCCGCAGATCGCCTGGGTCGGTTAGCAAACAACGACCATGCTGACCAAGACGGCTACTCCAACCAAAAAAAGTTATGTTTTGCCTCCCTCCTCCCCCAAATTATGAGAATTTACTCATGCAAGCTGTAATAGATAATAAAGGAGACATAATGATATCAAACTTTCATATTAAAGACCATAAGACCCTCACTCCAAAAGCTCTGCCACAGGTAAACATCAGAGGGTGAGTTTCAGTAGTGTCTTTATGGGGAATCAAAACCTTTCATTGAAAGGAACCAATATCTATTCCATATTTACTGCGACCCTTTTCACGCTGATGAGGGCAAAATGTATTATGCCAATAGAATTAGGAGACATCTTGAAAAATATTTAAGGCGGCCGTAATTAAATGATATTTCGACCAGCATTCCAATTATGCCGCGTACCGCTCTGCACAACATGGAAACAGAATTATAAAGCTATTGTTTCAGTTTGCTTCCTGCGATACTAATCTCAATCAGGCCGTCAGAGCAACAGCCTGCGTTTCTAAATGTTAAAGGCTTCCTCTCCCACATTCCCACACAGAATTGCCTACTGTGAAAATCAAAGGGAAGCGTGTTACTAAGTAAAGAAGCAACTTTTATAAAGCAAAACCTGGTATTTTTTACCCTTTTGAACTCTGAGATACACAACCAGCTATTTCCTATTGTGAAAAGGGACCGGGGCCGAGCGCGCTCGCACCCGGAGCGGGGATGTGCAGGGGCAGGGAGCGGTGCACGGAGACACAGCTAATGGAATAGCCCGAGATCCACGAAGGAAAGGCCCTGCTCCACACCAGGGAGGAAGACGAAGGAGCCTTCAGCACTCGATGCCAGCTGAGGCTGGCAAGTCGCCCGAGGCCATCTCTAAACTGAGGAGCAGGAGGTTGCAAGAAGACAAGGATGCAGCCCTGGAAAGTCCTCGCTCTCCCTGTTCCCAGCTAAAGTGCTGTGAAATGAGGTGCTCAGTCCCCGTTTGAGAATCACGCCTGCAAACTACAGCATGACATCAAACCTGACGTACCAGTAGTTTTTGTTAACATAAATAATAAACGCCAAAAAATGCTAATCGAGCAGCACTTCTAACCATCTTCTGAATTTTCCAAGCTGTGCTGCAGGCTTGTCTTATTGACATTGTATACATAAACACAGCAAATGTTATTTTAATGCTCTAAGGGATTACAGAGCAAACACTACCACTTGAGTCCAGTTTACACAAAGCATCTAGCCCAAATAATCACGGCCGATTCCACGAGGACGGAGCAAAGCCAAGAGGGGCTCTGGAGGCCGCGTGACTCGTGTCGGCACTGCCCTTCTTCCCGCTCCCCATCTCCCCTGCCAGGGACCACCGACCCCCCTGTGCTGGTGGCTCCTTGCAAGGCACCTGGGGCAACCCCAGGCCCCAAAATGCCAGGTTGAAACCGACACAGATTTGCTTGCCTCGACTACGATGAAACACACATGAATCTGGGGACCTTGAGCAGCCCCCAGAAGGAACAAATGCGACCTTGAGGGTGCAATTCTGACCATGATAATAAAAGTTCTATCTCTAATGATGTCTCTTTACGCTAAACCTTAAAAATTAGCTTTCAAATATTCAGGGCTATGTTAACCTCCAGCCTTCTTGTTTAACTTGGCCAATTAAATGTAAGCCGTACCCAGAATATAATTAGCAGCCAAGGTATTTTGGCCCGAGTTCAGTCACTTCAGCCTATTCTCCCCTTCAGAAAATAAGACCCAACTTTTCCAGAAGAGTTCCCTTTAAAGTGTTTTAAGATCAGTTCTCCAAAATGGAAAAATTAAAGATTATAAAACCTTGATGCACATCTCAAGTGTCTAAAGATGCAACTGTGGACAAACTTGCATTTGACTAATAACACTAATTTTAATGAGAGGACTTAATTGAAATTGATATTTAAACTGGGGAAGGGGATCAGATTTGCTGCTAGATTTAAAGTTAAGCTAAGAGCTGTCATAGGTAAAGCTTGAAATATTAAAACACAGACTGACACAAATATAATGTTTCATTTCACATTCCTTTTTAGCTTTTGGGTTATGGCAGCATTTCAAGTATATGGTACTTCAAGAAATGTAGACCAGATACATGAATCATGTTATTTCTCAACACCATCACAGAAAAATCCTATAGAAATTATGTACGTGTGTGCATGTATACACATAGATATATGTGTGTGTATGTATTAAGCTATTTTATTTCAGCTTTCCAGATGCATGCATGATATAATATCATCTGTTACAGTCATTCAGAAGTTTTATTTTCCTCATCTTTGACAGCCTCTGGCTCATGTCACACAAATACAAAAACACAGCATCAGCTTTTCAAATAAAAGAAACGGCTAGAGAATCAGTGAGTTATGTGGCATTTTGAAGAATATTTACCTATTTTATGTTAGCTTCCCCAAGCATTACTTATATTGGGAAAACAGAGATGACTTGCAAGCACTGCTCAACAAATAACCTTTTCTTTCTACAGAGGTAACAGAGTAAAGAAATCAACATACTCCTCCACAAAATGAGACACTTCCTAATAGTATTTATTAAAACAGTTGTTACAGTATGACTCAACTTTTCTAAAGCGAGGAAATGAAATTGTGACTGCACTGGGAGTTTTGCCATTAGTGTGGGAAAATACAGTATCTTGGCTTTACCTTTCACAAGTAATTCAGGCATTGTTTTCTTAACATATTTTTGATGTTTAGAAGTCACCACGTGAAAGTTCTCCCATAACCAACAGTTATTCTCATTAATCCTGTAGACCACTCAAACCACAGATTCCCAAAGTGATTGCTTAAACACAGTTGAAAAATAAGAATATTTTGTGATTTTTATCAG
Organism: Tinamus guttatus; assembly: GCF_059628265.1. NCBI lineage: Eukaryota > Metazoa > Chordata > Aves > Tinamiformes > Tinamidae > Tinamus > Tinamus guttatus. The sequence continues at coordinate 10,548,890 of NW_028288742.1, forward strand.
TTTTCACAGCCTACGAAAATGGTGCTGGTTCACATTTCACCCTAGTCCAAAACAAGCAAGATTCTCGTTACACAGAATCCATCTGTGTCGAGTACTGAGAAGTTGTTTGCTTTAGTTATCTGAGTCCACCATGGTTAGACAACCTATCTGCTACCTATTACTGGTGCATAGGACAATTAGTCCTTTAAACAAAGTATTAGGCGTTCAGCACTTCCAAGCTGCCTGTTAAAGGCACTTGAACAAACACATTTCTCAGGCAAATCAAGATTCATTTGTATCAGCATGGAAGCCTAAGAAGCACGGCTGATTTCTGATTAAACTCGTGAAAGTGAAAGCTTAAAACCTTGAGCTTGTCGAAGCGTATTCAAGAGTTTTCAGACTCTTCTGAGATAGGCAAAACTGCACCAGTTGCTGCTTTGATAAAGGAAGACGTTATGCGACTAGGAACGCTCAAGATTTTCTGCTATCCTGGTTAAAATATCCAGTGGGGATGAAAAAACCCCTGCAGCTCAGTACGGGGCTGCATGACCACGGTGGCAATGCTCGTGCCCTGCGTTGACTCGGGGACACCGCGCTCGGAGAATACCCTGTATAGCTGAAGCCAGCTAGCACCACAACTAGCACCTGTGGGCAGAGCTTACCTGAAGACAAGAGCTTGTGCGTGCGCAAGAAGCTGATGGCCAGGCGCATGATGGAGGCCTTGTCCAGGTGCGAGCTGATGTTGTGGGGCAGGGGCAGCTCGTGGGCCAGCTCGTAAAGCACTTCGGTCTCTTTGCTGCGTCGGCATCGTGCGGCATCTCTCGACTTCTCCTTCCTCCTCTCCGAACTGCTCCTGCGAGGTGGCGGGGAGAGAAAGGAAAAGGCTTGTCTTGAAAAGCGACCCACCACTTGGGAGAGGCATTTGCAAGAGCAAATCTACTTGGGTGGTGAATCACTTCGGTCAGTTGGGTTACATCAGTTTGCCAGATGATTATACCTGTTTGCTCCTTCTGAAAATGGGAATATGGAAGGACTGCTGCAACACCAAAGGGCTCTGATTCTACTAAGGTTAGCCCTTTGGTCTGCATTTAATGTGACAGGAGGAAAATTTGCCCCAGGCCTGAGATTCAAAACAAAGTAACAAACCCTTATTCCCACTCAGGATATGTAAAAAGCATCAGAGATATCTAAATCGATTCTATCTGATCTAAATCAGGTTGTTCGAAAAAGAGACCAGGGTAACACCGTTTCAGAGCTGCAACAACTGCTGTGGGTGTGGAGATAGCACCGATGAAATGAGCAGCAATGGCTGTTCCCTGCATTACAATACAAGCACTAACAGTGTGTCAAACTGCGTTGGTCCATACAACTCTCTCGGCTCTTAACCCAACGTTTCTCCGGAAAAACACTTTTCCTTGACCATGAAGGACGCAAAACGGGAAAGAAAATATTGTCACTACAAGAAATCCCTTTAGGCAAAGTTATTCGGTTTAGGTCCCCATCTCTCCATAGTCCATCAAGGTGGATCCTTGAGTGAAATGGCATGATGCACACACAGAGTCAGCCTCCTTCGGACTCCGTTGAGAAGAGCAGGAAATAACAAAAGGCAAAGATATTTTATGAAGCAAGTACGTAAAGCTGAGCCACCAAGGGGCATAAGGCAAAACTGAACATGCAAGAACTGTGAGGTCTACATTTATCACAAGCTTGAGATGGGATTTTTAAAGAGAAAACTTTGCTGACTTCAGTATTACTTATTCTTTTTTTTTGGAAAACCACGAACCATTTCCACTAATAGGTGTTTAAAAACCTTCAACTATTCCAACCCCATTTAGTTCTGCTGGCAATACAAGTGCTACCTTCACTTGCATCGGTTGAGGTTTTGCACTTTAGTCATTTCAACACATAATATACTTATTTTCCTTGCAAACTCCTGAAACACTGTATCGGTTCAAACAGCACAGCCTGGACCAGCACAGATCATGATGTGAATGATGTGAAAAAGATTAACCACAAAACTTTTGTTGCTGCTATTGCATAGTCATTTCTAGAACCACCAGTGGCAGCTTGCCATTTGCAAGGCCTCTGAAAAATGAAGCATTTTATAACCCGCTTTTTCTAATTTTAATATAAGACAAGGAAGCTATAAAACAAAGTTTAAAGGAGGATGAACGAAAAGAAGGCAAGCAAAACAAAAAACCCTTAACAAAACTGGTTGTTTCAATAAATACATGCTCTTGTGGGAAGAGGATCAGGAAAAACAAACAATACAACAAATATTAGCCATATCATTTAATACTAGAAACTGTTCCAATCATGGCTAATACAACGTAAAACTGTATAACAGAAAAAGAGCATCACTATGTAGCAATGCGTTTTAAAGAGGAAGAAGAGATTTTCTAAAAGAGCTAGACAACCTCTGAATGCTCCGGGCAGGGATGCCACAGATGGTTTTATAAATTAGAAAGAGGAAATAAAAAAGCCAGGATGCTTGTTAGCTGCTAAGAGGAAACCGGGTGTTGGCAGGTGCCTGCAGGGCCCTCGCCAGGTCTGGTGTTCAGCATCGCCTTCCAGGTGCTTCCAGGTCCTCCGAAAGTGCTCGCAACACATCCGCAGGACCCTTCGCCTGCAAGTGCACAGAAAGCACGCGGGTCCCCCCTGCTATTTGTTGGTACTGAAGTTTCCATAGAGCTTGGAGAACAACTTAAAGACACTTGAAGGTGGGCGTCTGCGTGGGGAGCAGACAGGTGAGAGGACGGGCGTTCCTCGTGGGCGCGCTACCAGAGAGCAGAGCCTCGCGCACACTCACGGCACCTCCTCGAGACCCACCGGGACCCCCTGCAAGCCTCTTTCTTTCACAGTTATTTTGCCGGAGGTGAACCTGCTCTTGCACGGTGTCTGCAGCACAAGGCATGCACAGGACGAGACCAGCACGCGCTCAGGTGGGGAACAGCGGGATCACGCTTTGGGCTTGGCTGCAGGGGGACTGCTAAAGCGAACAGCACGCTCGCGTGCGAGCCGGTATCTGAAGGGTCGGATATTCACAAGCTAACACTAACTCCTCCGTTTTACCATTTGGGCTTCTCTTTGACAATTAAAAGCTGAATCATATGTATATAGAAAGAAGTCCTTTAATTCTGATTGCCAGTGAAGGTAGTTAACAGGAAACACCCTGTGTCATCCCGGGGTAGACACAGTGAACGGGAGAGCCAAGGGAATTCCACGCACCCGTATTTCTTTCAAAAGTCCTTCTTTCTCTCAAAATAAAATATTTCTATGCTGTGCCCATAGAGATCCCAGTTGGGGAACAATTGGTTTCAATTCAATTGGTAGAACAATTCTACCAATTTAGAAAAAAAAAAGAAATGCAGCACTATTTATGAGAATTTTCAATTGTAGCTTCAAATATCTAACCTGAACCACAAACATTTGTACTCTGGTCTAAACCTAGAATCCACAGTTTTCACATTAGAACCAACCTTGGAAACAGAAAATCCAGTCCCTTCTCATTTAAATACCAAGATTTGGGTACTAAGGCCAAAACTGTTTCGCAATTCACACAGTAAAAATGGGTTGTACAAGAGAGGGGGGCTCTCATGACGCCACTCCAACCACAAAGAAAAATATTTAGCTTTTCTAACCTCTATAAATACAACTATGAAGCGGGGCTAGTGAGATGAGCTGGCTTTATTAACCGTGGGGTTGTTGCTCAAGGTTTCTAATAACGAAGGCTGTGAGCCGAAGGCGGCCGTTGGGTCGCGCCGCTCCTCGCCACAGCTCCCATCGCCCCGCACCGCGGGGTGCTCGCGACGCCCCACGCCAGAGCTTGCTCCAATCTGAGCGGGAGCCTGCTTGGTTGCTTTTAACCATACCTCCCTCTCCCCCGCCACTGCAAGCCACCACATTTCCCCAAAAGTGACAACCGCTCTTCTTGCTTTCCAAGAGTATCCTGCACTTAGTCACCTTGGCTGCAAAAGCCTCCAAACACTGCAGTCATGCTGCAGAGGGTGGTGTTTTCATTAGCCACTGGCAGGCCATTAAGTCTCTCTGTAGTTTTCGCCCCGGGTAATGCCCCATTTTATGCCCTGGATTAGCATTTTACCCTGGGTACGGCTTGACAAGGCACGTCTAGAGAGGGAGAAGGTGCCTGCTCAACAAGGCGGTTGCTTGAAAGCGTGTTTGTGCTGAAAGGCTTGCGCTGACTCCTATTCGCACATCGTTAGGGTAACAGGGACAGGCATGGGCTCTAGCTAATTTATGAATCATTCCCTCCCAGCCTATAAAACACCCACTTACGCGGCAGACACGGCGCAGGCGCGTGCGTCACTGCTCCCAGAGAGTGACGCCAGCGGAAGCCTGCGCCTCGCTCCCCCGGCCCGAGTCGCAGCCTTACGAAAGGCAGAGGCAGGAGATGGGAGAAAATACAGAGAGATCCATCCACGGGTCTGTGAATGTAAGGCCTGTGGTAGGGCCTGGAAGGCGCCCGCGCTTTCCCCGGGGCACTCACGGGGCCGCAGCGCTCACTCGAGTCGAAGGAGAAGAAAGAGTTAAGGATGGCAGGCAGTTCCCCGGTCACAGAGCACGAGTACATCACTACACCCCTAGAAAGACTATTTACATGATTCCCCGCTTACTCCTGCCCGTGTTTAGTTTCGATTCTGAAAACAGACTTCATGGGGCATTGCGTGTGAGCGATGTCGACAAACAATTTGCAAGTACGCGCAGTTCCGGGGAAGCTCCCAGCCTTTTGGGAGCAGGAGCTCCCTGTGTTCTGCCCAAGAGCCAAAGGAGAAGCAGGTCCAACGGATACACGCACGTGCTCAAGCACAGCCCGCAATCCCCCACAAATGCAACCCAGAGATTTGAGGAATGCCCCAGACAGAGCGGGATTCCTATCCCCTCGCTCATGCCGAGTGGCCCCTTGCAACACAATTTACTGAAATCCATGGGAATGCCTGCCGGCCCGGGTATTACTCACCCCCCACCAGTTAGGATCCTAATCCAGCTCGCACAGGCCTCTCTTGCCCCATTGCCGAAAACCCCACGTGTGGCGTCGCTGTGCGCAGAAGCTGCAGCCCCCGAAGCTATTTTCGCGTGGCCAGGTAAAACTATCAGGGAGGCTCGGGGCATGTTTTGGTGCATACCTGGTACTCGGCGCTGCAGCATCGTGGAGCGTGGGGGAGACCCCAGACTTGTGCAGACAGAGATCACATTGCTGCAATCACCCTGCCAGCGGCTGGGGTCTCAGTGCCCCCAAGCTGGGGTCTCACTGCTCCGCACAGCTCCATGTGAGCTGGTGTTTAGCTTCGGTTGTGGGTATGTGTGCATGAACGTACACACACCCGCTCCTCTAGGACTGCGCACCAAGCTGCCAGCACGGTGACTGCACGGGGTGACACCCCCACCTTGCAGGCGCCGGATTGCTGAAGCTTTTAGAGAAAGTATAATTTGCATCTTGCATGAAAATAGTTTTTATGCAATCCGGTAGCTTTCACGTGCATACAGTGTGACACGCACATAACATTTTTTGAATTACATCAACTTTACTGACTTCAGTTTACTTCATTATGCTGGTGACCCTTGGACTTTGCTTTACACTGCCATGTATGCCAGCTAGTAAAACAACAAGCATGTACCGTATATCCAATGGCTGGTTATTAAATGCTTCTAGCTCCAGCACGTTAAAGGTCAAGAATCCACTGTTAATTAAGCTGTCACATGCAATTTCGGTAATAAAAGCTCATTTCAAAAGGTTTAGAGGTAAAGTTTCAAATGCTAACTTGCAGATTCTAGGTGAATCTAAGGGTGAAAAATTAGGAAAATATTTTACTGTGTGCATAAAACAAATGAAAAAAAGTAATCAGACTCTCAGAAAAGATTTTCCAATTAAAACCAGTAAAAACTCAACGAAAATATTTTAACAAGTAATATTATCTTAGGTAGCAACAAAGTTTATTTCAAACTAGCAAATCCCTTTTTTTTTTTTTTGTCATGTGCTTATGTTTTGCTTTACCCTCTGCTTGACAAATTCTTACACAATTTAAAATGGCATAATACCTAGGAAGGAGCTGCACTTGCTTTGAGGCACTCAGTTGCCATTACAGGCCATGCTTCTTGAGAGCCACAAAAGATGTGCTTAAATACCTACACCAAGTATCCAGCAGTCATGCTTACTTTGCCTCAGAATTTCTAGAAATATAAGAAGTTTTCCAACCATTCTAGCTTACAAGCAGTTCATTCTGGGTGGCATACTTTGCTTTTAAAAGTAATAAAAGTGACCATCAATACATAAAATGTGCTATGAACAGCAATTCACTCACTCACCAGGAACTCAGGCCAAAATGTGAAAGCTGTGAATGAAACCCATGCAGGGTACATATAGAACTTAATACCTGCACTTCCTCCAGAGAAAATAGCATTCGCTAAAACCTAAGAACACATCAGATGCCCATGATCAGCACACCAGCAAAAGTGCTGGGAAAGGATAGGACACAAGAGCTGTTCTTGGACAGAGGGAAAAGCTGATTTTAGATCGTAGTTGTGTACGGCCGTGAAGCAGTAAATCAAGCAGTGCTGCACACTGGGATGCGGTACCCAGTACATACACAAAAGACCCTACACCAAAACAGGGATGTTATTAACAGAGGAAATGAGAGTTTGAAGGCAACGTGAACAACTACTAATAGAAAGGGCTATTACAAAAATAAGGAAATGAAATACTTTACATCCTTCCTTTAAAGCTGCTCCTTCGTTTGACTGGGAGATTTCTTAGGTTTGCTGTACTCACTAAACAACAAATCACTGCCAGTTCAATTAATATTTCCACCTACTGCCATATCAATTCATAACCTGACAATAACCTGAAACAAGACTTTCAGCGTAATGCAATTCTTTCCTCTGAATTTAAAACAAAAGGCAAAAAGTAAGAAGGGCTCACACTATATTGGGCAAGTGAGACCTATGAAAGCTCTCGGTGAGGGTTAAGAACTCATTTTTGTTTTCAACAGGCCATTTTAAAAGATGCTTAGCACAACCATACGGGACTTAACTAGCAGAACTAGAATATCAAAAGGCCAAGTCTAAAATAACACCGAACCTTTAGCTTCTTTCAGCTGAGCGTATTTGTGACCCACATCAACCACGACAGCCGATAGTAACACAGGCATTGATGTGCTTTCCTGAAGGGGGAACACAGCAATTATTTAGAGAGGATTAATCCCTTCAAACTTTAAAACCATGCACAAAAATTGTAACTTCTCCAAAGTCTGAAATTCTGATTGTATCTATCATCTTGACAATTGAGTGTTAATGGATTTGTATTTTATGTATTTTAATGAAAAACCCTGGCATGCATTTCTGAAAATACTGTTTGCTGGGACAAAAAGTATTACATCTATATTTTTTTTAAATGCCTATATCATGAGCATCTTACGTTTTATGCAGTTATGATGATAAAAATCTCTTTGCATCTGCAATTTGAAGCATCACTTGAAATATTAAACCTGTCAAAGTAACTAACAATATTTTGAGAGTTCAGTGCTGAGAACCTTGCTGACACTGCTGGAGCACTGAAAATATATCTTTTTAAAGCATCGCAGTTCATCCTATGTCACTAGAATCTAGTAAATTTAATCACATTAAGCAAAACAATGTCTACAGGATTTATGTTCTACCATTTTCTCTCCAGTTTTATGAGTAATTTGAACTAGCAAGATAAGCTTTAGGATTTTAGCAACCATTAATCTGACATGGGATTACTTTACAATGCTGTAAGCCCAGGGCTCTCATGGCATGGCCCAGTCCTGGGCAACCATGGGAGGCCCCTGACCCTCAGAGAAAATGTTAGGTTCTGCCTGATGAGTGCTTAAAGCAGATTTGGGCATTTCCTTTTTAGCCTTTTCAACTCTTTTGTGCATTAGAGCTAAATCAGGGAGCTGTTCTGGGGCCCAGCACGGTTGAAAAAGGCCCAGCTACAGGGCCAACGCCACATCTCTGATGTTCTCAATTACAAAGGAAATCTGGAGAGAAACAGCAGTCTAGCACATAGTGCTCCTCCAGCTGAGGCTTCGCTAAGCCATCTAATTTGGTCTTCCTTTCCGAGACTGGAGGTGAGTCCCTTTGCTCAGCCAAGGCGCACGGAGCCCGTACTGGGGCAACCAAATGCTTGATACCAGCCAAGACGAGCACTGTGCTCCACAGGTAATTTGCTGACCCCCCAAAAAGCCACAGAACAATACGACAGAACAGACTGCTTCAGTGTCAGTTGCCTCAAAAAACTGAATGCACAGCGGCCACCCCATACACGCTTTCAACCAGCAATGTTTTTTGTTTTTGTCTTTGTCTCTTTTTTTTGGTGATAAATTTAGAGCTGATTTCTCCACAAGCGCTCTTCACTTCGGCATTCAAAACTCTCTGCAGCAGCGCTCAAGGTGGGATCACCCCGCCAGGCCCAGGCCGCAGTTACGACAACGCGCAACACGAGATGCGTATCAGGGCTGTGCTGCTCCGAGACGTTGCAGATCGCTATCTGGCGGCATTGCTTGTAGCGATCAGTCAATTCTGACAGCCAATCTAGAGGTCCATACAGACTGTTGCTCAGAAGCTCAGCAGGTCTTGCTGAGATCTGTTTCCAGATAACCCAACTATTTACCTACTCCACAAAACACATACCAAAAGCCCTGCTTTATCTCTTCGGCAGCGGCCTGAAGCTGAAGGAGAGCGAAGTGCAACCCGCGGGCCTATGGGGCCCGAAAGTCGAACTCAGACCCAGCCTCGTTTCTCAGATGGCACCAGCCACATCCCAGCTCATGAGACCAGCGTTATGCGGATGGACATGGAGCAATCGCAGGTAAACAAGTACAATCGCTTAAATTAAGCACTATTTCGAGCCTGAGGGACAAACACCTCATTCACGTGACCACATCATCGCTAGGGTGCAAACCCACTGCGAGCACTTCAGCCTCCGGCGCTTGGCTGTAAACAGCTGGAGGAGCAGATGGTGAAAACTGCCCACAAACCCTGATTTTTTTACGATCTCCTGCTGCATTACGACCTGGGCGAGACCTATGTTTAACGTCTCCAGCCCCATTTTGGGGGGTCCGCAGCAAATGCCGGCACGTTGGCACTCGGAGGCCCTTTGTGGACAGGAACAATGCGAGCGCGCGGAGCGGGGAAGAGGGTGGTGACACCACTGCGCGCCGCTGGGAAAGAGGAAAAAAGCTCCTTTCAAAGGAAGGTCTTTGAAAACAGTCCCTGCACCCCACCCTATTTTCACTACAATATTTCAGTACATAGAAAACAAGGCAGGGAAAATAAACAGTCAACCCTAAAATATGCCGCGGGTTCTCCAACGCCTGAAAAAGGTATCAGTGAGATGTAACGCTGCAGAAATCTTAACTAAACTCGACCACGCAGTTCAGGTCTACAGTCATTCACCCTCACCTCCTCCCAGCATGTGCTCTGCCTAGGTGTCCCCTACAGCGCTGCTGATGGTTATTCTGGCCAAGCGAGCCCCGTCACTTGGACGCCTTTAATTTCCAGATTAAAGTAACAACGCTTAAAATCTCATAAAAGACAAAGAACAGCCATAGGGCCATAAACCAAATATATTGCTGCAATTTTAAAAAATTGATATATGAGCCTTCCACAAGGCATTTCAGTTCCGATGGTTTTTTGCTAATTTCCCCAATTAAAATGGTAGTTGCAATTAATGAAATATCTGAGAAAAAAAAGCTGTCAGAGAGAAGAGGAACAATAAAACAATCCACAGTGAAACGACCTTTGAATTCAGTAGATATTCAAAGACTAGATTTGCTCTTGGTTTACATTCCTTAATGTAAATTCCTTCATTTTTTTTCTTTTTTTTTCTTTTTTTTTTCATATGTGTAATGCTGCAGATGAATTCCTGGCACTGTTGAAACCAGTGATGAAATTATTATGAAATGTTAACGGAGGTCAGCAGCTCACACACGCTGGTCTACGTTGCAGTCAATGAGGTCACTGGCAGAGCAAAAAGCTGAGCAGAGGGCACCTCGTGGCCTTGAAACGGCAAAGGGCAGGTCTCCTCCCAAGACCCTGGGCTGCTCCACGATGCCCACAGCAGCGTTTGGATCCCCAAAGTCAGGATATGAGCAGGGCACTGGAAGGGCAACGCTCCAGCCCACAGAAAGCAGAGTTAGAATTATCTCCTGGGTCACCACAGGCTCATGACTCTAAAGATCATTATTATTTTATTACCTTACTTTCTGTGTGTGTGTATAAATATATATGTTTATATAATACAAATGGGTATATACGTATTTGTGTGTGTGCATATATTATGTGTATAACTAATGTCTTTATATATATAATTACATCTTCAATTTCTTCTACTTTCATAGGTAGGTCTTTCTAAGAAATAATCTCTGAATACTTGACCCCTGCTGCAAAACCCTGGGCGAACTCTAAGGAAAAGAACCTACATGCAGTGTGTGTGCAAGGGCAACCTCCGCTGAGTTGCATGTTGTTTACTAACGTGTGCAAAGGAAATTCAACCAGTTTGTCGGTTATGTTACTCTGTTTGGGGTACAGTTTGGCGGTGGTTGATGCTCGAAAGACCACAGTGGTAGCATGCAGGAGTTACAAAATGCACATTTTGTGGTGATTATTTTGAGCTTCCTCTCAAGGGGACAAATACTTCACACTGTTGTCTGTTAATAAGCTGTGTCTTGGCCTTCTAAGTGGCAACATCTTCAGACACCATTGCTAATAAAATTGAGAAAACGGTCCTCAGAATCTTTATGAAATGAAGCCAAATATTTACTTTTTCTTGGAGAATCTAATCATTTTAATGCATATGCAGTTATATGAAAATTTATGTTTCTCTGTCTCTTGGTCACAATAAGACAACAGAGACACTTCTTTGGCAATGGAGGGAATAATAATTCTTAAGATTAACAATACAGCCTTTGTATAGTCTGATTTTTCCACCTAGCACTTTCTTTGAACACCTGAAACAACTCTCAGATTTAAATCCTGAAAGTCAGACCACATTTCTTTTTCCCCTTTGGTGGCATGAGTTTTGCCTGTAAAAGCAACCTGGCAAATGGTTCTTGCTTAGTTCCCGCTTTACTTTCAAGGGGGCTGTTATTTTATATACTAGTTCTTTCAATTGTCAGTCTCAATCTGAACTAGGCCATCAGGTAAACTGAAACAGCGAAAACTTTCCATAGTGTGATTTTGATCTCTCATTAGTACTTAAGCCTGCCACTATTTTCAGCTGGTAAAATAGAAGATTAGTAGCTTGAGCTGGAGTAAATATTGTCTCCTGTTACTGAAAGGGAAAACGAATGACTGAATTGAAGGCAAAGTGTGCCCCAAAAGGTCAAACTACTTTAGCTATTTGGCTACCACACCAGCAGGCACTTCAGTTCAGTTGGGTAGTTCTCCTGGATTTATAGCTAAAATCAGAGCCTGGAGCCCCCATTTTAGGGGGTTCAGTATCCCCACCACTACCTGCTTGCAGCAGGTCAGTATTTTTCTCTCTGCCTGGCTCACATGCACACCAGCACTGCTATATTGGTTGGAAAGAGCAAAGAAAACAGTGCTTTATTCCAGCATTTTCTTTCTATCGTTCTCGCCTCCAGTTTTCACGACATGTCATAGAAAGCAAGATGTGCCCCTTTGCTCTAACCCCAGGTTAAGGCCTCCAGGCTAATGCAGTCCATGACGTGGTACCTTGAACACGAGCCAGAGCAGACGGAGTCCTTCCCCGATGTTATCTTCCCGCATGACGGAAGCTGCGCCAGAGATGAACTTTGGCAAAGCACTCATCTTCACAAAAGAATAGCACAAGTTGCTGAGGAGTTATTTGTCCAAGCAAAAAACCTAAATGAGTCTTCATAAAGCCCTTTGGGAACGCACCCGGTTGGCCTCTGTGACCTAACATGGCTGACCTGCCTCCGTTCCTCCCGCTGCATCTGAGCTCCCGAGGGGCATCAAAACTGCAGTGCCTGAAGAGAAAACAGTTGTGGCCTCTCCATACTCACCTGCAGCATCTCAAGCATTTTAAAAATTAAGGCTTGGTTCGGTCACACAAGGACCGCTGGCTCTGCGGACGCCTCGCGCAGGATCATCCGCTCTGCATAAGCTGCCGAACGCAACCGATGGACACGGTGCGGCCCCAGCTGCACTGAAAGGCTGATGGCAGTCCTGCTCTCTTGCTTTATCTTCTGCTCTTTTCCAACTGCTGCCTACCAGCTCCCTAAATTTCTGCACATCTACCGTCAATGGATGTTTAACCTACAGCAGCCTGGAAAAGGATGATGAATGGGAAGCAAAGCCGGGAAACGCTCGCTATGTACACAGAGGTCAGTGGCACACGGCCACATTTCTCCACGTTTTCTCTGCTTGTTACTCTCCAAGCATGAATTAGCAAATCAGTAGCTTGCTGTTATTCCCACTTGAGCTTTCATTCTCCACAACGTTAAGCCTAGAAAGTACATGTTGAGCCCAATTCTCTCCCATCATGCTGGGCCAAATTCTCTTTCTCATCATGATCCCATTACTCCTAAAAGGCAGGAAGTGGGAGGCTAAAAATGGTAATAAATTGCACTTATGTAGTAGGTTTTTCTTCCAGAAAAGACAGATTTTTTTTGTTGACTTCAATACAATTCACAGTTGTCACATTACTATTGGAAGTCTCTTACATTCTGTAAACAAAAGAGACGTTACAGCAACCCAGATCCTGGACACATATGAGAACTTGGGAGTTAGACATAGCTCATCATCAACAGAAAAACCAAACTACTATGGTAAGAATATTCTCTGCTCACGTGCATCAGCTTAACTCCACGGACTCAGCGGAGACGCTCCTGTTTGCATCACTCGGGCTGTGGGATCTTGATTTTTCATTATTTTGATTCTAACTACAGAGCAGCCAAATTTCTGGCAAAAAAAAAAGCCCATGTTATGCTGGCTGAAATGTATGCAGCCCTTTGGGTGCAGGCGTAAGGAAGGGGTCACAAGAGCTACACAAAACAAAGATACCCACCCCGAGCAGGGGCCAGGGCCTACGCTCACCCGCTCCGAACAGGCCTCAGTAACTACCAGCGTTGTTTTATAAACATACCTTGTATCTTCTTACAGTTGCTGGAAAATGCAACTTCCTCCCGCTTATCCTTCTCTAAATTAAATAACTTAATCATCTGAACGGAATGATTTGTCCTAAAATGACTTCTTTTTCAGAAGTAGCAACAAAAAAAAAAAAAAAAAAAAAAAAAAAAGAGACAGAAAGAAAGAGGGATGGAGGGAGTGGGAAGAGAAGCTACACATGCTGCCAAAAAGGATTTTGGCATTAGAAAGTGCAGCTCGGATGGCACAGAGGCCAGCAATGAGGTATGCTGAGAAGCAGCAGTACCGCAGCCCCCGTAGGAAACACGAGTGTGAAGGAGCGAGGCGGCGAGGAGGGAGCACAGCGAGCCTGTGTGGAAACAAGCTAAATCCACAAGGTAACACTGCTTGCATTAAGGTCTTCTGTGGAAGCGCATTAGTACACGGGGTAGGTAACTATGTCTGTACAAAACAGGCCACTGAGGCAAAGGCTAGTGATATAAAGATTTTTTTTGTATCTCCACAGGTAGAGAAAAAAAATGAGAGAGAGAGAGACATGTCACATAGCAAATGAATAAATATTTAGGTCTTTAATTGGAAAAGTCATATGCCACTGTGCAATGCTTTTAAGATTAAGAAGCTTTCAAAACGCAGTGTTTATGGCAAACTAGAAGTACTAGTTCTGAAAAGTCAGTCTTCTGCACATATACTGGAGTCAGTATAAGTCATTTACTTAAGTGTAGTTTTTAGTCAATGGTGCATTTATGAAATAACCAGCCTCAGGAAAATACAATTTATGGGCGTTCATTTTATTCGCACACAATTATTTCTGATCTTATTCACTATTGTACATAATAATCACCAATATCAACTTTTCCCCCCAGTTCTTATTATCATTTCCTCATACACGGACTGGACTTCCACCAATTTCTGTTGACCTTCCCACCAGCCTTTCAAAGAAAACTGGAAAACATTTGAAGATAATCTCCAAGGACCCCGACAGAACAATAGTGGCTGGCGGAACAGCCCCGCATGGTGAGCGCTGCTGCAACAGCTCCTCCACCTCGGGTGCTGCTCCAATACTGCGTATCACCGGCTAAAAAACAAACAGCTGACCTTTACGAACTAAATTCTAAACAATACTAATTATTATTAGCAACTAATACCAAACAAAATCCTATCGTTTCCCAATACACGCTTACCATGACTGAGAACTTTCTGAACGTGCAGAAGGCAAAAGTTTCCCAACAGTGTAGCAAGGAACAACAAAATCCACTGTTTCGCTGTATTTGCAGCTAGGCTTCAAACTCAAGCACAGGCAGGGTGTAGGCCTGTGCCTCTGCAGACACAGGGATCTTATTCATCACCATTAGTGCATGTTTTATTAAAATACTGCATGAAGACACTTTCCCCCTGAAGCTCTGGTCTACTGAAAGTTCTGGGAGAGGAATGAATTACAGCATGAAACCCCTTCAGTCCAGAAAGGATGAATGCCAACGACTTGTCTAACCTGTAGATCAGAAGTTACAGGATTCGCCTGAATTAATACCATTTGAATCTAAGCATTCCTTTAAAAGAAAAATCCAGCCAATTTAAACACCTTTCAGGATTGAGAACTCACTGTGGCATTTAGTAGGTTGTTCTCTACAGAGAAGTTATCTTCTCTTTCAAAATACTTGCATAAATTTTACTGCTCCTCCCTACAAATTAATTCTTATTACTTATTTTTATAGGTCAGGAGTTATTTCGGGTATATAGGTGTGCCAACACCACTTGACTTTCATCCTCTATTTTTTATTCTGGGAAAAAAAAAAAAAAGGGCAAAAAAGCTTCTAACCAGCAGGTCTTCCATCACTGTTATGTTCTGTGCAGAAACAACGTGCAAATACAAAACAATCATTTGAAATGCGAAAACTTCAGGTCGAGTAGGAAAGAATGCAAAATTACAACCTGAGATCTGGCCAGAGGGGAGAGAAGAGACAGAGAAACAAGACAGATTGGCTACGGTGTTCAAACAACAACAACAAAGTTCCCAGAAAACACAGTGTTTGTTTTCCCCCCCTGCACTAGGTATGTGTCAGCTACAGCAAGCCCTTATTTAAGTGCTTTGGGAATGACACCATTCCCTGGCACTCACCGTCACAGATCTTTGCCTGGCATGAACACTTCCACAGGCACCTTGTTACGGACAGGAAAAATCAGACAAGGGCTACACGTAGTCACTGAAAGCCTGCTGTCATATGACATCTTCCTAGGATTTACAAGGGAAGGGCCGAATTGCCATGGAACACGCCATCCCCTTCGATTTAGGGTCAAAATTAGGGTCCCGTTTAGAGTCAGGGTAGCTTTGCATAACTGCTCTCCATACAGGTCATTCTCATGGTATTTGTGAACTACGGGAACTATCATCCTGAAACTTCCTAGTTTTAGGATTAAAAACACAACAGCAAGAAAACAACCGGGACAAACTTCCTTGATGCATGGGGCAGGATAAGCCACATCCCCCGCGCCCAGTCACGGCGCAGATGCCAGGACTAACGCCCGCACAGACCGGGCACCGCACGAAGGACGGCCAAGGGCACTGGCACCACCGCTGGCACAGGGGCACTTGTGTCGCAGCAAAGAAAGGGGCCACAACAGAGCTCAGGATGAAGGACCAACTCCCAACACCACCAAGGGGTAGCTCCTCCGCACAAGGGCCGCTCCGGGGGGTCCAGGAGGTGAGGCCTGTCCCTGGCATCAACTCTGACCACACTACACTGACTTAAAATGGAGTTCCCTTGGTTCTTATAAGGGATTAAATCACAACTACTCACAATTCTTTTTTTTTCCTGATCGTTTAGTCTTTCATCTCACATCAATGATGAAAATCAGAAAATCCATTGCTTTCAAATTCTGTTCTGGGACTTGTCACACTCCTTATACCAGAGCAGCTCCTAGCAGAAGGCAATCACTGTTTGATGTGGAAAGGAACATCTACATTTCTGTATCAGCTCTGCTACCTGGCTGCAAGACAGGACGGTAAAGGTTTTAAAATAAAATGGGTATGAAGCATATTTTGGGGGGAACCTTTACTAAAACAAGATAGTCTGCATGAATAAATAGCTGGTTCTACAAGCCAAAGAGATGCCTGCTATTACAGAAAGCTATGAAGATTACACATAATTTCATATGGAAAGAATTTATCAATGGCTAACTAGCAAATGATACAGTATTTCTAGTATCTTAATACAATTATATTGCTTTCTAGAAAAAAAGTAGAATTATTGAGAAGTATTGCAATGGATGCCGTTTTAAGGAAAGCAAGACATGCCACTAACGGAGTCTCATGAAGAAATATTCTCTACCATGCAGAGGCCTGAAGCATGGAGAGATCTCAAAACTAGATTGTTATCAAACCATCGCTGGAGGAAGCAGATAACACCATTCAAAAATGGGAGAAAGATTCAGGAGCCTTCAGCAGATTTGGGCAGGGGACTGGGAGACAACCCAAAAAAATCCCATGGGCATCCATGGACTTTGAAGGCATGGAAAATATTTTTAGGTGCAGACCTAGAATTAGATAAAGAAAGAAGTGGGAGCACTTTTCACACTTCTCCTCTGCAATAAGGTGCAAGTGTGGCTGAAATGTGAGAACATCTGGATTCTGTTAAGCTCCAGTTACACAAGCCCTGATCATCTCAATCGACCAAGCTTCGAGAGCAGTCAGTAGGACGTGGCAAGAAAAATAACAGCATGTATAAATACTCCAGAATGATCAGAATTGGTGATAAACAGAGCCATAAACTCACAGCGATTAACAGGCAGTTTCTACCAAGGACTTGATTCAGCTGCAACAAAGTTTATGCCAGTATAGACCATAAACTGCAACCCAGAATTACCAGGTGAGCTGATACAGCAATAATTCTTTGTATTTACAGCTAATCATCATGTCACTAAACACAATTTTGAGGGACACTAAGTGAAATATACCTAACTTTCAAACTTCCTCTATTCAAACAATATTGCAAAATAAGAACCCAATATCTTATTAGCACACTTATTGCCTTTAAAAAAAAAATTAAATGAACAATTTAAGTTGGAGAGGCCACAAAGCATGATACATGGAATACAGAAGAAGCAGATCACAGAGAAATAAAGATCAAAATATTATAA
This sequence comes from Tinamus guttatus, assembly GCF_059628265.1. Lineage (NCBI taxonomy): Eukaryota > Metazoa > Chordata > Aves > Tinamiformes > Tinamidae > Tinamus > Tinamus guttatus. The sequence goes on from NW_028288742.1 coordinate 10,566,113, forward strand.
CATTATAAATTTACATCAGCAATATTTATATAAAATAAGCAGTAAAGCATTTCAGAGCAATATGGGGCTGTGTCATTTACAAGATTAACTCCAAGGGTTTTTTTTTCGGCTAAAGCACTCTTAAAAGTTTTTGTGTGTCATACCTTATTCTGCAACACTCACGGAAACCAAGAGATTCGCACACAACAAAATAGCACAATCATAGTAGCTTTGCTTGTGGTTTTGTAACAGGACGTCACTCAAGCCCACACCTCCAGGGTTCTTGTATTTTGGGGCAAGAAGAGCAACTCCACGTGCTTTCCTAGATTGCCTGGACCAACAAGCCCCAGCTTCCCAAAGCAGCAGTACTGCAAAACAACCCCTAGCAGCAATAGCTAGGGAAGGAGAGCTGGGGACAGGGCAGCTTTTCCAAAGGATGGTCGGGAGCAAACCAGTTAGGAATGCGACAGGGTAACTGTCCTTGACATTTTCAATCTGGCAAGCAGCACACAGCAGCGCTCAGGCTGCAAACAGAGACAACTTCTGCGTCCTGAAGTTAAAAGTTCAGCAGTTGTTCCCCGTTTAGTCACTCCCCACTGAAAGTCCTTAAATAAAATACTTGTTACAAACCTCGGATGTACTGATCAGCATGTCCCGCTCCACACAGAAATACAGAAAAGCAACAGTCTAACCTAAATACATGAATCCAAGGAGTAGGGCTTTTAAAGCAAACACCATATAACTCATGAAAGTTTACCAGAGTTACCACTGCTGCAAGGAGATAAAATACTCCCTCAGTTGTTGTCATTAGCAGATACATTCCTTAGGCTGAGATGGATAAAGGTATACCAATACAACACTTCAAACTACCTACATGCTTTCACCCTGCAATATTATGGTACAGAAAAAGAGCAACAAAGTAGTGGCTACCCCTCAGAAAGGGTGCAAATCTGCTTGCATTTGGAATATCCTAATTCTACTGCTCTGAGCCTATACCAGAAAGGCCCCTGTCAGTGTGGGGAGGGGGAGAAGACAACAAAAAACAGAAGTAGGTTACAAGCACTAGCAAACATGATCCATTTAAACTGCTAATGGCAAGCTCTGTTGTTATATTTTTATCATTGCTTTTCTGAAAATTACTTTTATCAGTGATAATTTAGCTTTTATTTCATTATCTAGCACAGCAGACAAAAGAAAAACAGATTTGTGTTACAGCAGCTCCAGCACTTGCTCTGTCCATTAACACTGACAGATGAAGGCAAATTAAAGCTCTTAGGCTGCATTTTCAGCATACGTGGTACTGAAACCTGTGCCTAACCGGCCTGTGTTTCCAAGGGAGGACAGTGCCATTGATAAATTATTTTCCCTCCACAGTTAATGGAAGTTTTCACATTCTAAAGAAAATGACATAGCCTCTTCTCAGTTTTCCCTTTTCCGTTCTATCTGCCTCCAAAAACATCTAAGTATAAACAGGGAGAATCAGTATTTTAAACAAGAAATCAGATTTTAGTCAGCTGAACAGTGAAATAATGCTTCCGTTCCTCCCAGTTTTCTTAAGACCACAAACCCACAGAGAAGTTGTGTTTGATGAAAATATTAAATATGCTTTAAGAACTTTTTTTTTTTTTTTTTTTTAAAAAAAGCACATTATGTTCTTCCAGGGCTGTTCTTCATTTGCCCTTTTGTTTTCCTCGTTATGTTTTAAGCCATGTATTTACTTTAATAGAGGTAAACAGATTGCTTTATAACTTTAATAATGCACTTATTTATAGAAGCTAATGTAACTAAACAGCTGTTCTGGGCAAAAGGTGGCCCTTCCATTTAAGCAATAGTATAATGGCTTTGATTACAGACAATTTTGAAAGAAAAACAACAAAACATTATTGACTGTTCTAAAAAAATGCAACTAATAGCAGTCATTCTCTGGAGTAATAAAGTTACTTCTGTTCTTGAATGAAATATCCTTTCAGCTGCACTTAAAATGAAGTCTCATTAGCAAAATAAAAATTCAAATATCTGTTAATTTACAGTAGATGATCTGTGTCACTTTGAACCTAGGTTATTATTAAAACATTAGTTCTTTGATTCTTTGCATTTGGGAAGTTGCAATTTGTGATATAAGGACTATGCAAAAAGTTTCTTTCTCCAAGGCAACAGATAATGTCACCACTGTTTGCTTACTCTGAAATTACCACAAAGTCTAAACACAAAAGCTTTCTAATACCTAATTCAAAATTAAAAGTTAGTGCCTAAGTATTTCAAATAAAAGCACTTTTCCACGTTGCAAAAGTAATACTTTTGCTACCATAATCTTTAATGAGTGTTCAGCCTCATGATAAATTGCCCAGCTGATATTTGTCATTGGTGCCATTTCATTTGCTAATAAAAACTTTATTTTTCTTAGAATGACTTTTTAAGTCTTGGATAAATTTAGTTTAGTTTTTACATCCTTTCTTCGGGAGTCATTACATGAGCAACTACAAAAAGAAGTTTTTCTGCTGGGGGAGGTCACATTGATGAAAACAGATTGATATTAAAGTACATGGAAATCTGGAAGAGCAAGAAAATACTTCTTGGACTCCCACCAATGTAATTTCAATGCACAAACATGACTATAATTTAATGATTTCCTTATAAGCAGGCTCCCAAAGTAATGATTCAGGGCTCCCAAAGTAACGATAAAAATTAAGTCCCAGAGAATGTATTTTAAGAGGACCTTTACTGAGCACAGGGAAGAGGAAGAGCATGTTGACTGAATATTTTTAACCAGCTTTCCACAGATGGGTCTAAATCAAGCTCTTATGATTCTCCCCTGTCATAACCCACTACCAAGGTCAAAGGTTGAAGCTTTCCCAGAGGTTCACTGTGCATAACAAACACTAAAAATTCCCCAAATTTAGTTTATATATAACAGACCAAGTGCTCTGGCCATTTACATCCCATACAGTCCCTCTAGTACTGAACAGGGCGTAAGTAGAGCAGATACATGCACAAAATATTCACATTTTGAATTAGTTGCTTTACTCTTGTCTGCATTTGTTATTGTTTCTTATACTCTTTAATTAAAGAAGTGCTATGAAAGGACCAAACAATTCCTCCACTGCAAACATTTAAATGTTTTGTCAAGAACAGTATATATTTGATTTAAAGAAATAAAACTGCTAGTGATCTATTAGTATTAAGAATTACAGGAGGACTTGGGGGTACTCCATTTTTTTTGTTTTTAATTCAATTCTTAATGAATAACTTGAGCATGTGAGCTCCCCAAGCAAGACTGGAAGAATAAGCTGGACATCCTATGGCAACCCTGGGGGAAAATCTGGGGGCATATGGTCTGCGGGAGCTTGGACATCCTAAGGCCTTGGTCCTCTTACACCGGTATCCGACAACCATACTGCTCGATGACCCAAAATTTATCTCAGGACACTGGCAGGACAGGGAAAACTGCCGAATTAGTGTGTTAAACTGCATAGGAAGTTTGACTCTCAAATGAAGTTAGGGTTTGTTTTTCTAAAACTCCTTCCTATCAAATATCAAAACCAATCATCAAACTTTTCCTTGAATCCCAAAGGCCAAAGCCTTAACAACATGACGCGAACAAGAATTTTCCCTTGGTTGTTCTTGCGAATATCGCAGCCACCTGTAAATCCATCCTCTTCACACCCGGTCAGTCGCTGACATCGTTGCACCCTACGAATATATCCCGAACTCGTTTGGCACATGGTGATGTTTCAGAACAAGAACAGCTTTGTAATTATGGTTTTGTTTTGTATATTAGTAGTAGTAACCACAAAATATATGTAATGTTACGTGCAGGATACGCAGTTCTACCAGCGTGTAGGCCTCTCCCTGTCAGACAGGCCCTCCTTCCCCCCACAGTGCAACTCCCCAGACACTTTGGAGCTCTCGGCAGCACCATCTCCTCATCGCACCCCACATACACCAGTGCTCTCCTGGCTGGCAGCGCCTCATTTCTTGTGCTGCAACCTCTTACCAGGCTCCAGTTCAGATTTTGCACTTTCCAAGCAGCAACATAGAAGAGTCTTAACATTAGCATATACTATAGGCCCTCAGTCCCTTGTTAAAGTCACCTCCAAGGAAACAAGTGCCAACTACAGCTTTCTATATATACAACTCTGTCCGGAGACCCTGTTATTAAATCATTAGGCTTCACCTTTCATTTTACCTATGTTTCCTGGACTCAAGTTCTGCCTGATACAGGCTACATTACTATTTCTGTCCCACACTCCAATGTATTACAAAGTAAGTATTTCACTTTATTGATCTAACAGCAGCAAACAACTGAGAGCACCAATTTTCTAAGCCACAGGAAACCAGTTCAATAATTATTTCAAAGGTTAACAACAGGGTCCCCATAATCCTTGCAAAAATCTGTTTGCTCATGGTTCTTGTTCAGTCACTAAAACAAGATTTTCAAAGAGTCCTAAATGTTTTCTCTGCCCTCCAAGGCTAACCCTATACCCTAATGATGCTCCAGTTTATCAGGGGATGATGCTAGCCATGGCTAGTATCTTATCTCTGTAATCCTCCAGGGTTAGACCAAGGCTAGAGTTGCCCTAAGGGTATGTAAAATGTGATTTTCTGTGATGCCATTTGCAGAAGAGGGGGAATAATTGGAATAGAATAACTATGGCTGCTAGTGGCAAATGTTTATCTTCCGCAAAACAAGCAGAGGTAAAGCAATAAAAATAGTTATTTCATAGGAGTCCTCTTTAACCGTTGAATTGAAAGATGATTCATATAAAGATTCACATGCACATAAACATGAGATATAATGATGAAGATATCTGCTTAAAAAGTACGTAAGACCACCAAAATCAGGAGGAGTTGTTTTTTTGCTAGTGATTTGGACAGAGCCAAAGAAAAGCTGACTGGCCCCTTGGGGTAACTTTGTGACCCCACTTCTTCAGTTTTTTCTACCGGCTTGTGGTGCCCTCACCCCACAAAAAAGCAATGGAACAGCCCTGATGGGCTAGGCAAAATGCTGATGTCTCCCAAGGTCCCATGGAGATCAGTGGACCTAGAGAAGGACACGGGGACGGAGCGGTGCTTCCCTAGGATATCCCGCCAGCTCCACGCCGTTGTGTGCACACCGTTGCGTGGGTGCACTCGGGCACCAGCGAGGCCACCCGACGTTCAGTGCGAGTGTGCTGTGCGGCAGCACACGCTCCTGGTGGGGAGGGCTCCGGAGCACTCCCATCCCGCACGCGGGATGGCACGGCCACCACGGTCCGGGAGCCGGCCGCCTCACCAGCCGCCACTAACACCAAAACCAAGTGCGCTTCTCTGCCACGGGTAAAACTCACATTGCAGAATACTTGGCTGTATGGAGGTCCACACTCTTTAAAGGAATCAGATTTTTTATCCAGTTCCTTCATTTCACTTTTCTTCAAACCAAATTGATTTCACCTTTCTAACCGTACCAAGACAGACAAACGTGGTAATTGCTGCTAATAACACCCATCCTTTCAGAGCTCAGGCGTACTCCATGCCTACCTCAGACAGCAGGAGAAGCTGTTCCAAAGCGCCTGAGCTCCTAACAAGATTGGACTTTATGGCATACAATAAAAGCCTTATTACACACCTACGACATTCCTTTATGCGTCCGGATCCCTAATTAGCCGGCACACATTACAGTACCGCATGACGCACAGGTATTTTGCAATGACATCACAGCTTCGGGTTTTTTGCTGACAGGCTGCAGCCTACAGGCAGCTTTCAGAAAAAGAGCATCGAAAAAGTCACCAGCCTTCCAGGCTCCCCTCCGCACAACGTGCACGCAGAGGTTGGCAGATGTTGCCTCCTGCAGATTGCCGTTCATAAGTAACGCTCTAATACTCTGCGGCGCCACAAAGTATAACCCGATTGCTCATGTTTCCAGCCAGTATTGACACGGCCTTTTCCTTAGATAAAACCTTTTTCCTGCTCCTGTAAAAGCTGGCCCTGAGAAACGTCAAGCGAGGTCTTCAGCCCCGCGTATCGCCCGGCGCGTAGGGCCACGACCGCCCAGCGCCAGGGCCGCGGCTCCCGTTATCTGCACGCGCAGGCCTTCTGGAAGCTTCTATCTGCCCCGACACGTCCTCCCAAGGAGCGCCCTATCTCCCTGCACCAAACGCCGGGTGACGGAGGCTGCTGCCCCTCGCCGATGCCTATCGTCCCCCGGCCGCGGGCGCGTTGGCCGCGGTGGTCCCTAACGCCAGGCCGCACGGTGCGCGTATGCGCCCGGCCGCGTGAGCAATGCAGGGTGTTCCCCGGCTTCCAGAGCAGATTACGGCGCAGAGCTACGCGCTGGTGTACGTGACCGAGACCCCTGCTTCGACGCGTAGACCAGTGCACGGTGCTGAGCTCTTCATTCAGAGCAAGCTCCCGTGGAACGTAGCGGGCCCCTGCCTGGGCACCCGCCACAGGTGTAAACTCTTAAGTGACCCAAAGCCATTGTTTTGATGTTTCTAAATCACTGAATATAAAATCAAGTAAAATAAAAATAAATAAAAGTAAGCAGGGACAACATGACCGTGCACCTCTCAGGTACCCTCACTCTCAGATACTCTGTGCACTCCATGACTTCAGAAATCAAGATTTTTTTTGTGAAACCTTTTTAACAAAAGTGCTCCGATGGCTTATGTAGTACAGATAAATACTATCTTAACCATTTTTTTCTTCAATATAAAAAATATTTTAAATATATTATTTTAAAAAGCTGACTGTCAAGCCCTAAAATTCACCCCAAACTCCTTCTATTTAGAACAGCAGCCTGTCTTCATTGACTGCATACCACGACATCTAGCTGTCCTAACTATGCTCAGGGCAATACTTTCGTATTTCTCGACCTTTTCCCCCTGATTTGAGGGCCAACTCAATATCACTACGCAATTCACATTTGCATGCCTTATCCAGGACTCCAAAAACACCAGTGAGAAGCCAACTTGATACCGGTACAAAAAGGAAGTGGTATCTCCACATCACCTGCAAAACGTGGTCATGCAAACCCATCTGCTCCGCACTCACCCCACCGGAGTTGTGTGGTCAGGCTGCACCACGGACTGCGTTTCAGTACATTTATAAAGCCCTCCCAGGAGTGTCGACAGTGATAATACTGTAGAATAGCCTGCTGGATATCAATAGTACTGCCATGTACAATTTTGATAAATTCCCAAGTATTTTATTAGTCGGATTAAAACAAAGTAATTAATATTCTGTTCCCACAATTACAAAGTCCTCAGCCAATTTTAAATGACCAATATTTTTTTTTTCCAGAAAAGTTGCTTCATAGCATACAATAACCTGCAAAAGAGAATTTTCTATTAATCAGATTAATAGACAGTGTTGTAAGAAGCCATATGTAGGCAGTACAAACTTTTCTATGTCAAAGTTGCTATGACAACTGGATAACCGGGATTCATGGAAGAGATGATGGTATGGGATGATTTAAAGAAGATCTCACCCAACTGTAATGATTAACTCAGTCCTAATGCATTCCCTTAGAATGATTCTTCTATCTCTTCACAACAGATAAAATTGCACTGGAAGATCATGCAAAATCTGAGAACTGTACCACATAAATTAGCAAAGTCTATCAAGTCAGCTCACAAACATGATGAAAGAACTAATTTGCAATCTTTGCAATCTTTATTATTAAGCTTTTTAAATGGGATTGCATAAGAATGTGACTAACAGTTTGAAAATTAAGTATATAGAAGGGAATTCTAGGAAGTGTTGTGTTATAGGAACGTCTTTTTGAGAATGAGTTACTGACAAAGTTCAGTAATAACATGCAGTGTTATAAGCATACACATATGTGCAAACATAAGTACTAAAAAATTATCATCATAAAAACAGACTTAAATCACACAGGCTGCTGTGAAATTGACTTCCACAAAAGACATAAAAATAACCCAGGCTAGTTAACTGTAAATATTAGCAAGGCATGTGCTTCAGCAGTAATGCAGAACGAGTGTGTATTTTAACAGCAGACAATTGCAGAAACCATTTATGTGCAAGCACTAATTCTTGGCAGGATGAGAAGAGTATTTTTTGAATACCCAGATTTACTACACTCTAATACTCAGGACGCTCGGAACGAGGTACTTCAAGGCAGATGCCTCGTCCCGAGGCGCCACCTTCCCAGGCACCCGACATGCCTGCGCTGGCACCACATTCCCGCGTCCGCCGCCGCCGTGGACCCGGCACGACTGCGGGACGGGGCTGTCCGAAGGGAGCCGGGCAGCGACCAGAGTCGCAGTTATACAAGAAGCAAGGAAATATTATGCAAGAGCACAGGAAGCGAGAGGAGACAGTATTCTGGGCAGGCCTGGCAAGGAGTCTGTGTGAACGGCCGCTAACAAGCGCAGCGCGGTGCCTGGCGCCAGAGCCAGCAGAGAACGTTCCCAGCGCCGCGGAGGACAGCGCTCCACATGTTTTTGCCAGTGGGCCAGGTTCCAGGACGCCCTGTACCTGATGAAACGCAGATAAACCCAGGTCTTACTTTTTTCGCCAAGTCTTCATTTATTTTTAAATTTTTTTTGAGCGTATTTTTGTCCAGCGTTTGTCAGGAGTGGCAAACGGTTTGTTTTCATGGCTTTGCTAATAGACTGCTTGCTCCTGGGCTCCCTATAATTTCAACTACAATAAGCGACCTACAAAGAAAGGGCTTGGCAGCAGCCTCACTTTTTCCATGCATCTTGCCCATCCCTACCTCAAGATGCTCTGCTAATAGGATATGTGAGGATCCTGGGTGCTTCTTTTCCTTGGCATTTAGGAACGACCACTGCTAGTAGACTTGGCAGAAAAAACAAAATACAGCTACTCACACACAACAATACTATTTTAATACCTGTTTCCATAGAGAAAGCAATTTTTTTTTTCCAAATTCGAGAACTGCTTCATCCAGGTCTTATTTGAATAAAACATCAATTACACCCAGCAAATTCTGTTTGAAGAATGGCAGAAGAATTTGTCCTTTCGCTGGCAAGTGTCCAGTGCCTAGCAATGTAGCCTGATGGAGGGCACACTGCATGCTTTGCTCTAGGAAAAGGCAGGGATAAAGTGCTTGAGGTGGAAGTCCATGGTGAGATTCACACATCCCCTGCCAAATAAAGAGTGCGGCATGCGAAGCCGTTACACAACCCCAAACAATTACCAATTGTGATGTGCGCAGACAAAGCGTTCTCCAGAGAATCTGTTTTACCTTTGTAATCACCCTAAAAAACAATAGTGCTCTCCTTTCAGCAAATACATAATGCAAACAAAAAACAAACAGCAGCACTGCCTCCACTGGGAAAGAGAAAAAAAAAAAAAAATTGTGAGACGGATGATAGATCTGTAGGAGATCTGGATTCCCAACAGAAAGGAAGCTGACTTAGTAAGGAGCTTTCGTCACCATCGCTTGTGGGAACAGCAAATATATGCCACTTCTAACAAGAAAGTCCCGTCTTCCCCATGGTTCACACATGAAAAGGTTCCCATAACCTACCACTTTTGCAAAAATAATTAAACAAGCGCCACAGTCACAAAGGAAAGTGAATATGCTACAGGTGACAATGCCTTTATTGTTGCACTAGTATAACAGTCACCAAAATTAATCACAAACATGCCAACAAGCACCATATGTGCACGCACGCACACACACACGATTAGTCCTTTCCAACCAAAAAAGACCACGTGTATCTACAGATAGATCCAAAGTTAAGAGTTGTTTGCAAGCTTATTTGTTTCTCCAGTGGAAGACAACTCCAGACTGGAGAACTTCAAATGCTCTTCGGAGGTCCTGGATCAGTCATAGATCAAGCACAAATACTTCATGATGAGTTTTTAAATGCCACAGGAGTTAAACTAGTAAATCATTCTACAAAGACAACAAGTTGTTCTGTCAACAAACAACAAGACCTCATTTCTGAGTGCTCTGTGTATCCTTGTTGGCATGGTGAACCTTAGCATGGAGTTGATGGGCGTTTCCCTGGGGGACCAACGACTTCTTCAATCCTATGATGCCTCTGGGCTCTACAGAGAAATATGCTTGTGCTGCAGCCTATCTCCTTCCCTGAGGCCTAGTCTGTTTCTAAAGATCTGTTTTTCAGGAGCTTAATACCCCTGAGATTTCTATTGGTCTGTTAAGGAATGGAGAAAGAGAAGCAATGTAGCCTGTTAAACCCTGCTTCTTTAAGAAAACAAGCGAAAAGAGGGTAGCTCTCCCAATCTCTGTTTAACCTTCTATTAAAAATAAACCTTCTAAAATTTATTTTGATGACTGAATTTTCCAGTACTTTAAAAGTAACGCTCTTCCAGCCAAAACCACTCCCTGGATTTCATGTATGCAATTCATAATCAACTACAAGTAAGCAAAATATACCTACCAGCACAGGCAATAAAACATTTATTGGGGGGAGGGAATATATTTTGCCTCTAAACAGCTAATATTTCTCCAAGTTGAGGCCTTCTCCTTATTATCCTTCAGTACAGTCACTTCATACTTCACAGCTTCACTATAAGTCCTATAACAACTCCTGGTATTCAAGCAAGTTAAATACTTTCAAAACATGGTGTATTAAAAGAGATTTGCCCCCTATCTATTTTCTTGTAAAACTTTGTAAGCCTCACTTCTTATACAAAAACAGTTTCTTGCTCTGCTTCAGCAAGCGTGAAGAGAAGCAGAACCCAAGTGGAATGGTCGTGAAATTCCACTGAAACATTGGTGGGATTTTTTCCACCTATTCTGTGAAATAATGAAATTCCCTTTCAAGAGGAATAAAGGTTCACGCTCAGTACAGCTTACATCACATTTTCTCCAAATGCATTTTCACAAAGCACCATCCAGAGAGGAATTGAATCTTCAACAACTTTAGAAATGGACTTTTTTTTCCGTCAGAACACAGCAGCCTGCAACCAGAGCGCTCTGTTACGTAAGGTGCAAGCAAAAACTAAGAAACCCAACAACTGCAGCACACACCCCTGTGTACAAGGAACCAGAAGGTTCCTTCCATGGCTGCAACATACTCAAAACACAATATAATGTGACTGCTCCCTGCTTCAGGCTACTGAAACCATTTCATGCTTGCACTGTATGCGTTACATCAACCCTCTCTGAAGATGTGCTTTATGACAATTTCATGCTGGTGTGATCTATTCTTGAAGCTTTTAACGTGTCAGACTTGTGACACGCTGTCTCTTTAGGTGGACCCCTACAGCCCACCTCAACACTGGAGCTCTTTTCTGTGACCTGCAATCCAGCATTTGCTCCCTGTGGCTTTCTACTCTGTTTATTTCCAGGGTCTGAAGAACACCCCCAAATAACTACCTTTATACACCTCCTCCTTAAAAAAAAAAAAAAAAAAAAGAGGGGGGGCAGAGTGGAGGAGAGAAAAAAAAATCAGAAAATAAAAATTCTGGTTGCTGAGTATAATCGCTTCACATTTGCCCTTTGAGAAGCTGGAAATTCATTATGCTGTGTTTACAGTGGGGTTGGGATTACAGGGTGGGCGGGTTGACTGTTTTAAGATTTGGCAGGCAAAGGGGCAGGAGTGGTGCTATACAGATAACATGACTGGTTGTATTATCTTCCCCGATGCCTGCTCGGACAGTACGCACAGCTGCCAACAAAAGCCTGTGTGAAAAGTTCTGTTTTTCCCACTGTATTTTCTTTAAGCCTAAGAACGGGCCTACTCCCTCTTCAGGCCTGCCTGGCCACCCGTACGCAGGCAACGCCGCGATGGGAACGAGGCCGCAGGCTTCATTCACCTGCGTGAAGGAGCTCGTGCGGGCCGGACACCTGGGTCTCCCCTGCAACCATTTCACACCAGGGAATGAGGGACCCGACCATCTCCCAGAGGTGTTCAGGGCATTACGATCACCTGTCCACAGCCCCCACGTCACTTTTGCTCGAGGCACCTGAACTGCACCTTGATCCTGCATGCGACAGGAGGGCCCGTTTCAAAGGTGACGCAAATGAGGGCTAAAGTCCCACGTCGGCACGCGGGTGCAGCCTACGTACAGAGGGGGTACCCGTGATGGCCAAGGAAGGGAGGCAGCTAGCGATTGGAGAAGCGTGGGAGATGGCCCGACTGACCGCCTCCTGCTTAGGTATTGCTCAGTGAGCTCCGTCACAGGAGGTTCTTGCCAAGATTGGTACGGCATTGTATGAGGTATAGAAACAGAAAGTCCCCACTTTGAGAAGTTTACAGTCTAAATAAATAAGACACACAAAAGGGGGAAGGAAGGATATGCTACCATCCCAACTTCCCAGACTTGGGAGGGAGGGAGGATTAATGATGGAGAGCAGCCGCCCTGGCCACAGGCGCGTTACCGACCCTGCAACCTCCCCCAGGTCCTGCGCAAGCAACGAGTCTGTCCAGCACAAACCAACTGCTGCTCAGGAACCAGCACTGACCTCAGCAGCCACTTCCACCAAGAAGAAGCAGAGAACATGCTCGAAAGACAAAATCCAGAAAAAAAAAAAATTAATCAGCTTAGCTGTGCTCAGTGCTGGCCCAGGTCCCCATTTCTAAGAGGTTTTGCCGGGGCCAGCTGTGTGGTTAGCAGACAAAAATGGGGTTGGGGGGGTTGTTTTTCTAAAGCGGGAAATAATGGGTGTTTCGAAACAGCAGCATTAAGTTTCCTTCAAGATATCTGCCCTTGCTTTTACTCCACTTTCAAGTTTGCACAAGCCTAAGCAAGCAGGATAGTCCCTTCTGTGAATCATTTGGAGCACATATACAGCCTTACTGTTATGTAAAAGCCAGCACAGTAGGACTGTTCCGACAGTTGGAGCACGGAAAGGATGTTCTCATGAAAAACGCCATCTAATTAGCAATGGTAATAACACATCCTTCCAATCACTTGGGGGGCAGGGGGGTGGGGATAAAAATAAGAACTGCAGTTACTAACAGCAGCTGATAATCTTAAAGTTTTAGCACCTAAACAGGTCATCTGCTGCTCAAAGTTACCAGAAAGACATTCTGTTAAGTCAAACTGGAAACGTTTGCCCAAACTGCTAATTTCAAAATGCAGTGCTAAGCTGCTGAAAACAATAATAGGGGTTAACTACCAAAACAAATGGCTACATATTTTGTGGAAACCAGACTTTTTCTTCTTGTCCAGCTGGACGACTGTCCAGCTGGGCGACAAGGCAAGGAGGAACAGGTTTCCCCTGCTGCCCATGACCAGAACCCACCTCACACATAAAACGTGACAAATCTCCACCCTGCACATCCTCCTGTGTGCTAGATGACTTAAGTACGCTTAGAGGAGGATGGAGTAGTTGCTAAAGACAAAACCAGTAACTTGGTCCCAGATGTGACACTTCGTGATGGTTTTCCCTTGCGAAAAGTTAGTTTTGTTCTAAGTGTACTTCATACAGTCAGCTTCAGATCAATACTCTCCATAATTACCTAAGAGACTGAAAAATACCGTCACTGATATCAGCTGACAGGTACACTTTTCTGTGATAACAGTGCATAAACCCCAGGCACAACGCCACATACAGTCCCAAGGTTTAAGATACAAATTCCACAGCAATTAAAGCCTGGCACCTCAGCACTAACATTCTCCATTTGAGAGAAAATGAAAAAAACTAGAAACACAGACAGGTTTTTCATAGTGCTTGTAACCATGAGCGAGATCTTTGAAGTACTGAGACAACAAGCACCCAATAGCACCAAGCATTTACTCACAGGATGACAATTGTGAATGGACAGGGCTGGAAGACCAACAAGAGCCACCAGAATAGCCCAGCAACAAAGGCTGAATAGGACTGCTTTGTAGTTTATCATACCAACCTAAGTGGGAAGGATCGGGGCGATTCTGCAAGTTTAAGTACCTTTTTATGACATTAAATACCTTAGATATGCTAATGGAGGAAACAAGACACAAGGTGTGTTTTTCAAGCATGAGAGTACCACGTTTACCCGAAGCCCTTTAAAGCCACTAGAATGCAACTTTGTACTTCCTTAAGCTCTCTAAGCAGATATTTTTACAAATATAAGAACATACTCTAAAGTAAAAATACTGTTAAACAACTCTTGAATACCACTAGACTGACTAGCACCAAAATTTTCAGTTCTTGATGCCTTTTTTGCCGTTGTTGGCATTTTCCATTGTTAGCACTTCAAAAGGTTAGTAAGGCCTCTGATACTATAAATTAGCAGCAGCTTTCCCTTTCAAGAAAAAGGGCAAGAGTGCACGTTTTTAGATGTCATGCAGCTAGTGTAGGTGGGCCATTGTATTGAACAATTCAAGTAATTTAGCAAATCATAGTTTGGAGATATCCATATATATGGGTTCAGAATATGACTACCACATGTACTAGGCAAAAGGTGAACATCACCTGGAATCAGTATATTTCAAGATATTATTATATCCATTTCTAAAAGCAATGGCTTTCCTGGGAAAGGCAAACATTTCTATCTCTCACTGTACATGGGCAGGTTTTCAGGTATGTGGCTCTAAAACTACCAGTCCTTTGAGAACAACCAAGTTAGAAATTCTGCGCTACCAAGATATTTCGAGTATCTTGTTCACAACACGAGAAGCTGGTAATGTGCACGGAGGGGCTAACTTTAATGCTATGTTTTCAATAATATTAATGTTTCAAGAAAGCTGCTCACATATTTCAAAGCTAGAGAAGACCTTTGTCATCAACAAGTCAGACTTCCTGTCTAATCCAAGCCAAGAAGACTAAACATTTTCATCAGACCTAGTAACTCGTGGGAGCAAATCCAAGTGTGCTTTGAGTTCAAGGCCTCAAGTGATGGAGGCTTCATCAGCGTTGTTGAATAAATACTTGATATTTTAGGTTAGTAGATAAACTTAAAAAGTGCCTTCCTGAAAGGAGGACAGGAACTCCATTCAGGTCAAACCAAACTCATCCATGCATGTCATGGCTTTCTGTAGAACAAAGAAAATCTGAAAATAAAAAACAAACATAAAGGGTAGCCTTTAATTTATCTTACTTAAACCTGATTGAAATTTAAAATATCAAACTTTAGATGAAAAAAGTAGTGCAACACAAGAAGTTGTTAATTTTATTAAAAATGAAGTCAATTTTTTTTTCAGCACTGTCCATATGCTCTGACATTTTCTCAATCCCATTCCTTCATTCTAGGCTAGTTCCAGCTCTGTTTTATCTTGTGTTCTGGAAAATTATTTTCCAATAAAATATTTTTTTCCAGAAAATATGCTTTCCAGAAGTACCCAGCTGTACCAATTACACCTCCAGGTAAGCTCTTCCAATATTTAATAACTCTGTTAAAAATGGGCACCTTCTATCTCACCTTCATTTGCCTAACTCTAACCAAATGTGTTTTGATAGATCATGAGCATTACATTTTATTAGATAATGAGTAACAAATATTTACAATAGATAAAAGTTCACATTGCAGTCACTTCTGCCAGAGTTTCTAAATGATTCTGGTAATCTTATTACACATATACCTTCGGACTGCTTGCTATCAAGTACTGTAAGTTACACCTTCATGATTCATCCATCAGGAGAGTCGCTTGTTTTACAGAAACCTCCCCATGCCCGTTCTAATTTTAGCTTCTGCTTGGATAATACAATTTCCTGCCACAAAGTGAGCGGGTCGGGTTGTTCATACTCAAACTGTTAGATGTTCTTTGTGAATATGTAGAGCGATGCCCATGCAAGCACAAAGGTTTGCTGCAGCATTTCAGTGCTCTACAGTATTGTAGCAGTCAGTACTTGAGGCCTTCTGAAGAAAAAAAAAATCATAAGACTCCCTAGCTTTACACCTAGGGTGCATACACACACAAGCACCCAACACAAGATCTTTCTTGACTCTCAAAAAACCCAACATAGGTTGCACGATAGCCCAATTTATAAGAAACACTGTTCTCCCACCACATACTTCATAAATATATCCTTTATTTTAGGGACTTGAAGTGCAGAGAAATCAGTAACCCATTACATTCATTTTGTCACATTTACTGCTGTAAAATGACCACTGAGCTTGTACAGCAGATGCCTATCGCCTAATCGCCTTCACACATAGCTGGAAAAAAGAAACATCTGAAAAGACAGCCTAGTTGCTCCTAGTTATAACCCTATCACAGTAAGTTATTAAGCCTTAAGTTTACCAATGATTTTGTAAATATTAATAACAACAATGCAATATACCATGAATTGTCACAGCCCTGCTGCACTCTGTCAAGTTATTTTATTTTACAGTCTGCCTGGGTTTTTAATTCATGTAGGTCAGAGTTGAGATTTAGGGCCAGGCCTCGAGAAGTGTGGGAGGGTTTGCCACAAACAAGACGGGTTTCCAGAGATGTGTTTACTTCGCCTGTGTTTTGTTGGAAACACCAATAAATTATTGAGATCTTTTTTGCAAAACAGACAGTTTGGTTCTATGTATATTCCACAAATATTTGAGATGAAAATGTAAGGTACTAAATGTTCCTCTGCTTCTAATTAAATTGCTATATAAATACATACAGAGTAGAATGAAGCAGCATTTTTGACTCAGCCAGTGGGGAAAAGGGGGGAGGGGAAAGTTTTCATGACACATTTTTATTAGAAATGAATGAGAAAAGTGCTAAGAAACTCTATTCTTGTCCTACTTTTGTCACCCTTGAAATAACAAAATAAGAAAGCCTTTTGCTTCTGCCCAGATGCCCTGAATTTGCTAAGAAAGCTGCACGAAGCCAGTCGCAACTGCTCACCCACAGGCGAAAATAAAGCATTTGTGAAGTTTCTGAACTCCTTGGACAATCTTTCTGGAGGCAACACCCTAAACATTCCCCTAATCAAAGCAAACTGCTGATTCCACATATTCACACAGAGGAAGGGTCAAGACCAGGGCGTCTCTTTGACAGAAGATCAGACATAAAAACTCAGCTAAAGCAACTTTGCTTCTTGTCTGGCAAAGCACGTGATAAGTTCCTATAGAAAGGAATATTGCATATTTGCTGGACACAGAGGAGCAGAACGGGTACTTTATCCTACTCCAAACTCTTTATAATAACAGACAAGCAAATTAAATTTCAAGTCTAACTGTTTTAAAATATTTAAGTGCTCATTTAATCCAAATTTATTATGAATAGATTTTGTTAGTTAGATTTCCTAGACCTAAATAAAGTCACAGAAGAAAGAGTACCAATATCATAATTAGATTTGATTAACTTAAGCTCAAAAAGTAAAAAGCAAAATTAAGTGAGAGTTATTCTGGAACATTCATTATTTTTCAGCCAGTTGGCCTACTGTACTTCACTGAATTGCTTTGTACACACAGAGTACAATACAGTTTCCCATTTTACATACTTCAGACAGATTCTCCATGAAAAGTGACTTTATAAATCCAAGAAAGCAGTTACTATTTTCATATAAGCAGTCAAAATTTTTTTCATCAGCAGCTAATTTATTATATTGCTTTCAAATAAAGTGAGTACAGGTTAATAAAAAAGAAAGGAAAAAAAAATACAGGTCAGTACAGCTGTGTAATAACCATACCTGCAAAGTTCTTTAAAATTGAAAATTTGGTAAATGCATTTGAAAATAAAGTGCATGTTTTCTTCTCCTTCCTCAACTACATATTTTTAAAGACAGAAATAACAGCGCAGTTAACTTTATAGATCACATGACAGCAAACTTCTCTTAGCAAAATAATTCCAATGGGTAAGACATTCCCAACAATCCAAACAGGATAAACCTAGCAGAAGACTACTAACATCAGCAGAGCAAATTTAAAAAAGACAAGGGAACATACCATATTTTTGGATGCATTCAATTTTTAACTTGTTCTTCACATAAGCACTAATCATGAGTCAAACCAATGCTTGCAACCTCTGGGCAATCACCAAAAGAAGAGGCAGGTTTCTGGAGGATGAGGGGCCTCGAGGAGCTCTCGCAGGCCACCATGTTCCCATGGCCAAAGCCGTTCAGCCCCCCTGCTGCTCAAATGGAGACCAGCAAAGCTGAACCTCCACCACGGGCCATTGCAGGCTAAGGGGAACACACACACACACACACACACACACGGAGCTATCCCTCGTTTCATGAGCCTTTTGGTCACCCTCCAGCAGAGCAACCCTTGCCACATTTGCAGAAGGACAAAAGGGATGTTAAAGGCAGAAAACAGAAGGGACAGAAAAATTTAGCACTGAGGACTTCTCTGCGCATTGGCACTATCAGTAAGGCTGCAGCAGTCTTCAGTGAAACATTCTCAGAGATTTGCAGTTTTTGTAACAAGCTCACAAGGAGAAGCTCTGGCTCAGGTGCTTAGTGCACTTCGCTCACTCTCCTCCCAAAATAAGCCAGCTACAAATCCCCGAGTTTTAAACTGCAGCGAGAACTGGAGACTGCCAGGTCCTTTGCACCCGAAGACCGACCTATGGACAGCCCCTCCACCACATACGAGGTGTCACAGCTGCCCAAATTGTCCCCAAGCAGAGAAACTGCCTGGGTCCTACGAGACAGAACTGAGGAGCAGGAGCAGCCAGAGTCACTCCAGACAGCCTGCTGCTTTGAAGTGCTTGTCTTTTTGGTGCTGAAACCCAAGTCCAGGCTTCTTTACGTTCATGTGTGCCCAACGGCTCTTTTCAACATACTGTTCACAGTGAATTCATGAGACTGAGTTTCCTTTGGATAACTCCAACAAGAAAAACTTTGAGGGAAAATGTTATCATAGATAGAAAGAGGAGGAAATTTAAATACATCGGCTATGTGCAGGGCAAATGTCAAACAAATCTCTAAAAAGTTTATAACTAAGTCAAATAATGTGTGCAGTAGTCTGCCAAGGAAAGAGTCCAAAGCTGAAATATATAAGGAGTGGTTTGAAAATATGTAAGAGACAACCTACACTGGCAAGCAGATGGACCAAACTGTCCATCAGCCATCATGGCAGAACAGCACGTTAGAGGTAGCACAACTTAGAGCCAGGACTACCTTAAAATAGAAAGCATCCTGAACAGAACAAAACCGAGGCACAAAAGGTGAGTGCCGGGGTTCGAGGCCGCTTCGTGCCCAAGCGTGCACGCGTCCTGGCGCCCAACGCCTGCGCGCTCACGTGGCGGGGAGTCAAAGCACCCGCGTGTGGCGGGGAGCGATGCGCCCGCCGTGTGGCGGGGAGTCAAAGCACCCGCGTGTGGCGGGGAGTCAAAGCACCCGCGCTCTCCCCTTCCTCACCTGCAGCATGAGCTGCCACGGGCGACCTCAGCTTGGCAGAGCCGCTCTCCTGAGCCAGAGGTCAACGGGCATCGAGGCACAAAGGGTCTCATGAGAGGCCCTCAGCACCGAGGAGAAGCAAACGCAATTGGAAGTAATTGAGCGCAGCCAGCTAGCTAGCCAGTAACCAGGAATAATATTTTGGTATCCCAGCTGCTTGCTATCCAGACCAAAAGAAGTGAAGCAGACCTAGATAAGGTGACATCCCTGGGGTCACAAAGCAGCTATCCAAACCAGTGATCTCCTTTATAATTATACAGGGACTGCTATTGCATATTGCCCCTAAGCCACAAAAGCGGGAGGGAGAATGGGCCTCAGGTGGCCTGAGGTGGTGGTGGGGGTGGCTCATTTAAACAACAAACTTTAAATGTTTAAAACAACAAAACCAGAAAAGCCCCATTAATGCAATCAAAAAGCAAAGCCAACCAACATATCCTACTCAGTGGGCACCTGATTTGTCCTGAGAATGATTTCAAACTTTTCCCACATATACGCTGCTTTCGATTCAGGACAGTGATTTAACAGACCATCCATTTCTATAAAAACACTGTTCCTCAAATAAAATTCACAAAAAAAGGATGATGACTAAAAAGTTCACTGAGTTAGTCCTAGTTAGTGAGATCTATCTGCCAGTTAGTCACTGCACTGTACGGAGAACACAAACACAAATTTTCTTCCTCAGCTTTTATTTTACCACAACGTGCTTTAAACTTTCTTTCCTTCTTTTTCCCCCCTTTCTAATTACCATTATTCTGAGAAATTGCATTTTAGGATGATATAAATACAATAAAATTTCGGTTAAGTTGAAATAATAATCATATTAATCTCAACTTGATACCTTAGACTAGTTTTTCCTGTGACAAATACACAGGATAGCCTGTCAAAAAGTGCTCTAATGCTTGTTCCAAAGAAAACACTTGTGCTTCTCCCCTGACAGATCAGCTTCAAATGAAAACCTGAGGATGCTTTTCAATTTAAATGGACTATTAAAAAGAGTCAAAGATTATCTTTCGAAGAGCATCTGTTTAACAGTAAAAGAACCACTCCTCTAAGCACATGTTCCAGGGTTGCCTGCAAATCTTGCAAACCAGATTACCCCCACCACCTTTTCTCCCCGAAAATTGATTTACAAATGCTATTAGTGAGTCAGGTTAGAGTTCCCAGCTGCATATCTGGATAGAAATCAAGCAAATAATACACCAAGTGCTGAACTCGAGGCAGCACGTCTGTTCTGCAAGAGCTCTGGAGAACTTAGCCTTGCCTTGCCCCGGCAGGCTCGGCGCGCTCGGCAGCGATGCGCGCGTACGCGGGGCAGGGAGGCACACGCAGGCCATCCTTCCCCATCTGATAGGCGCCCAGCTCTCGCAAACATTAATTTACACAACAAACCCATGAGGCAGATAACAATTATTAGCCTACTTCTGAGAGCGCCAGAGAATTGTCACCGGCGCGTCACAGTCCTTACTGAAAGCAGGGACGGAGCCAGGGTTGGAATGGGGACCCGCAATGCCTTTACTTCTGTGAAGCTGCTGTGTTGTATTTAAAGAGTATTTCTGCAAAGAACTTCAGTATCGGGTACTGCAAGATTAGACAGTGCCCATTCTCTTATACTGACTGAAAATAGGAGTTAAGTTTCTCTTTAAAAGAGGTAATACACTGAACAAACTGAGGAAGATAATTTCAATACGTGCACTATTTCATTTTAATCCCTATAAACTAAACTACAACAAAACATTTTGTAAGTATACCTCACTGCATAAAGTTTTACACTCGCCAAAAAAGGACACATTAACCTACCACTATTTTATGCCCTGCACAGATGAACAACACCTAGAACAAAACACACTGGAGGTAACTCTTAACCCACATCCAGTAACGTTTGATAAACTCGGGCTAGCAACACATAAACTGCACGGGCCATACTACGATACCCTCCCTATTCCACCGTGACAGGGTGACCCAATAAGAAGGAGCTACTCTGCAAAGCAAAGCAAAGCTTTCAAGGCATAGCCAGCTGGAAAGCACACCTGACAGATAACGAGGTAAAACCCTCGCTCCATAAAACACGACTTTTATGAACGCAATCTAAAATGAGAACAGGGAAGCAACCCGAGACAGCAATAAAAGTGGCCTCAGAGCTGCTGTTTGTGGAGCCCGGACAGAATAGGCTCAGCTGTAAGGGAGCCACGGGACTCAGCGGACCTTCATTCGCTGGCGCAGTCCCCGCTCCCTTGAGCGCCCACCCCCACGAGCTGCCTTCGGCCTCGGAGCCGCCACCTGATGCTCCTTTCCCCGGTCTCCGCCTGCGAGCAGCGGCCTGGGGACGGTGCGGGATTTACTTGATGCTTAACCTCGGGAACACGCGCTCTGGTGCGGCCGCGCAGCTCGGTGTGTCCACCCGCTCCCCTTGGAAAGCTGCTTGGGAAGCGCGCGTCCCGACTCCCCCCCGCCCGGGCGCTCCGGGCGCGGGGCCGCCCCAGATGCCGCTTTTCCATCAGTCCCGAGGCCGCGGCGAGCCCATGCACGGGCTCGCCAGCCCAGCCGTCCCGCCACACACCGACGTGCCGCCTCGCTCACAGCGGGGCCCTGCGGCTCCCCGCGGGCGCCCTGCCGCTTGCTCAAGCCCTCTCTCCTCGCCCAGCAGCGGCCGGGGGGCCGGAGGCAGCGCGTCCCGTCGGGGCGCCCACCTGCCCGCGGGGCCCGGGGGGCAGCGGCGGAGCGCGGGGCCGCCGGGCAAAGGGCAGCCCCGCGGGGCGGCTCGGCCCGGGCGCCGCGCCAGCCCCTCCGCCCGGCCCGGGGCTGCGCCGGCTGCCGCTCCGCGCGGCCGCCCCACGCGCGGCCCCGCCGTGGGAGAGGAGGAGGAGGAGGAGGAAGCTCGCGGAGCCGCGGCCCGCTCACCTCTTCTTCTCCTTGTCAGCTGTCATCGCGGCGGGCGCCGGCTCCCCCTCTCGCTCGCCTCGCTCGGCACCTGCCCCGGCGCGCAGCGGGACGCGGCGGCTCCGCGGGGCGGCCCTGGGCGCTGGCTGCGCTGCGCGGTGCGGCGGGGCCGGGCCGGGCCGGGCCGGGCGCCCCGGGGCGGGCGTACAGTCTCAGGACACTGCCGAGGATTGTACAGCCCGCCGGGGCGCGGGCGGGCGGCTCCGGGCAGGCTGCAGTGCGGCGCCGCCACAAGAAAGTTCCCACTTTAAAACTTGGGCCGCCGCCGGCCGCGGGGGCAGGTCCGGCCCCCTCGCCCCGGCCACGGCCCCCGCCGGCGCCGCCCGCCAATGGGGGCCGCGCGCGCCCGCCCGCCCACGGCCCCGGCCCGGCCCGGCCGCGCTGCTCCCCGCTGGCCTCTGGGCGCTCCTACGGGTTCGTGGCTGCCGGGCAGCGCGCGCGGGTCCCGCCGCACCTGCCCGCTCAGCCCCGCCTGGCCCTGCCTCCCCTCGGGCGGCCAGCGCAGCGGGGACAGCGCGCACCCCCACATCCATCCACACATCCATCCACCCATCCATCCATCCATCCATCCATCCATCCATCCATCCACCCATCCTTCCCTCCCTGCCTCCACAGAGGGAGCGACGCTCGCAGGGGCCGCGCTGCTGCGGCTGCCGTGGGGCTGTGCGGGGGGATGCGGGGCTGCCTGCGCCCCAGCCCCTTTCCCCAGCACTAACCCCCGCACCCGCACAGGGACGGAGGCCGGGGATGGAGCTATAGGAAGGGGCCGAGCAGCCCGGGCTGGGCCCGTAAAGGGAGTTGAGCACTTTTGCCTCTGCACCCTCATCTTTGCTGTTCAAATTTATTTTAATTTCTTCTATTTTCCTAATTCATTACCAAACTTTACACTAGTAAAATGCACCCTCATAGCATCAAAAACAAAGTACTGAGGTGGCAAGGACTGCTAAAGCTGAGCTCACACCACCTCCTGCTAGGGTTTGCTTTAGTTATGACCACTGTAAATCCACCTGAGGGCTTCTGTTCAGTGGCTTTACACCCAAACCACCACCTTGCTAGACAAGGAAATGCATCTTTCATTGCAGGAGGTACTGTTTGATCGCTTTTATCAGTCTTATCCTCACTGCTCTACGGCTTACCTTCACATTCTGTGGACATCTCAAAACTAATGCACTCCTTCCTCTTAAACTGCATCACCAGTTTTCCTGTACTTCTGGGTAACTCAAGTACTGCAGGCAAAAAAAAAAAAAATAAACCAAGCTAGATTTATTTCTTGGTTATTCAAATTTGAGCAACTTCCCTTCGCTATTTCATAGGCTGTTTTGTGTACAGTGGGTCAGGGGGTTTTTTTCTTTTACACGATATGAATTTTTAAAGCAACACATTAGGTTTCAATTTGCATATTCTGCTTTCTAGTCTGAAAGAACTACACATGCTTACACAGCAACAGCCTAATTATGCGGTAACAGGTTTTGTTCTTGTTATACAAGAGAGGCTACACAAAAGAAACCCACAAATATTTAAAATCTAAGTAAACTTAGTTAAACAGAATCTGTGTATGCAGGACTAAATTTAACCTTCTGGGAATAAGGGAATGCAATAGGATCAAAGAGCCAGGTCACTCATTTCCTAGATTAAATAGACTTCTTCATCCCTCATTGATCTCTGCTGATGTCAATGCTCCTTGCTATATCTTAAAGCACTTTACTTGGATAAACAACTTGCTTTTAAAATCAGACAAGAGAAGCATTCAATTTGGTTAAATCTCACTTATTTGAGGTCTAGCCCACCAGCCTAACTTCTGCTGGGGAGAGACTGGAGCTGATTATCAGTCTCACCCCCTTGCTCTCTCACCAGCGAGGCCCCGCGAGGCGGCAGAAGTCACATCCACGCAGGACTCGAGGAGCCATCCCTCTGTTTCTCCCTGGAGACAGACTGCAGGGTTTTGGAGCACACCCGTGCCCAGCAGCCCTATAATCTTGCTGCTGCGCCAGTAAGGCGAAGCCCGAGCGAGTCCCAGGGCTCCCTCTCAAATCCTTCATTTGCCCCAGATTCAGAAGTGGGTTTGCAGAGGCCATGCAGGTTCACCCCCAGAATCCACCACACAGTTTTTCTGGACAGCTAATCTGCCCGTCCTCACTAAGAAAACTCTCCCATCTTCAGAGATTTGTTACTTCCCTCCTTCTCCACCGCTACTCGGGTAGGGAAAGACCAAATACACTTCACTGCAGTGCCACACTACAGCTCCACAGCACCTACAGGGCAGCACTCTCCGTGCTAAAGGCTTGCAGGGACTCCTGTAATTTAACTCTCAGCTGCATCTTTTTACTGTTTGGCCCACCTTTATTGCTGGCCAATATTTATTTACACTAGTGCCTCCAGCAAGACGGACTCTCCCTGTTCCTAGAATACTCAGAAGTTTCAATAGCAACCGCGCCGTGAACGCATTTATTCTACATAGAGGCAATATTTAATCTGCAGGAGATAACGACTGCCAGGAAAAACCTCAAACTGTTTTGGTTCAAGACAGTAAACAGCTTGTCTTCTCAATTACTATCATCAGCGCCGGGCCTCTCAGAGCTTTGTATTCCTATGTTACTCCTTACGTTTTATCTCACATTTACTACGTGTTACAGTTAGCTTATAAATGGTAGGCTATTACAGAGGAAAGCTCAGGGAAGGGGAAAAAGCACTCAGGAAGCTCCATGAGATGACCTTAACAGGGGTTAGCTTCTGGGTTTTTTTCTTCCAATCAAGGTTTCCAGCAGCGTCAACACATCAGAATTAATCTAGTTGAGGCTTCCTTACCCTTGATGGTCAGAGAAAGTTAAAAGTGTTCATGTTATCCATGCTGTATTTTAGAAATTATGTAAAGTGAAAAATATGGCACCCATGAGAGCTATTCTAGAGGTACTACAGGTATAGTAATTTCTTAATATCTCAAGAGATGATCTTTAGAAGAGGGTTGAGATGACTGGTTCCCATGTGCCAGCGGAGCAGCCCCTCATTCCTCAAGAGTCCCTCAAGTCAAGAGGGGACCAGTCACTGCCAACTGTGTGCCAGACTGCAGGCAGAAGTACAGGGGAAGGAAACTGAAGATTTACCCCTAATAAAACCATAATATGCTGGCAAGTATCATGCCCCACTCTGAAGTTAAATTACACTGAGAAACTAGCAGATTTGCATAGTAACCAGACCATTGATCCAGCAGTGCAATGAAGGTGCTGTTCACCCTTCCAGTGGTTGAAGGCAGGAACGCTGTACAATCCAAACAAGACATGGGCCAGCTCCTAATTACCTGCGTTTATTCTGAAACACACCCCTGACCTAGGAGCAGTTGTGCTGCACGGCGTTTTCTCAAGATCTATGTGTGCATGTAATCAACCATCCAAATGAGCGCGCGCACAGCTCCCAGCGCGCGTCGCACTCGTCCTTGAGGGGAAAGCAGCTCTAGCACTCTGGTTTATGTGACATTCGAGGCTGTTCAGCCATTAGTGCTCCAGGGTATTCAGAGGAAGACAGGGACACTCCATCCGATGCGGGGAAGGCATATTCAAAACACAGCCTGCTGGAAGGATGAGGTTCTTAAATTACTGAGCGCAATACTCAAAAACAGGAAAAATGTGAGTGAATTGAAAAACACAAAACTACGTGATGAGGAGCACTAGCAGTGCTGCCTTCGCCCATTCTCACACAGTTGTATGGAGGCTGCTAAACACATAAATATTCTTCAAGTTCATTTATGCCCTTGTTCATTTGCTTTTCTTTTCCTGTTCAATACCACCAGAATTGTGACAACAAAAAGCTGGTGCCAGTAATAATGAATAACTGCATATGGGGAAAAAGAAAGGGAGAAAGGCCTGATGCTGTTATTGCAACAGAGCTGGTGCTTTGTACAAAAGGACCAAATTCTGCATTTGCTCATATCAGAATAATTTATAGCCACAAAATATTTATTACAGGTGGTAGCAAATAAGACTGGAAAATACAAAACTTCAAGTTTAGCACCATGTTAGCTTGCAAGTCCCTTAGCACTTATAAGCAGGCTAAAATACAAAAGTGAAGAAAAAGGTGGGGTCTGCTCAGATGGCGACACAGCAAATGCCTGAACCATGGTGCGAAGGCTAGAGCAGAGCTCCACTTCTCCCTCCCCTCTTGGCTGACGTGAGGGCACACTAAGCCAGCGAGGCGCCCCGGCCGGCGCTCCAGGATCTCCTGGAGCTTCTCTCCTTCCAGCACGGCCAGCGGACGAGCTCGCTCCGCTCGGGGCACCAGGCGCTTACAGCCACATTCCAGACGTTTCTGCCGCCACACTCCCTAAGGAGAGCGGCGCGATGGCCGAGATGCTGGGAATGTACCTGCAAGTATTAGGAGGCTCAAAATGACTCGGCTTATCTCTGCGCCTTTTTCAAAATTGCCGAGGATGTCCTAGGCCTTTCCTGGAGGAAAGGTGGTAACACAAAGGCTGATTAACAGGGCTGTGTGTCGCAACAGGACCAGTTTAAGAAGTCATTAGTGAATACAGGGAAACAATCCTGTCGTGATACTAGGAACTACCATTTTGAATTTTTTGAGAAAAAAAAGCCCACAAGAAAAATACAATCCAGCTTGTTAAAGCGGCTTCTGTTTTGTTTTTCTTTTCCTCTTAAACAGCTTAGTATTTAGAAATCTCATTTCACCGTTTTGTTTCTTCTTCTTCTTTTTTGGCCTGTTTAAGAGTAAAGGCTAAATACATTTGCTAAGCAGGACTCTGATTCATCACTCAGAATGCAAACAACTCCAGGGCAGCTACTCAAATACTTAAAACCTTAGCGTGCGTGTTGGAGTCCAATGGATTTAAAAATATTACTGAAGAGGAACAAGCTTAATCTAGGAATATAGTACATTGAATTAAACCATTATTGCATTATGCATCAAAAAGCAAACTGCAATGTAATCAAAGTCAAGTATGAAACACATATGGTCTTCAGGCAATTTGCAGAAATTTTCTTGTAATGTTTCTGGAAGACAGGCACTGTGTAGATACAACATCAATTACTGTCCACACTAGCTGTTAGTTCCAGCATCAGGCAGAAATGGTTTGCAGCTTCTTTCTGCTCTTTGACAGCAGTTCTTAGAAGGAAACACGGAGCAAGATCGCCAACAGCATGTTTTACTCAAAGCCAACAAAACCAACAGTTAACCCTTAAGTGAAGGGAAAGCATTTCTCTCACTGGACTTTCACAGCCAAACTTTGCAGCAATATTTGTAATGCTCATCAGCTCCTACCCCAAGCAGCAGTTGTCTTCGCAGAGGAGAGGGGCGACACAGACACGAGACTCTCCCTCCCTAAAGGGCTGGCTGCCAAATGAACACCCGGAGAGGTGAGAAGCTGTGACTTCTGTGACAAGAGTTCTCTGCAACGCTGAAGCTGGTAATAATTACAATTAACATTCAGTCACACAGCAAATAGTTATTCAGAGACAGTGAAACATGCCCATTGCAGTATTTAGACTTTAAAAAGAGCCAAGGGATTTAGGAGCCTAAACATACATGGAACATGTATACATGCTCTTAAATCTTTCCATCTACCTCCAGAGGGTTTTGTGTGGCACATAGGTGATGCTCAAGCCTATTCCGACTTCCTGTTCAGCAGTGAATTTCCCTCTAACATAATCCAAATGACAGTACACGTTAGAATGGAAGCTGAAGTAATGAACTCTCTCCTTAATCCCAGCACTAAATGCTAATTTAACTGCAATCAGGGTAACTAGATTTAGGCATTGTTTTTATACCCCAAAGGCTCTAATTTGCTATAATGAAGATCTTGACAAGCATTTGTTTTAAAGCAGTCATTCTTAAATTGCTGATGGTTAACAGAGTCACTGAACCCATTAACCCTGCGCATGTTTGTCACCCAAAGTAGGTGATAATTTGTTGTAAAACTGGAAAAAATCCAAAGTTTTCCAGGCACTGCAATACTAAATGACAAATCCCTGCCAAAAAGCAAGCTTTTCTGGGAACAGAAAACTCATCAACAGGTAAATGCTTAATTACTACATCCTTTGAAAGACACACATAGTATTGATGGTCCTCCACAAGTTTTAGATGTTTTTCTTTTGCCCTAAAGTTACTTTTTAGTGGGTGGGGTTCTTGACAACTTAAATCACAGGAAGCAAGATTAGGTCCAGAGATACCGCTGTACAGCTCCCAGATGCACCATGAAACTTAAGCAATCAGATGCCTCTGACTGCAACTGCAAACCTTAACCAAGTCTCCCTCAGCTCCCTCTGCAAGTTGATGAGGAAACTCGACTCCCATGGGAGAGCGAGTTGGAGCAAGAGCCCAGCTCTGCTCTCAGTGTCACAGGGGGTACAACCAGCTCCGGAGAGCCCCCAGGCAGCTCCACAGTGCAGATGACCAAGATGCTCATGAGTTGCCTCCTGAGCAGCTATGAGGTTACAGCCACGTGACTGTTTAAGGTGCTGACAATGTTCACCTTTTTTCCTCCTTCAACTTGAAGCTCATTCTCTTTCTATTTTGGCGAAGCACTCCAGGATCCGTTTGGCATAAGACCTAGCTTTTACCCCTCAAGTAGATGTGCTCCTGGAAATATTTATGGTCTCATAAGTAGAGATAGCACACGACACGGGAAACTCTACAAGCAATACATGTGCAGACAGGGATGACGGTCCCAAAAGAAAGACCTGAGCTGTCTCTGTGGTTCATGTTTTCATTCTACTTGTGGGAGGCATCTGCCAGCAAGGATGATCTTAGCTATGCATGATAAGTGATATTTCTCCGCATTACACTGTATTATATAATTTATGATAACACTTCATTGGGAAAGGTGGAAAAAAAAAAAAGAGAGTAGGAGAAACCCATAACCCATGTGTATTCCAACTCATGCAATCCTAGGGAATAACAGACTGACTTACATTGCAGGTTGCTTTCTTAAGGGAGTAGAGAAATGTCTGAACCCTCAATTTCTTGATTTCAGCAGTTGCAAGAACGAAAACAAGAACCACCCTTCTGACTTGCTGCAAACCAGCATTAGCAATGAACCCAAAATAATTCAGTCTAGCAAGAAGCTAGGCCATAACACACCCATCTAAATAAGAGTATCCTTCCATTTCTGTGTACACAGAATTAACTATGTTAAAAAAAGTACTGAGCACTGAGTCTCCACCTCCAGCAAATCTATTAGCGCTCTGCATCTACCATCTGCTCCAGAACAGTTGGAGCAAAGTTGCTTGACACAGGTAAGTTGACTTAGTGAATGTACATGTGTCCAATAGCCAACAGAATCGCAGCAGAAAAAGGGACAAAAACAGCAGGAACTGTTTCTTTCTCTTTAGACATAGAGGCTTTGGGAACCCACTTAAAGCTTCCAATTGCGTTTTTCAAATAGCGGAGCACGTTAGGCCAGTATGACCCCAAAACCTTGGCCAGCCTGACAGGCTCAGCAGGTTTTCCTCCCGAATTGTGCCACCGACTCCGAGACAAATATAGCAGAGTCGCAGACATGCCTTGCATCAGAAGTGGACAGCAAGCAACAGATGAATACTGCTCTCAAATTGTCAAAGTCACAGGTGGAAGTTTAGCAATAAAGGTCCTACAGAACATCAGTGGAAATTATGAAACTAAAAGCATTATGAATTACTTTGAGGAAAAAAAAAAGTTCAAACACAAAAGGTGCGCAAATCTGTGAATTCAAGAGAAATTCTCAGCTATTAGCAAAAGTCGTTTGCATTTATCTATATCATCATTGGTGGGATTGTACTAAGTTGCCACTGAAGTTAGTTTTCAAGAAAGAGGGCAGAATTCTGAAACCATCGGCCTTTTGCAACCGTTTAGTTTCAAGACAGCTTGGATGTTGAGGCTTTTCCCAAGATCCACACTTGCCAAAACCTGAGTGCGCGGCCCTTGAGCTGGTTATCCAGACACACATATTGTATTCAACTGCTTTCGAGCTACATCATATAGGCCTCAAGAGGAGCTATATATCCAGGCTTCAAAAAGTACTAGAAAGGCTGCATATACGACATTACCAGAAAAAGAAAAGGATGTTCATGATTGCAGTAATGTCCAAAGGCAAGGTAAACAACAGGGAACTGGTGTTTGACCTAAAAAAAAAAAAAATCAAGGTTTGTCCTGGGCACAGACAAGAACTCTAGTTTAAGTCCTTCATTGACGAGGTTGCTCATATGACTTGGCTTAGCACTGGGAGCGGGCACATTTCCATAGTTACAGGCACATAAATGACTTCAGCAGAATTCTCTAACAGACTGAATTAACTCAGTGTTCACATTACTAACAAGGGTTTCCACTTTGTACCTAAATATTTTGTTTCATTGAATATTCCTTTTTTTTTTTTTTCTCCTGTTTACATAGTGTAGTTTTTTCCTCCTGAAAATGTTCTGGAGGAAATAGATCATTTAGGAGGATACGCTTTTTGCTGGAAACAATAGCTTCTACAGCCCAAATGCATGCAACTTCATATCCAGACTATAAGCTATTTCACATTAGAAATACCAAGTATTTTTGAAAAAGGGGGATTTTCACCAGAAAAGAGCCTGGTATCCCTGCCATACTCTTTAAAATAACAAAAAGACAACAAAAGAAAAACTAAAACAATTTATTGGGTAAAGCAAATATCAATTCTTGTCCAGTAAAAACCCGACAAGAATGACAGAATTTGTCTCCTGAATAAGAAGTAGATTATAAAGTATGAGGGTACCAAAACTGGCAGTTCTGTTGCTCAGCTCCTAGCACAAGCATGTGCCATTTTATAGAGAAATACAGGAATCAAAACAGGGCTAATACTGAACTCAGTGGTTAGTGCCTTCTCTCCCTATACATATACGGAATAACTTTCACCTCCTAGCTGAGATATTTGGTCTGTAGACAGTAGAGACTTATTTCCATGGTTTTAAACAGAAATTGGACTGTGAAATACCACTTGGGTGATATGGAAACTAGAGCAGCAGAGCATGGGTTCAAGCAAGCAGTGAATTGGGGTACAACAGCAAGGCAAAAGAGAAAAGACAAGGAAGGAAAAAACAGACAAGACTAAATGTGTGGATGCATGCAACTTTATGCCACTAAATGTTGTTCCTAGTGACCAAAATTTTCAAGACTTCATAATGTGTTTATTTTTCCCTTGGATTTTCTCTCTCTTTTTTTTCCCCTCTTCTCTAAACTATAAAAGCTGAATCGGTTGTAGATGTAATGACTGAAAAGATGCCAGTAAGTTATTCTTCAAAGCAGTTGAATCTTGAAGCCTGGGGAGTCCAGTAGGTCTCTTCCAGAGTGAGAGGGGAATAACCAGGAGGCTCAGCAGGTCTGAGATGCAGCACAGCCAGGAAGAAGCCAAGTTCCCTTTGGGCATTGCCACAGAGCACCGCCACCACCACCCCTCAGCTGAATGCAAAGGCTCATGTCCCTTTACCTGCCATCTGCTGCCTCGCCAGCCTGGTTTCCTGAATATATTTTGTCCTGCAGGCATCCCCGACGAGATGCTGGCTCCTTATTACCCTTAACAGCCTCCCTCTGTCTTCTCTCCTTCCATCTTATCTCAAAGGCTCAGGCTCACCCGACTCTCTCCTTATGTTAAGCATTATCCATCTCTCACACTGACAACTCAACTCCACATGCTATGCTCAAAGACTCATTAAATACAGTTCTCATAAATCTATAGATTTAAGTCAATAAAAAAGTTTTTTTTTTCCTAAATTAATCCTTACTT
Source organism: Tinamus guttatus (assembly GCF_059628265.1). Taxonomy (NCBI): domain Eukaryota; kingdom Metazoa; phylum Chordata; class Aves; order Tinamiformes; family Tinamidae; genus Tinamus; species Tinamus guttatus. Next base: position 10,597,945 of record NW_028288742.1, read on the forward strand.
GGATAAGCTAGTATATTTAAAAAAAAAAAAATCTTGGACCCAACCCATTGCAACTCTTAGTAACTCACATTCCCAGTTAAAAAGTACAAAATGGCTTGGCTTCTACCTACATCTTGTTACACATTCTTCTATATCAATAGGGAGACTTTTTCTTTTTCAGCCTATGTCCTTCCCCCCGCCAGCTCCCCCCAGAGAGATGCTCTTGACCTGCAGTCTGGTCAACTCCCATCCTTTTATTTGGCTCTGCAGGCAGGCATGTTCTGAGTCCTGCAGCAAGCACAGTTTTCTGCTCTTCTAATCATTCTCCAGTGGGCCTCCTGAAATTTTTGTATCAGGCTAAGTGGAAAGTATTATAAAAACAGCTCCTGTGCCAGATACAGGCTAAGGGTAGGTTCTGTTGACGTTAACGTTGCTCTGTTCACACATGTAAGGTTCACATGTTTAGTCCTTAAGGTTACAAACTAGATCCTGAGGTTCAGGAGATTATCCAGCCAAAGTTCATTAAACTCCCCCCATTCGGGGTCACTACGCTGCAGGTTTGCATCCTGCAGACCTACCTGCATTCACTGGACCCTGCCTCGTAACCCACAACTTGGCAGTGCCCAGATTGCAAAGCAGCTTCCTTGCTTCTCCCAGGTGCTGCAGTTCTTCGTTGCCTAGCACCTCCCCAGGCTTTGCAGAGCCTAAAAAATTTTATCTGCTGTTTACTCCAAGGGCACTGCTAAAAGTGATCAGAGCTGGCTTCAGAACCAAACTTTGTGAAACTTTCCTCAAGCAGTTCCTACTTGCAGTTACGTTTTGAGACCTCTCCATCATGCAGTTTTAATCCATTCGATTCATGCAACCAAATTATGTCATTCTAGCTTTTAAATTAAACAGTGTATAGCATGAGGTCAGATATTTCACAGGAAGAAAAGTATGTTACTTAAACACTACTGCTGTTATGAGCAAAGCTTACAGCAAGACATCTATTTTGTTTAATGAGGTATTTTACACTAGCGTACTCCTGGGTGGCACTGAGTTTATTTTCACCTGTTAATTCTTTTTCAGGTTTAATATTAGGTGTTCCACTACTTTCCCCAGAATACATCTGTGATTTATCTTTCTAAAAATTCTGCTATAATCTTAAGTTTGTCAAGTCATCTTTTTAAAAGGTTTCGAGGCCTGTTTCAAGAAGGGAAGGGAAAGAAATCAGTATCTGAGAGCGCCATTCAGCCACCTCTTAAAAGTCTCAGATGAAAATCCTTTAAGCCTGTCAATATACAAGTTGCTGTTTAATATCTTCCTTCATCATAAGTGACAGCAAAACATTTTTGATTTCATCTTGCAATTTCTGTCACAGGGCTTTGCTCAAATACCAAGTAGAAATATGAATGACTGTCCTTTTAGTGTTATTGTTTGTTCTTCTTTTTCCGTGTTTAAGTCAATTACTCACATTATTTTTGCTCGTAATACTTCTAAATCTCTTTCAGCATAGGGCCTACCATTCACAGATTTCTTTTGACTTCCTTCTCTTGCAATTTCTCTGTCAATAGCCTAATCTGCATTAGTCACTATGTCTCCCCTTAGTGTTCTTTTTTTCCTTTAATTCTGTATGCCTGTCTTCTGGCATAAAAATTAGGTTGTTTTGCCAATGCGGGCAGTTTCCTTACTGCAGTATTGCAGCTTTCTGAGGACCTCGCAGCACTTTCTTAAAGAGGTCTCCCTAGAGCTTGGAAAAAACATGAGTGATGTCTTCGATTTATAAATCAAATCATTTGATCTGATGCCAAAGAGCTCAGCACCCATTTTGCACAAGCACTCCCAAAAAGCCAGCTACGAGCAGGCTGCTTGCACAGTAACAGCAAGGACAAAAACAACATATCCTGTAGAACAGGGAAAGGATAATTAAGAGAATACTTGTGTTAATACTCTCATCTCGTCTTTGTCATATGATACATCAAGTTTGAACTAAAGCAATCCTACAATCCCAAACAGTTATCTTTAGGAACAAGAGGGGAAAAGGTGGTGTACTAGAGAACTGTGAAAAGAAAAGGGGAGTGGGAACAGAGCAGAT